>NC_090928.1:934050972-934354002 GCF_040938575.1 Ambystoma mexicanum | reverse complement strand
TTTCCGTGTGCTTGCATACATAGGGAACAGAGACCAGAGTGACTGGAAGCCTGCAAGGTGGAAGCAGTATTGTGGGCCCCAGTGAAGATGGCAGAGCAAGTAACTCTAATATCAATGGGATTGCAATCAAATAAACGTCAATCTATCTTAGAATGCTGCCATGGTCTGATACGATCTCTAGGTGATCAGATAATCGTGAAAGTGTGTTCTTTCCGTGGCCTCAACCAGCAGCCATAGCCCTCCACCCCCAAAGTAATTGACGATTTTGAATATTTGTATACGTATTTTAATTGAAATAGCTTTAATTTTAAGATATGTGCCAGTCATGATTAAACGTATGTCCTTACGACATATACAGTGGGACATGGCGATTCTTCCACTTTTTATAATCACTTTTGTGCCTTCCATTTGATCCAAGGAGCATATATGAGTACACGGCTCTCCCATTAGCTTTAGCTCCAACTGGTGTGTCTTAAATACCCAACCATTTTTATCATTAATCTCAACATCTTCATAATGAAAGAAGCATGAAATGTAGTGACCAGAATAAAGTTAAGTGTTGTTTGATTAATAACACAAAATGCAAAGTTTAGTACTTCATGATATTTTCTGATTATAATAAACCGTAACATGTATCAGGGAAGATGCAAAACATTTTTCGCCTAAATTCCTATCTGGCCTAATATAAGTAGAATTTGTGTTCCATGTAAAAGTCATTTACAATTTGAAAGACAGCCATTTAGACTAAAGTATGTTCCATCTTCACTAGGATGTAAGAACAACTAAATCTCCAAAACACATTACTATCTTTTGCTGATTATAATCGTGTCACCTAAATGGATAATAGGTTGGTATTTAGTGCAATATATTGCTTTGTTGAAATTCTTATTAATTTGGAATTCTTTTGAAGCCCCACCACAAGTCACTTAAGATTGATAGATCCTTGTCAACAGAACAGGTTTCTTTTGACAGAAACAAGTTGTGGGAAAAGCTAAAAGATTGGAAGCTTGACCCAGAAGTATTGAATTTAGTGCAGCAATTTTATTCCTATACTTCAGTAGCTGTCAGACTGGGAAACAGTGAGCATGTAACTTAGTATATTGAAACGAATGGTGGGCTAAAGTAGCGTGTGTACTTCCACCCCTACTTTATAATCTTTATGTGGCCTTTGGTATTGCACAATAGCAATAATTTCCAGCCTAAAATTGGCACCCATCCTATTTCCTGGCTAGGCTATGCAGATGATACAGTGCTATTGGATAGAAATCGCATAGGACTCCGGAGATCCTTAAAGTGTTTGTATATAAGTTATGTAAGTATGAATGATTTAAAGTTTAAACCCAGTAAAATTCAAATGTCAGTGATTAGTGCAAAGAAGCGGCAATCCAAATTGAATGGCATATGTATGGTATAACACTTGATATTGTCAATCAATATGTATATTTGGGTACCTTATTAAGTGATAGAAGCATTGAATCGTCTATGTACAATTATTTATGTCCCAAAATATATAACAAATTCAGGCTCATGAGACGTTTTGTCACTAACTGTGATGGTTTCTCAATCAAAGGACTGATTAAGATCTATAAATAAAGTATTATTCCATCTATTCTTTTTGGCCTTAAATAATTACCCAAACACCATACTCAATGGCTAAAAATCCTGGAGGGTAAGTAGTGGAAAACGGCATTGGCCTTTCCTACATTTTTGTCTATTGAAGCAATACTTTTAGAACTGAGTATGGGTTCATTGGAGACGCTACTACACATTTGACGAAGACTCGTTTATGACAACATTTTGACTGAGGAATCTCCTCTCTTTACTGAATATGTCCAACTTCTTAAAAGCCTGAGCCTGCAAGATAAGGTTGTATTTAGACAATCAACTGATTCCATAGTACCATGCTTTAGTCTATGGACACAGCATTGAACATCTCTATTATTAAGAATTACTTCACTGCTAAGGCTTTGTTGTGGGACCGTGCGGCTAATGTTGCATACGTCTCAAATGGGAAAGCCTTATTCAAGTATAGCGATCAAGGGTTGGTCTTTCCCTCACCATTCAATTAAATAATGCACACAATAGACCAATTGCTTTGAAGATTCACTATTTTACTCAGGTTTAATTTGTTGCCATCATTAATGATCCTTGGTTCTAGACTACATATTACTCGAGAACAACGATTATGCCGACTGCATTTAATTTAGATTGAAGCAGCATGCCATCTTTTGGCATAATTTGTTACTTTGAGTGACAAATACTATCTTTTCTAGGGGAAAGGTATACATTATCCTCAAATAACGGTTACTCATCAGTTCTGCTGAACTATATTTTCAGGTAATTCCATAGTCCTTTTGATGACTGTCTATGAACTTTGGAAGCAGATTCTCATATTGATAGAGAAAGAAAAGTAAAATCACCATTCACCTCATTGGAGAATGTATAATGTTCACCTCAATTGCCTTGTAGGATAACCATGTGCTAAAAATGTAATACATTATGTTTTTGAACTATTTGATCGATTAATTGTATTAATGTATTATTTATTGAATCTATGTATTTTGTATGTATAATTTGACAATATTTACTGTATTGTTATTGTATTTTTATATGTAACATTTGTGTTACAGTTTGTAATAAACTAATACACTTAATTCTTTGGCAACTTCTGAGTCAATTAATAATTAAATTGGACAATTTCCAGAAAAGGTGAATCCTTTGCATTCATTTTGATACAGCAGAATCAATGGTACTTGCTGATATTAAAGAGAAATTGATATTAAGAGCCACCTGACTTTGATTTGTATATTGGGAGTTACTTCAATATTCATTTCTTTGAAGAAAGTTGACAATTGACTTTACAGGTTTTCAATCAAGCCCTGTACCCAGGTGGAACATTTTGCCTTCCAATACTTTTTATTGTTTGAGGATGACTAGATCGAAACCATTTCCTATATCGACAAAAAACCTCTGCAAGAATATTTCTTTAGGGATATTCTGTTGAATTGCTACGTTTTTCAAGGCTAACTCTTTTTACTACAGAATCCTCTTCCAGCTAATTTCCTTTTAGAGATGTGGTAATCCTGCTAATCAGAACTGTTATTGATCCTAAATTGCTTTTTTACTTCAGTTTTCTTAGAGACATATTCCTTGGAATTTGCATTGATCTGTTCATCTTGATGTGTTATGGAATTTTAGAGTCCCTCAATCTAACTCATTGTTGGAAGGATCATGGTGTACTTCCTTTGCACATTGGCTAAGTCATGGGGAAGATGGTATTATGCCAAGGTGCTTTTATCATATCAGCTTTTTCAACAATATCTGCTGTTTTAAGATCAAACGCTTTCCACAGAAGGTACTCATAGTCAATTTCTTCTGAAATAATGCTGATTGGAATGAATATCAAACTATTTATTTTCTTTATCAAGAATCTTTTATTATGACTTAAATATTGTCTGAGCATCAATTTGAAAATCAACATCTTCTGGGAAATCAGTTGTAATTCTAGTGATTTATTTTTGACTTTTTTGAGCAACATCACAAAATGCTTGGGTCACATCTTTCACAGGATGAGGGAACGTATCCTCTGTCTCAATGGATCCAAAACATATATTATTATTATCGGAGATGTATACAACAGTGATTTCCCATTTCAATGGCTGATTGCACTAGGCAATGACTCAAACATTTGTCATAGTGTGTACATTTGGGAGGATGGTATACATATTTGACACAGCGCTCACTTTTACATATTAAGTCAACACAGCCATCAAGGGAGTCCATTTTCCACTCTTGAAGCTTTGAAAAATTTGCCTCTGATTAAAATAGTATCCACTTTAGACAGTTTTTTTAGTTTAATGCACACAGTCAATTATATGTATTCACTGAACATTGCAAGCACTAAATTGCACATTGCCTCCAAACACAATTCAGAATTTAAAATTCTCTCCATACTCATTATGACACCCGCAGATGGCTGCTGTTTTCCACCTAGTTTGCCAGGTGCAAACCATTAGAAAGGAGAACACAGTAGTAAGTATGCCAGAACAAATATGGCAGTGACTACCATAATGTTTGTGACTATATGTGAATAACAGAATAAGGCAGTATTACTAAAAGTGTCAATCGGTGCTAGAAACACACTTTCCTGTCAAGGCACCGACGATAGTATTGTCTCATGAATGGTATTTCCAATCCAGTGTCAGATTATAATGGGGGCATAATTAGGGCATTTCCCAAGGCTTCATATTTGGTGGCACCTAGATTGCTACGGGTGTCAGGCAGTGTAGTCACCCATAGGCTATATGAGTCCATGTGGGTATTCCCATGTGGGCGCAACTAATCTGAACAAGTGCTTGCAACTGTCAATAAGGGTCATCAATGTAGCTGAAGCCATTGGCAAAATATAATGTCAGCCCTCACTATATGTGAAGAAGCCGCCATTCACCAAAATGAGTGAGCCTTTAATTGCACATAAATATTGTCTGCTCTGGCCAATGAGTCTCCGTTTGGCAGCAAAAGCAAGAAGTTAGGGCATTATGGTCCCTTTTTGTCACCATTGAACTGGTGACTTACTGCCCATGGTTACCAGCTACAGATCTTTTGACTTTTGTGCCATTATAACCTCACTGAATGGGATTACCTATAGTGCACAGTCCTTGATTTGTTTTGAGCTCCTCTGAGTGTTATGGAGTTGCTTGGATTGTGAGTACAATCTTTTCTGTTAGTATGTGTGATGAATCAACTTCCAAGGCACCAGTGGTCAAGGGATGGGATATCGGTTTCTAAGCTATCAATCAGCCCGACACCTCTACTGCACCTGCAGGGATCCAAACAGATTGTAAACACAAGCAAATTGTAAACCTCCTTGTCCAATTTTGGTCACATGGATGGAACGGCAGGCTTATCTCCGAAAGGTCGTGGATCATTGGTTAGTTACAATACAGTGAAAATACAGTTATTACCCAATGATACAACGGACTGTCCATTCAAGTTTGTAGCAACAATATCGACTTTATTACTATCACAACAAAGAGTTCTAGCAGCACTACGAAATACAACCCACCCTGGAAAAGGAATGTAGAGGACAGACAGTTTCAAAGAAGGAAAAGGGATGTACTCTGGATACTGTCAGAAGGGTGGTCGGTATAGTTAATAATCACAATGGTTCAAGGATACTTGGTTTCAGCCGAAAGGGAGCAATAGGTCTTAATATGTCTCTAGGGGCCTTCAGAGAAGGACCAGGGGGACAGAAACACAATGTGCATTGTGCTGTAGATTTTCTTGGTGCTTGACAGGGTCATGTCTGTTTCAGGGTGCTTTGCAGCTTCTGTGACAGAGTTCAAGACGGGAGACAGCTGCGGGTATCAGGAGGCAAACAGTATGGCGAGCAAAGCTGGATGGGCGGCTGCAGGCTGACCTACATGGGGTCAGGAATCATTTTCTCAGTGCTGGTTGGTGGTTCTGCAGCACTGGCCAAGGCATCATGGACAACTTTAGCAACTGCTGTGTAACAACAGTCAGCGGTGCAGTCGGTTATAGCACGAGGGGCTCGACTGGCTTGAAAATTTACCTAAGGCAGATGTCGGTAGATGCTTTTTGATGCATGCCTCCTAGCTTCTTCACTAGGCACATTTCGTCCTTTAAGGTGGACGGACCAAAGCTGAGCAAAGTGTTGCAGGCAGCTGCCTTGTCCTTGGTTTGGTTCCGAGACTCTCTGGCACTTCCCACCTAGAAATCTTGCTGCAGAACCTAGCAGGGCACGCTGTGTGCTGGCTGGGTACGGGTTCTTAAACAGCTAGATGGTCCTGGTCCTCTGGATTCAGTATCTCCCTCTGTTCCCTGTGAGTTGTTTAGGGGAGGGATATTGCTTCCCTCTTTGGAGGTACTGGCCTTCCTTCATTGACGGAAGATGTAAGGCAGACTGTACCTCCAGCTAAGGTTCAATTATGTGTTCTTCTTGCTACTCCTTGCAAATTCTTCAGATGAACTACCAAAAGAGAGGCTAAGCCCTCTATTAAAGCCAAATGGACCACAGGGATTGGTATAGGCTAAGCCTACCTTAAGGAACCAATCTTGGGCCCCCACCGGTAATCTTCTGTATGTGGGAGGTTGTAACCAGAGTGCTTCGCAACAGAAAAGGTAAAGCAGTAAAAACATTGAATACTAAGTCCCACCCATATTCCTGTTTGTTGTGGATCAAAGGGTCTCAATGGTTAAGGGAGCTCTCTGTTGTTCCTGATAAAAGCAGCAGGTCTCCCTTAAAGCTGGTGCAAGACCAGACTTTCTGGCTCTGACAAACCACATACTCCTACCTTCTGAATGGAGTCCCCCTGTGGGGATGACTACTGTAAACACACAGTCCCAGACATGACATTTAATTGTCAATCGATACTGAGAGCGGGAGCTGGCGTCAGCTTGACACAGTGCATATGAAAGGGTTTTGGGGTTTCCTCTCTCCTTTGTTAGCCTCTGCATCCAGGCCCTATGTGGGCCTGTTTGAATTAAACTCTCACTAGTATATGAGTGCTGCCACCAGCTACAGGGATCCACAAAAGGACAGGGTGAATCCATGGCAAGGGGAAGGTTTAGAACTCCTCCTTCTGGAGATGCATTATGTACTCCACCTGTCAGATCCCAACTAAATATGACAGGGGTAAATGTAGGCTGTGTCCACCCAGAGTACACAGGTCTATGCATATTTTGTGGGATGAGCATAGGAAAATGTGTGCAGATTAGCCCCACACATTTTCCGGAGGTTGATCTACCATCACTCAATTTCATTTAAAATTTCAAAAAAGCCCAAGCGAGCACATACCCACTGTGCGGTTGGTTGAATCTCTCCCAATGTGGCAATGGTATGGTATTGTTTATTTATATAGTGCCCATACACTGGCAAGTGTTTCAAAGCACTCAAGGAGGGTGGGAACATGGGGAAAAAATAAACAGTTGCTCAGAGCACTTGAAATTCAGAGACAATAATAGTCTGCACAGACAGAGTAAGTGCATGAACAATACATTAATAGTTTGGGAGACTGCAAATAGGCCTGACAGCGTTTTTGCAATTTGAACAGTGCAATTTAGGGTGAAGACAAGAGATAACAGGCAGACAATCTTCAGGCGTAGTGTGTACGGATCATGCAAGTGCATGGAGGCTAAAAGGGTGGGGGAGGATCAAGTGCACCCGGTCGGTTGAGACTGGGGTAAGTGCAGAGGGCCACTCTCTTGGGCTCATTTCTCAAGTGCATTGAGTCTGGGTGGGGTGAAGAGCCCTAGGGCAAGTGTGAGAGAGGACTGGCAGGGATTCCAGGGACCAGTGAGCTTCTGAGGTACACCCAGTGGCCATTCAGCATGCTGTAGGGAGGAGGAGGAGGGAGAGAGGGAACAAACAAAGAACTGGATTAGCAGGGTACAGGGAGAGAGAAGGATGAGAAGAGGAAAGTCTTGAGCAGTTTCAAGAATTTAAGGGGACCCGACTCAAGATGGAGGGCGGCAGGGAGGCTATTCCAGAGGGAGGCACCTGCTGAATATAAGGATCTCCCTCCAAATCTCTGTTTGGAGAACTGGCTCACTCACAGAAGGTTGGAGGTAGATGAGCAGAGGGCTTGTGAGGGACAGTGTTTAGGTAGGCAGCATTGCAAGTAGGTAGGTCCCAGGCCCCAGAAAACCTTGTGAACAATCCAAAGCGTCTTGAATTTGATCCTTGCAGCCAGGGTGAGGCAGTGAAGGGATTTTAGCGCCAGAGAGATGCGGTCTCTGGGCTTGAGGACAAGGAGTACTCTTGTGGTTTCAGAGCCTTTTTTATCATACATATCTATTTATTTGTGTCCATTCACGCAGCTAAGATTTTACATTTTATAGCCACTCATCTATGGCTCACAAAGCCTTTTCACCCACTTGCATAGTTTGGTAGATTTTATGAGGATAAGTAGCATTTGCAAGAGATGTTTGAAACTTTAATTTTACATTTACTTTATTTGCAGGAAATGCCAAATAAAGGTTTCACTGTGCATGGTTGGTCTCTGGGTGGCGGCAGTGTGCCAAATATAAAGCGGGATTGTACTGACATGCACCATTTTGCAGAGGTAGTATTTTAGATGTGCTGTCCTCTGTTGCTATGGGTCGTGTGCATTTCTCTTAAGTTGAATAGGTAAACTAAGTTACCCGACCTGCAGGTCTAACTGAATTTTAAACAATTTGCAACGCCTGACTCCTCTCAATAATACCTTATTTCAGCGTTCGCAAAACTGCTGTATTGTTTCTCATTTCATGTCTTGGGTACAAATAACTGCTGGTAACATTAACAATATTAGTACAAAATTGCTAATCAAATGAGTCTCTTTGATGATAAACATAATTTAATTAGCAAACTCGGCCAATTAATTTTTGGAAAATAATGTATTCCTTGCATATTTGAAGGAAATTATACATGGCAATTGTAAAACCTTTCACACTTTGGGGGAGGATGTGAGAGGGAGCATTTTGAGGGTAGATTCCCCTGACATTGACCGGGGCAATGTTGTAAAGGAACCATCCTTTTAAAGACATCTTCGTGTAATATGTTGAACTAAAGAACATTGGTCCAAAGGGTTTTGTGGTTCTTTAACTGTAGCTGTGATTTTCCTGAGGTCAGGTAAGGTACCATCTCATATCTCTTTTAGATAATTCTCTTAAACCTTTTGGTTCAATCGTTTTAGCAAGATTGCAGATTGAAATGATATGATGAGATAAGTCATTTACAACACGCCTGTACACAAGTGTTTCTATGCATTACAAGACAGGGAGGGGGGGACAGCAGGAGGACAAAACAGCAATCTTACTAGGCCGGGTGTCATTCAGATTGCACACGAGTGGGAAGAGGGGGGCAGAAGTGCCAGGTGGGGGAGAGAAGTGCAGGTAACTCATAAATACTGCCAGAGGGTGGCTCATTAGTGCAGAGATACAAGGGACTGTACGGTTGCAGATACAGACCCTTACGTACTGTGGAATGCAGAGGCATTGCAAGGGCAACTGGATAGGCAGGAGTCTGGGCCCTAGTTTCAGTGGGTGGACAGGTGACCAGTGTGCGGAATAGTCAGGAATATCAGCATGGGAGAGGAAGAGTGAAAGTGGAAGCGAAAAGTAAGGTCTTGAGTTGATTCCGGCACAGGATGTGGTTCTGCTCAAGTTTGAGAGAGGAAGGGAGGCTGTTCCAGAGGGAGGCCTCAGGCGAGGAAAGAGATCTACCCCCTCCATCTGACCCAAAGAGTTGGAGGTGGATGAGCGGAGGGCTCGAGAAGGGTGATGTTTAGGAAGAGAAAGTTGGAGGGAATGCAATCCCAGACCCCAGACAGCCTTGTGGACGATGCAAAGGGTCTTGAACTTGATCCTTCCAGCCACAGGGAGCCAGTGAAGAGATTTCAGAGCTGGAGAGATATGATTTCTGGACTTGAGACCAAGGACAATTCTTGCAGTCCTGTTCTGGATAGGTTGTAAAGGTCGAAGAGTAGAGACCGACAGATTAAGAAAGAGGCTGTTTCAATAGTCCAGCCTCGAGAGGACCAGGGCTCTGGAGACAATGAGATTCTGGGGGAAAGTAAGAAGGCAGAATACCTCTGAGGAGGTGCAGCTGATAGTGTGACTTCTTAGAGACATCAGAGATGTGAGGAGAGAAGAAGAACATGGAGTCAAAGATGACACCAAGATTTTTAGCCTCACAGGAAGGAGCAGGAAGACGGCCAGAGAGAGAGAGAGAGAGAGAGAGAGAGAGAGAGAGAGAGAGAGAGAGAGAGGAAAGGAGGGCACCGGTGTCCCGATGATGGCAATGAGATTTTAGTATCTACTGAATTAGACTTTAGAGAAGGCCTGGGGTCTCCTCTTCAGAGCCTATATCTCTACCTTTTTAGCTGAATCCTTATATATTAATCAAGAGTCTTTTTATGTTGTTTGCATGGAACTCGCCAGCATGTTCGACTCTGTGATTCATGTGAAGGTATTGAACCTTGGAATCCCAATTGATTTATTGAGAGTGGTAAGGGGGATCCATACTTCTGAATTGCGGGTGGTGAGATATAATTGAAAGGTGTCCATAATGTCCTTTGTTAAGATCGAATGAGGGGGTCTGTCAGAGTTATGTCCTTGCTCCACTCCTTTTTAACTTGTATACTAATTTGTTATACCTTTTCTTTTTCAAGCAGAGACTGATGCTCCCCAATTTAGCTCTTTACCTATTTCTGTGCTGGCTTACACAGATGCTACTGTCTTAATACCCGCCATCATCACTGCAAGGGCTGACTACTGTGTACGCTAAATATATGAATGCACTAGACCTTGAAGTCAATGCATCTAAATCTGTAGTAATGGCCTTTAAATTCTTACTATGCAATGTTGCTCTTTTATTTTTACATGTATATGTTAAAAGGTTGATCATGTTAGCTTATGAATTCTAAGGGGCTTAATTTATTTATAATCTGTCATCTAAAAGCAACGTGGATAAGAAAACAACTAAAATGTCATAGGCTTCAATGGTGGTTTTTAGAACTGCCAGCAATTACTAAGCATCTTCCATGAAATTGATATTAAGGCTCTATTATGTGAAAGGGTTTGTGCAAGGGGATCAATTGCAAAAAAAAGAAGACACATTTGTAAAAGACTTGGGCCTTCCACAAACTTCCGTAATTACTCAGCGTATAAGGATCTTGGTTTTCAAGATCTAGGGGATCATTTGTGTGCAGTCAGATTCTGTTGTTTCTTAACAGATGATGCTGATACATTTTAGAAGACAGCGGGCATAGTGATAGAGCACATGTGATTACATGGGCCTCACATGTTCAGGCACAACTGACTAAGACAAATGCATGAAATTGTCTTTAGGATCTATTGAATCCCACAAGGTCACGATTTATGAAAGTCAATCTTATACTACAGGATCAGCACCACCTGACCAGAGCGCAGTTTCAACTAGTGAAACCTACAATTAAGGGATTCCACGGGATCGGCCACTTTTGAACTATAAAACATTATCTCTTGTGGTCCCATTTTACCCAATCAACATGTTTTAATCAACCGATTAGGTTTTCATTGTGCAGATTTAAATATAGTGATTGGACAGTGGGCTGGTAACCCAGGAAGGGCTTGCTTCTTTATTTTTTCCCCTATGAAATCGAGATGGTTATGCATGCTTACTTGCAGAGTAAAACTGTATTGCCCATTTTGAAAGCCGGTGATTGTAAACACTGTAGTCCAGGCACTTTTCCTTTTAGTTAGAGCCGTCACCATTCCAGCAATGTTTGCATTGCCTTCATATCGCCATGGTGCACTTTATATAAACAAGAAAGCATTTTTTTTGCGAATGTTGTCTCTGAGCTTTTCACTGTATCTTGCTGTACTTCTATTTTGTTGAACATGTCACTCTTGTCCTTAAAGATGTGCACTCTCACCATTACCTATTCATGTTTCTGAATTGGTTGTCCACGTATGAACGGATTTTGTGCGCATGGTATCTCATGTTATGTGCCTTTGTATTTCTCTTACATTTTAAATTGAGTTGTTATGTCACCCCGGGCATATTTATTTAGTTTTTCGTGTACTGTATAATGTTATCTTATATTATGCCATATATGATACTTAGGGTTCCTTTATGGCAGTCATATCCCGAATCAAAACAAATACTAATTGATTGAGTATAGTGTGGGCACACAGGTTATGAACGCCTTTAGAGTGGAAATGTTGGCATAATAGTGTTGGGCAAAGGCATTATGAGCATTCCCTTAACTCGGTGAATCCTCGTATACATTGTGGGCAGAGACATCATGAAATTATATGGTGAAATGCTCCTTTGTACTGCGCTGACCAGGCATTTATTGCTTTTTTTCATGTGTTACCACAGAGAACCTATTGTAAATTGACTGGTGCTCTTCCTAATATTTGACACAAGAACACCTGCAAAATACTCTATTACAGCCCATTTTGTGCAAACAATCTCTGTGGAGACCGCAAAGCACCTGATACATCGGTTTTACCTTCTTTGCTATATTTTGATAGAGCCCACCAATCTGGGAGAAATATTTTTGCCCATCCACTGGAGAAATCTGCAGCCACCATTGCTGTTAAACATCTTGCCACTGAAGGGGAATGAGTGAAGCCAACTGATGTACTTTAACTGCCGTTTAATGGAATCTAGTATTTATCTCTCTTTACACCTGCCTTAACGCAGAACAGAAGGAGTCTTTCTTACCCAACTTTTGTTCTCCCAATTGTCCACCTTTTCGCGGTCATCGTTCTCCCATTCCTGTGTACACTTGCCCATGCACTCATACTAACTCCAGGCACATCTAATCTTTCATGTACTCTGCAGGTCTCACTTATGTTATTTGGATTTTTCCCCATGCCTCTTGCGTGCTTTTGTACATTGGCAGCCAAAAGTACATAAATGTGAGGCTCCAAAAACCAGCATAAATAAATAAATAAATAAATAAAATGCAACACTTTCTACGGGAGTGGAGAGCCATCTTGCCCCCAGAGCCAGTCACAATGGAGCCAGTCACAGAGGCACATCCCAAAGGAAACACATATTGTAGTGGCCAGGCACACACATCTGCTGTTCCCAAAAGAGGATCCAATATGCCAGATGACCGACCTATCCACCATGTGTAGTCTTCCCTGCAGGTAGCACAGAGCCCACCACCAACCATAGCTTATCAGGATATTTCAAATCACAAAGGAGTTTTGTGGCCCAATAGAGAAATGAGGTCAAAAGCTGGGTTCCTTTATAAAGTCAGAGAACTTTACAGTGACTTGCAGTATTAATTTTACATATGGTGAGGGGCATTTTATTCCCCGCAAAACATGGTCGCACCGCCAGACCCTTCAATGCATGGCCCTGTATTGAAGAATGTCTTCCTATTGTTCACATGTAGAATAAATGTAGAACATATTAGGGTTGACAAGAAATACACCAAAATGCAGTTGATAATGTATTAAAAAAACAAAAATATTTCTTGTCAGAGTTCAAAATAATGCATTTAAAAACCATCATGTGGTTTGAAATCAGTGGTCTCATGCACATAGGTGGCATCTCACGCTTGCACTAAACTCCAGAAGATCAGTAACCCACGTAACTGTCACCTCGTCAACTAATGGCTATGCAATGGCACAGACAGGGCAAAAGAAAGCAATCTGAAACGCTGGGCACTACCTTTATTCAAAGGTTCCAGCGGCAGGTGGAGTTCTGATCTTTGTTGGCTGAGGCAGTAGCATTGTGATGCCACCACATAACCATAGTAAGCTATTACACGTTGGTAGTGATGGGTCGGATTGGCCCCTAGGCCTTTTGGCCTGTGGCCGGGCCGAAATCGTCCCTGAGGAGTGGGGGCCGGTTTGGAAAAATAATTTTAAAAAAATATATATATTTTTAAAAAGCCTTTCATCCTTCTTAGGTCGATAAATGAGTACCAAAACAGGTTGGGTGATATTGTATGCATATTTGTTCTATAAAAAAAGAGCTTGCTATACAATAACATATTATCATTTGGCTTTGGACGTTGTAGTAAATGACAGAGGCAAATATTATGTTTATATATAGTTTAATGTATGAGAGCCCCTGGAGCGTACGCCACTGGGCAAGCCTCCTCAGCAAACAACCTTCCAAATTCTCCACTCTGGAATCCCTCTTACGTGCATCAGTTCCATAGCAAACATTCTATCAATATTACTAATTGACTACTATAACATCTACCTCCCTTATATAAAATAAAACAAACGATGAAAGGAAGATGAGGATAGAGAGTAAAACCAAAAGGAAAAAGAAAAGAGGATATGCTAAAGTAAGAATACATTTCACTTAATATTATGAAAAAGGATAGATAAGGCTAAGGTGGTTGGCCAATACTAATAGTAGAAGTAATCATTGTTAAAGTTTTGAATAATCTTCCGGTTTCTCCTAGATAGTCCACCATTGAGAGTTTCACTTCTTCCATCATAGTGACTATTTACAGGTTCCTTGTTTATGTGATCAGACATTCCACGGTCATTGACTTTACAAGTGCTTGGTCCCACAGAAGTGTCCTTGTTCATTTGGCTAGGTGTTCTTAGGTTAATGTCCTTACTTGTGCTTGGTCTATTGAAATCCTTCTCTATTCTCACAGCATCATGGCAAGACCATCTTTTCCCATCTTCCAACACCACTGATTTCCCATGGTCCCATAACAACTCTTCACTCTCTGTGGCGACCAAAATCTGGATTCACCTTTCATTGTTTTCCTGGGTTCTCTGATGCAAACCCACTCTCCGTCTTTGATAATCTTTTCCTTCACTCTATTCCTGCGATCATAATAGTTTTTGTATTTCTCCTGTTTCTCTTTCACATTTCTTAATATTTGATCAACATCCAACCTTTCCTCACCGGTGTCCATGAACATCCAGGCAGGTCTAAGTCGGTTAGATGCTACTCTGCCACGCATCATGGTGAATTGTTCAACGTTCGTGGTGGAATGTAGAGTTGACCTATATGCACACAGAGCTTCCTTAAGCGTTTCTCTCCACGGAAGGGAATTAGCCATGGCTAACTGAATCACACTCTTTACAAATGTATTCATTATTTCTACGAGTCCGTTGACAATAGGATGATACAGCGAAGTAGTTATGTGTTCAATAGCTCTATCCCTCAAGAATCCTTGGAATTGAAATGATGTGAACTGGGAACCATTATCAGATACTAACTCTTTGGGATCACCTTCCCTGTTGAAAACTTCAATCAAAAAATTTAGAATCTTCTCAGTGGTTATACTCCCTTCTGATACTCCCCACTCTACCCACTTGGAGGTGTAATCTACAAGTACTATAATGTATATTTTAACTGTATCAAGATTTCCATATGGCCCCATGACATCAATAGCTAACTTGGACCATACACTTCTGGGTGCCTCCACTGGTTGAAGCAGTGTTTTCCTTAAGGTCTTTGATTTATCACTTGCGGCACATGCGGTGCAATTCTTAACAATCTCTTCTGCTTCTCTCTGCATACTCGGCCACCAATAGTTACTTCTTACTCTATTCTTTGTTAAACTCCTTCCTAGGTGTCCTTCGTGAGCCAATGCAAGTAATCTGTTCCTTACTTATACAGGAGGAATTATACAATCACCTCTGTAGATGTGTTCTGAGTCTATTTATAACTCCTCCTTGATTTGTGCAAAATCTCCCAGACCTTGTTCCTACTCTTTCCAATCACTAGCTATGGCTTTTCTGATCTCTACTTGTTCTGGATCAGTGTCAGCCATATTTTTCCACTCCTCCTTAGCGATGCCTGGGTTTATGGTGGCGATGATATCTTCCTCCGTGGACTCGATCTCAATTCCATAGTTGGTTGGCAATCTGGAAAAACAATCAGCTACTTGGTTTTGTGTACCAGGCATATAACATATATGAAGATTATACTGCATTATATCCAAAATCCACTGCCTAATCCTCAGTGATATTAAATGGGGTGCCTTTGACTGTAGAACATGCACCAGTGGTTTGTGGTCAGTTTTGAGAAGAATGGGTAAACCCCAAATCAGATTTCTAAAATGTTCTAAGATCCACTTCACTCCTAGGGCTTCTCTTTCTATGGTGGAGTAATTCAATTCTGCCTCTCTCAACACTCTTGATGCAAATGCAATGGTTACCATACCTTTCTCTTGGAGCTGTTCCAGCATCCCTCCTAGGCCAACTTTACTGGCATCTGCTGAAAATATTGTTCTAGCTTTGCAGTCAAACATTCCTAATGCTGGTGCTTGGTTGATGGCATTTTTTATTTGTTCAAATTCATCCTTACATTCATCTGACCATATGTATTTTACTGGTTTTTTCATAAGATCTCTCATGTTCTTGTTTTTATTAGAGTAATCATCCACGAATTTAGAGTAGTATTCCATCAGCTTCTTAGCTGATCTTTATTTTCTGGTTCGGCAATACTCAATATGGTGCTCATTAATTCTTCCTTAGGGCTAATGCCCTTGGCACCAATTGAGTGTCCCAGGTATGACACTTTGTTGCATTTGATTGTTCATTTCTCTAGTTTTAAAGTCAGACCACTTTTCTGAATTACTTGCTAAACCCCCATTAGCTTTACATCATGCTCCTCTTCAGTGCTGGCGGAAATAAGAATATCATCTTGGAAGCAGTGTACACCTTCCGTCCTCCAAATAAATGTGACATCAATCTTTGGAACACAGCAGCAGCTGAAGCAAGGCCAAAAGGCATTCTTTTAAACATAAATGCCCCTAAAGAAGTGACAAATGATGTGAGACTTTTTGACCTTTCCTCTGGGGCAATCTGATGGTAAGCTGAGGACAGGTCCAGGGTACTAAAAAACGTGGCTGGTTTCACTGTTGTCAATAATTCACTGATATTAGGGAGAGGATACCTATCTATCCAAATGCGTTTGTTAAGGTCTCTCAAGTCCATGCACATCCTAATGGCACCATCAGGTTTTTTCACCAATACTATTGGGGCGAGCCATTCTGAGCTTTCTATGGGCTCTATTATGTTCTGCTCACACAGACATGTCAGTTCATTTCTCAATGCCTCCTTTGTGCCAATTGGAACCCCCCAAACTCTGTGCACTATGGGTACAGCTCCTCTCTTAAGAACTATCCTATGCTAAAATCCCTCCAAAAGTCCAATCTTTTCATTAAACACTCTGGGAAATTGTTTTGCCAACGCTGCTTTCATGTCACGGCTGTCCTTAAGTACACTCAGGATATGAATTTCTTCTCTCGGGTAGATTCTGACTCGTAGGACAACTTGTTCCTCCCAACCCACTACAGATGAGCCACTCTTTGCTATGTACAGTCTGCAATATGTTTCTCTGTCCTTGAACTTCAACTTGATCCATGTGCATCCAATAATGTCTATGGGGGTTTCTCCATACCCCGTTGCTCTCACCCCAGTACATTGTATATCCTGCATCTTGCCAGACAATACCTCAACAAATGTTTTGACATCTACCATGTTGTACGGGGATCCAGTGTCCACCAGAATTTGCAAAGATATACCATTTATTTGCATGTTCCCCCATGGTACTTTAGTCTGTTGTGATGAAGAGACGGTGAGTTTTTGTACTTGTGCATTTCCTTGATTAACAGTCAGCATGCTGTCTTGTCCTTGATTCTCTTCAATATCTCTTACACTGCCTCTCAGCATTTTGTTGGAGGGGTATCTGTTGATCCTGCCCATCCTGCCACAACCATTTCTGCAAACCTTAGAAAAATGTCCCACGTGACCACATTTATAGCACTCAACAGCTGCCGCAGGGCATTCCTTGTCACTATCATTGTGTTTGGGCCAGCCGCATTTCTGACAACGGTTTTGATATTGGTTCACGTATACTGCATCTCTGCCTCTCCTAGCATTGGCTCTTGAGTTGACTCTAGGAGATTTAACCGGATGTGTAGTGGAACATCTTTCATTTCTAAGTATTTTGACC
The DNA here is from genome assembly GCF_040938575.1 of Ambystoma mexicanum. Classification (NCBI taxonomy): domain Eukaryota; kingdom Metazoa; phylum Chordata; class Amphibia; order Caudata; family Ambystomatidae; genus Ambystoma; species Ambystoma mexicanum. Next base: position 934,336,559 of record NC_090928.1, on the reverse strand, counting down.
TGAAACATTGTGAAAACATTGAGGAGTGTCAGTGGCGGCCAGAGAATTGTCTAATTGGAGGGGCGTAAATGTTTCCCCTGAATATGTTGAAGCAACGGGGCGTACCACACAAGCACAAACCAAGCAAAGGTGGTTCAGGGGCAAGTGGATTTTGGGGGGACGAGAACACTTTTAAGATATTGGGTTACATGTGTGCATTTCCAGCACACTTTATGTGAACAATTGGGCAAAAAGACAGTTTGCAATGGGTTTTGTAGGGTAACACATAAAAGAATCCAATAGATGCACATCATCCACAATGACCAGAAGCATTTTTCAGGCCTTTTTCATGATGACTTTGCGCACAATGTATGTGTAAACCCGCATTTCCTGTGGGTTTTCCGTGAGCATGGAATATGTGTCACATTACTATGGCTGTCATATTTGTTTACACTCTCGTATAATTTTTTCATGCATACAGGGGTTTTTCGTGTTGGCGTGCATCAAGGGTTGAGAACGTGGATGGTAGGCTCCATCAGCAGGGGGAGCGGGGTTGTCTGTGTGGTGATTTCACCTCAGGAGTGTCATGGGCCTCCCTGGTGGAGTCCTGGCTTTGAGCATGCTGTGAAGAAGGTGCTGTGGTGCCCTCAGGGGGTTGGACCACCCTGATGCTTGGGTCCCTCGTATTTCTCAGGTGGCCAGTCCTGGGCCTATGCTGCTATTGTGGGGGATTGACCCAGGTCTCAGGTGACATATTAGCCTGACAGGGACAGTGATTTACACGCCACTTTAGTGGTACTCTTCACCCACTCTCGGGGGGGGCAGAATGCGATACTTCCCTCTGGGATGGTTTATCCAAGGGGCCCTGTCCTACCGTCATACTGAGGAAGGGATACAGTCTGGTATCTAGACTGGGGAGTTGTGACGAAATGCTGTGGGAGTGTGGTACCTCCCAGTGGTAGTCTTTATCTACCTGTGTGAAGGGGGAGTGAATTCAATCAAGTTGAATATTTATTTACCAAAGGTGAATGCGCACTTCCTCATTTGACATACATGACATATGCGAATGTTTATTTACTAAAGGGGAATGCACACTGTTTCATGTGGTCTACTGGATGTAGGTTAATATTTATTTACCAGAGGGGAATGTGCACTTCCTCATGTGACATACCTGATTTATTTGAATATTTATTTACCAAAGGTGAATGCGCACTTCCTCATTTGACATAGAGGATATATTTGAACATTTATTTACCAAAGGTGAAGGTGCACTTTCTCATGTGATCTACATGATATATGTGAATATTTATTTATCAAAGGTGAATGCGCACTCCTTCATTTGACATACAGGATATATGTGAATATTTATTTACCAGAGGGGAATGCACCCTTTTTCATATGCTCTACTGGATATATGTTAATATTTATTTACCAAAGATGAAAGCGCTCTTCCTCATGTGACATACCTGATATATTTGAATATTTATTTATCAAAGGTGAATGCGCAATTGTTCATGTGACCTACATGATCTATTTGAATATGTATTCATCAAAGATGAATGCGCACTTTCCTCAAGTGACTGCTGTGATAAAAAGGAGGGTATTTAGTAAACCACAGTGAATGCACACGGTCTCAGGGGATGCCTCTGAGTTATATGAAGATTAATTGAACCAAGGTGTATGCCAAACTTCCCAGGTGCTAACGTTTATATATATGAATAGTTGTTCAGCAAATGGGAATGAATCGGGTCCCATGGGCCCCACAAAACCCACTGAGAAAAACCTAAGACCGAAAATGTGTTATTTATTATACCAAAAGTGATGAAATGAAAATTGTTCAATATTGTTACTTTCCTATATTACTGGAGAGAGCCTCAGTTAGGATGCTCAGTAATGTAAAATGGCTAAGTGTAACAAGGATTGGTTTTACTGAATCAAATATATATATATATAAAGGAAAATCGTTTCCCGCTTGTTAAAAGAAGCCAGATTGTGTCTGTTTATTTAATCGGGGGCCCTGGTGTAGCTGTCTCACATATGGGTGAACCTCCCCTTGACCCTTACTAAGGTCCATCCACCTTTCCCCCTGGGTACTCATGGTATGCACATGTGTGCACTGAGGTGTCAGACTTCTTGTCATGCACCAGCCCTGGTGATTGGTTTACCGTTGGAAGTACTACTAACATGGCTTCCGGTTTCCTAACTTCACAGTCTAGCTTATTTCAAGATGGCCGACGGAACCTATAACTGGCAAATCAGACCAGCGCACTGCGCGTTGTATCATTCCTTGTTACGTGCGCTGCCAGTCTCTTATAGTGACTAGCCTAACTCCTCTTTCCCGTGTTTTCCCTTTTGTTCAAGTCTTACCTGACCTTCCTTATACTGCCACTCGCAGTGTTTCTATACTTTCAGGTAAGGTGATCGGGATCTATCTAACTGTGCTTGCAGTCACGACGCGTACTTCCAATCACTACGCGTATTCTGTGTCTGTGTTTCTTTTGGCGACTTCTCTCTGCCTCTGCAATAAGTTTCCGCTTTCGCGGGTTGTTCATCTCTCTTTCTTTACCTGTCTGGTTTTGTCAGCTCCATTTTCTTTTCCGTGCAACGTTCTATCCTTTTCTGAACACCTCTTCTACGTCCTGTCAGTAAGGAGTTTTTCCCAGAAGACTGTGTGACCACCCTTACTCTTCGGTCTCACTACCCACCGGTTTACCTCTATCTGAACGAGTGTTATCAGTTACTTGGTTCCTCCAATATCATCGGAGTTCTAAATCCGGAAGCTTGGCTGACCAGACCTACCAGCAGCAAGACTTCCTGTTAGTAATTGCCATATCTTTGAATACGGACCGGATTCTGACTGGGGTTTTTTCTGCCAATTTGGCTTTTTCCCCGTTTTAGGGCGTGCTCCTCGGGTTACCTCCCGATCTGTAGCACATTCAGACGACGGAGGCTGCCGAGGGAGCGCGACCCTACCTACGACAAAAAAAAGAGAAGAAGCCTGGAAAAGCGGCAAGGATTAAGACGAAATATAAGAGTACAGTCAGCGTGGAGGAGATTCCAGAAGAGACAGGTGAGCAGGAGTCAGGGGAGGAGGAGGTCCAGCCTGACACTTCTTTTCTCAGGTCTCCCACGGGTTGCAGTTCACTCATACATATACAGACATCACATAAACAAGGAAGAGGCACCTTACATATGCAAGTATAAAAACATGTTCATGTTGTCTGTGCCTGTATGTGTCCATGGAGGCCGCAACAATATATGCCAGTATTACCATATAAGAGCAAACTCTTGTATGACACAGTAAGAAAATATGTCCAGACTGGACCCACCAATGTGAGCCAGTACCATGTAGAAACACTCATCATGCATCATGTTGCCTTCACCCTTGATGCCCAGTAATTTCTGCCATGTCACTGTGAAGATTTGTCTAGACTGGATCCACATAATAAGACTCATTGTGAAGCCTTCAACTCTTATGCCCAGTATAAACTGCCATACAACATACCCAGATTGGACTCAATAATGTGGGCCAGTACCACATAGGAACAATCATTATGCTGCCTTTACCCTTGATGCCCAGTAATGATTCCCTTGCCACAGTAAATAAATATGTGCAGACTTGACCTATCAATGTGGGCCAGTATCGCAAAGGAACACTCATGCAGCTTTCACCCTTGAGACCTGTAAAAACTGCCATGCCACAGTAAGAATCATGTGCAGCCTGGACCCACTAATATGGCTCAATACTATGTGCCGACACTCATCATGATGACTTCACCTTTGATACCCAATAAATAATACCCTACCTCAGAAAAGAAATATGTCCAACCTGGCCACACCAATGGTCAAGGCAGCATAATGAGAGTTTCTAGGCTGCACTGGCACAGTATGTGGGGGCAGTACACATAGGAACACTCAATCTGCAGCAATTTCACTTTGTTCCCCAGTAACAAAATGCTATGTTAAAGTGTACATGTGTCCAAACTGAACATGCTCACTTGGTGTTTTGAGTTTGGGCCAATATTCACCTCATCAATAAAAAAGTACTCCTGGATTCCATCCCACCATCTTCCTCCTCTTTCCCCAATAAGAATTCGGCAGACCAGCTGGCACACAAATATCCACATTCATCAATTTCCATTCATATAGCATTAATTCCTTATTCCCTCTCACATTCAAACACATATATTCAGCATTCATTCTTCAATTGTGCTTACATTCAAACATACAAATCAGAATGTATCATTTATACAGCATGAATTATTCATTCTCTCACATTCACACAAACCCAACAGCATTCATAATTTAGACAGCATGTATTCCTCATTCACTCCCACATTCAAACACATGTATTCAACATTAATTCTACATTCACTCCCACGTTCAAACACAGCATCAGCATTTATCATTTATATGGCATTCATTCTTCATTCACTCTCAAATTCAAACACACTCATTAGCATCAATCATTTACACAACATTTAATGTTCATTCATTTACATTCAAACACACAGATCAACATTCATCATTCATCATTTACACACAATTCATTCTTAATTCACTCACAACAAACACACTCATCAGCATTCACCATTCATCATTTATCATTTACACATTCATTCTTCATGCACTTTGTGATGCTGAAAATGCATCGGAGGGACAGGGCCTCCGTATCCTTGTCCTTTACTGCTTTTTATCATGTATTCTGAATAGTTGTTCAGCAAATGGGAATGAATCGGGTCCCATGGGCCCCACAAGACCCACTGAGAAAAACCTAAGACCGAAAATGTGTTATTTATTATACCAAAAGTGATGAAATGAAAATTGTTCAATATTGTTACTTTCCTATATTACTGGAGAGAGCCTCAGTTAGGATGCTCAGTAATGTAAAATGGCTAAGTGTAACAAGGATTGGTTTTACTGAATCAAATATATATATATATAAAGGAAAATCGTTTCCCGCTTGTTAAAAGAAGCCAGATTGTGTCTGTTTATTTAATCGGGGGCCCTGGTGTAGCTGTCTCACATATGGGTGAACCTCCCCTTGACCCTTACTAAGGTCCATCCACCTTTCCCCCTGGGTACTCATGGTATGCACATGTGTGCACTGAGGTGTCAGACTTCTTGTCATGCACCAGCCCTGGAGATTGGTTTACCGTTGGAAGTACTACTAACATGGCTTCCGGTTTCCTAACTTCACAGTCTAGCTTATTTCAAGATGGCCGACGGAACCTATAACTGGCAAATCAGACCAGCGCACTGCGCGTTGTATCATTCCTTGTTACGTGCGCTGCCAGTCTCTCATAGTGACTAGCCTAACTCCTCTTTCCCGTGTTTTCCCTTTTGTTCAAGTCTTACCTGACCTTCCTTATACTGCCACTCGCAGTGTTTCTATACTTTCAGGTAAGGTGATCGGGATCTATCTAACTGTGCTTGCAGTCACGACGCGTACTTCCAATCACTACGCGTATTCTGTGTCTGTGTTTCTTTTGGCGACTTCTCTCTGCCTCTGCAATAAGTTTCCGCTTTCGCGGGTTGTTCATCTCTCTTTCTTTACCTGTCTGGTTTTGTCAGCTCCATTTTCTTTTCCGTGCAATGTTCTATCCTTTTCTGAACACCTCTTCTACGTCCTGTCAGTAAGGAGTTTTTCCCGGAAGACTGTGTGACCGCCCTTACTCTTCGGTCTCACTACCCACCGGTTTACCTCTATCTGAACGAGTGTTATCAGTTACTTGGTTCCTCCTATATCATCGGAGTTCTAAATCCGGAAGCTTGGCTGACCAGACCTACCAGCAGCAAGACTTCCTGTTAGTAATTGCCATATCTTTGAATACGGACCGGATTCTGACTGGGGTTTTTTCTGCCAATTTGGCTTTTTCCCCGTTTTAGGGCGTGCTCCTCAGGTTACCTCCCAATCTGTAGCACATTCAGACGACGGAGGCTGCCGAGGGAGCGCGACCCTACCTACGACAAAAAAAAGAGAAGAAGCCTGGAAAAGAGGCAAGGATTAAGACGAAATATAAGAGTACAGTCAGCGTGGAGGAGATTCCAGAAGAGACAGGTGAGGAGGAGTCAGGGGAGGAGGAGGTCCAGCCTGACACTTCTTTTCTCAGGTCTCCCACGGGTTGCAGTTCACTCATACATATACAGACATCACATAAACAAGGAAGAGGCACCTTACATATGCAAGTATAAAAACATGTTCATGTTGTCTGTGCCTGTATGTGTCCATGGAGGCCGCAACAATATATGCCAGTATTACCATATAAGAGCAAACTCTTGTATGACACAGTAAGAAAATATGTCCAGACTGGACCCACCAATGTGAGCCAGTACCATGTAGAAACACTCATCATGCATCATGTTGCCTTCACCCTTGATGCCCAGTAATTTCTGCCATGTCACTGTGAAGATTTGTCTAGACTGGATCCACATAATAAGACTCATTGTGAAGCCTTCAACTCTTATGCCCAGTATAAACTGCCATACAACATACCCAGATTGGACTCAATAATGTGGGCCAGTACCACATAGGAACAATCATTATGCTGCCTTTACCCTTGATGCCCAGTAATGATTCCCTTGCCACAGTAAATAAATATGTGCAGACTTGACCTATCAATGTGGGCCAGTATCGCAAAGGAACACTCATGCAGCTTTCACCCTTGAGACCTGTAAAAACTGCCATGCCACAGTAAGAATCATGTGCAGCCTGGACCCACTAATATGGCTCAATACTATGTGCCGACACTCATCATGATGACTTCACCTTTGATACCCAATAAATAATACCCTACCTCAGAAAAGAAATATGTCCAACCTGGCCACACCAATGGTCAAGGCAGCATAATGAGAGTTTCTAGGCTGCACTGGCACAGTATGTGGGGGCAGTAAACATAGGAACACTCAATCTGCAGCAATTTCACTTTGTTCCCCAGTAACAAAATGCTATGTTAAAGTGTACATGTGTCCAAACTGAACATGCTCACTTGGTGTTTTGAGTTTGGGCCAATATTCACCTCATCAATAAAAAAGTACTCCTGGATTCCATCCCACCATCTTCCTCCTCTTTCCCCAATAAGAATTCGGCAGACCAGCTGGCACACAAATATCCACATTCATCAATTTCCATTCATATAGCATTAATTCCTTATTCCCTCTCACATTCAAACACATATATTCAGCATTCATTCTTCAATTGTGCTTACATTCAAACATACAAATCAGAATGTATCATTTATACAGCATGAATTATTCATTCTCTCACATTCACACAAACCCAACAGCATTCATAATTTAGACAGCATGTATTCCTCATTCACTCCCACATTCAAACACATGTATTCAACATTAATTCTACATTCACTCCCACGTTCAAACACAGCATCAGCATTTATCATTTATATGGCATTCATTCTTCATTCACTCTCAAATTCAAACACACTCATTAGCATCAATCATTTACACAACATTTAATGTTCATTCATTTACATTCAAACACACAGATCAACATTCATCATTCATCATTTACACACAATTCATTCTTAATTCACTCACAACAAACACACTCATCAGCATTCACCATTCATCATTTATCATTTACACATTCATTCTTCATGCACTTTGTGATGCTGAAAATGCATCGGAGGGACAGGGCCTCCGTATCCTTGTCCTTTACTGCTTTTTATCATGTATTCTGAATAGTTGTTCAGCAAATGGGAATGAATCGGGTCCCATGGGCCCCACAAGACCCACTGAGAAAAACCTAAGACCGAAAATGTGTTATTTATTATACCAAAAGTGATGAAATGAAAATTGTTCAATATTGTTACTTTCCTATATTACTGGAGAGAGCCTCAGTTAGGATGCTCAGTAATGTAAAATGGCTAAGTGTAACAAGGATTGGTTTTACTGAATCAAATATATATATATATAAAGGAAAATCGTTTCCCGCTTGTTAAAAGAAGCCAGATTGTGTCTGTTTATTTAATCGGGGGCCCTGGTGTAGCTGTCTCACATATGGGTGAACCTCCCCTTGACCCTTACTAAGGTCCATCCACCTTTCCCCCTGGGTACTCATGGTATGCACATGTGTGCACTGAGGTGTCAGACTTCTTGTCATGCACCAGCCCTGGAGATTGGTTTACCGTTGGAAGTACTACTAACATGGCTTCCGGTTTCCTAACTTCACAGTCTAGCTTATTTCAAGATGGCCGACGGAACCTATAACTGGCAAATCAGACCAGCGCACTGCGCGTTGTATCATTCCTTGTTACGTGCGCTGCCAGTCTCTCATAGTGACTAGCCTAACTCCTCTTTCCTGTGTTTTCCCTTTTGTTCAAGTCTTACCTGACCTTCCTTATACTGCCACTCGCAGTGTTTCTATACTTTCAGGTAAGGTGATCGGGATCTATCTAACTGTGCTTGCAGTCACGATGCGTACTTCCAATCACTACGCGTATTCTGTGTCTGTGTTTCTTTTGGCGACTTCTCTCTGCCTCTGCAATAAGTTTCCGCTTTCGCGGGTTGTTCATCTCTCTTTCTTTACCTGTCTGGTTTTGTCAGCTCCATTTTCTTTTCCGTGCAACGTTCTATCCTTTTCTGAACACCTCTTCTACGTCCTGTCAGTAAGGAGTTTTTCCCGGAAGACTGTGTGACCGCCCTTACTCTTCGGTCTCACTACCCACCGGTTTACCTCCATCTGAACGAGTGTTATCAGTTACTTGGTTCCTCCTATATCATCGGAGTTCTAAATCCGGAAGCTTGGCTGACCAGACCTACCAGCAGCAAGACTTCCTGTTAGTAATTGCCATATCTTTGAATACGGACCGGATTCTGACTGGGGTTTTTTCTGCCAATTTGGCTTTTTCCCCGTTTTAGGGCGTGCTCCTCGGGTTACCTCCCGATCTGTAGCACATTCAGACGACGCAGGCTGCCGAGGGAGCGCGACCCTACCTACGACAAAAAAAAGAGAAGAAGCCTGGAAAAGAGGCAAGGATTAAGACGAAATATAAGAGTACAGTCAGCGTGGAGGAGATTCCAGAAGAGACAGGTGAGGAGGAGTCAGGGGAGGAGGAGGTCCAGCCTGACACTTCTTTTCTCAGGTCTCCCACGGGTTGCAGTTCACTCATACATATACAGACATCACATAAACAAGGAAGAGGCACCTTACATATGCAAGTATAAAAACATGTTCATGTTGTCTGTGCCTGTATGTGTCCATGGAGGCCGCAACAATATATGCCAGTATTACCATATAAGAGCAAACTCTTGTATGACACAGTAAGAAAATATGTCCAGACTGGACCCACCAATGTGAGCCAGTACCATGTAGAAACACTCATCATGCATCATGTTGCCTTCACCCTTGATGCCCAGTAATTTCTGCCATGTCACTGTGAGGATTTGTCTAGACTGGATCCACATAATAAGACTCATTGTGAAGCCTTCAACTCTTATGCCCAGTATAAACTGCCATACAACATACCCAGATTGGACTCAATAATGTGGGCCAGTACCACATAGGAACAATCATTATGCTGCCTTTACCCTTGATGCCCAGTAATGATTCCCTTGCCACAGTAAATAAATATGTGCAGACTTGACCTATCAATGTGGGCCAGTATCGCAAAGGAACACTCATGCAGCTTTCACCCTTGAGACCTGTAAAAACTGCCATGCCACAGTAAGAATCATGTGCAGCCTGGACCCACTAATATGGCTCAATACTATGTCCCGACACTCATCATGATGACTTCACCTTTGATACCCAATAAATAATACCCTACCTCAGAAAAGAAATATGTCCAACCTGGCCACACCAATGGTCAAGGCAGCATAATGAGAGTTTCTAGGCTGCACTGGCACAGTATGTGGGGGCAGTAAACATAGGAACACTCAATCTGCAGCAATTTCACTTTGTTCCCCAGTAACAAAATGCTATGTTAAAGTGTACATGTGTCCAAACTGAACATGCTCACTTGGTGTTTTGAGTTTGGGCCAATATTCACCTCATCAATAAAAAAGTACTCCTGGATTCCATCCCACCATCTTCCTCCTCTTTCCCCAATAAGAATTCGGCAGACCAGCTGGCACACAAATATCCACATTCATCAATTTCCATTCATATAGCATTAATTCCTTATTCCCTCTCACATTCAAACACATATATTCAGCATTCATTCTTCAATTGTGCTTACATTCAAACATACAAATCAGAATGTATCATTTATACAGCATGAATTATTCATTCTCTCACATTCACACAAACCCAACAGCATTCATAATTTAGACAGCATGTATTCCTCATTCACTCCCACATTCAAACACATGTATTCAACATTAATTCTACATTCACTCCCACGTTCAAACACAGCATCAGCATTTATCATTTATATGGCATTCATTCTTCATTCACTCTCAAATTCAAACACACTCATTAGCATCAATCATTTACACAACATTTAATGTTCATTCATTTACATTCAAACACACAGATCAACATTCATCATTCATCATTTACACACAATTCATTCTTAATTCACTCACAACAAACACACTCATCAGCATTCACCATTCATCATTTATCATTTACACATTCATTCTTCATGCACTTTGTGATGCTGAAAATGCATCGGAGGGACAGGGCCTCCGTATCCTTGTCCTTTACTGCTTTTTATCATCTATTCTGTCATGTTTTCCGCACAGGAGTTCATGTGGGACTCCTGGCGGAGCAGCTCTCTTTCTTTTGGTTTGGTGAACAGACCCGTGGGATACCCTTATGGCACCCATGGGTAGGGGGTACAACCCTGTGCCCCTGGTGTATGTTTTTGGGCACCTGTTGGAGGCCCGCAGAGCAGGGTATGAGCTGGTGGCAGCTCCATGCTGAATGTGACAGGTGCGCGGCGTATTCTCCATTTTGGGATACCCCGGCCCTGCCATTTGGATCCGTTGATTCCTGATGGAAAACAAGATGGACCCTGTGGTCTCTTGCTTTCTATTACCCATTACCTTGTTTTCCCAAAGTCCTGGGAAGCCCTGACTCTGTCCCTTCCCCCTGACTGGCTGTTGGGTGGAAATGCCGTATATGGTGTTGTTGTGAAGGCCCGGCCAGACTAGCTGGAGCCTTCCCGGTGATGTATGTTGTGGGTACCTCCTGTGGGTGGGACCTGGGTGAATAGAGTGTGTGACGAATATGCATTCTGTGTTGTGGGTGTCTAGCATCTGGTGGTTGACACAATGACTGAGACAACCCTGCCCGAAACCGGTATGAATGCAGCTTGGAGTGTTGAATGGCTCTGTACTTGTCCCAATACACATAACATGTTGTGAGTGTCTGGAGAGAAGTGAATGGCCTGAATACCTCGTGTGCCTGATTGGCTGCCTGCCTGCATGAATGCCTGTAGTCGTGATTGGATGCTTGAGTGTGACCCAGCGGAATGAATGGGAGATAAACAGTATATCTGGGGACTTCTCACTGCTAGGAATCGTGTTCAGAAGCTGAAGTCCACTACGACGAGTAACTGGAGTAACTGACGCTTGACCTTGAAACCCTGCTGGACGAGAAGAATTGCTGTTGCTCTCCTTTGCAATCTGAAAGCTGCTGTGTTTCCAAGGACTGACCCAGAGAGGACCTGGTAAGGCGCCCTCTTCCCGAGCTACGAGGGACCATCGTGCACAGCTGATCTTTGCCGACGCTCCCTGGTAGACAGACCTTTGACAGGCTGCCGACCCGATACGGGGACTGCTGTGGAACTCCAAGGAGAAGCACTCGGACTGTTGTCCACCACTGTCAACGACCGCCGTTGCCGACCGGACTCGCCGTGCTCCCGTTTGCCTAAGAACTTCCATTGATCATCGGACGCTCTCGTCTGCATCGTCACCCGCTTGTCTCCCGCTGGACAAGGCTTGACCGTCGACGCGCCGAGGAGCATCCACCGGTGGGTTTCCCGCCACCTAAGGACCACAGAGACGCCGACGACTCGATGCCCTTGCTGGGCCACAGCTCTTCCTCATCTCTTTGAGGTCCAGAACTATCGTCACCGAGGTGGCCCTCACGCCTCTTCCTTGTAGGATGCCGATGCTCTGTCATCGACGAGCACCGCTAGGAACGAAGCTGTCACTTCCCTGCCGCAGTTCACCCTGTTCACCGTCGGACGTTCAACGACCCATGACTCCCGCCTTAAAGGGAGGGCACTCAAGAAGGGCCGTAGATTCCCGACACCGAACGCCAAGTTCCCCGACACCTCTCGACGATCCGTGGCTCCCGCCTGAAAGGGAGGCACTCAAGAAGGATTGGTCGGCGCATCGTCGGAGAACTCTACTCCACCAGGTACATTGGGGGATAAAACCTTAACAGGAAGAAGTAAGACTATCGAACATTATATGGACTGGGCTTGTGCTATATATCTTTATTTACAGGTTGCCCAGCTGGGGGGATCTCCACACAGAACAGTGCCTAGTGGTAGGGGTCAGTATTCTGCCTATTGTTTCAACCATCTTACGTTCCTGCCTATCTCTGTTGCTGGTTTCCTCGTTATTAATCTGTGTGACATATTAACCGTACAGTTGATGCACTTTAATGAGATTTGATAGCATTAGTGGTACCACTTTAGAATTGTATATATTTATCATTATTGACTCCCAAGTACAAAGTGTGTTATTGTGATCGTGTACATACCTTTGAATATTAATTATATAAAGACTGTGTTTTCAGTAATACAGTGTGTGGACATTCCTTTGTGGGGGTTTGGGGACTACACTGTACTTAAGAACCAGCCTGCATCACCTCCTGAGAAGCTAGGCCTTGATTGCTTGACTACGTTACCAATAATAGAGAATCTTGGCTGGGGTCCTCTGTGCCTCTCCTCTACCATATAGAGAGCGGAAGTACAGACACCCCCTATCAATTTTTACACCGGTGGCAGTGGTGGGATGCTTATGGTTATAAGAATCAGTGTATAACCGTGCCACTTACAAAATATCTGCACTTTATTAGATTAAGGTTTAGGTGTGTACAAAATAACCGCATTACAAGCAATGGAGTCTATTGCGAATGGTAAATTGACTCGGATGAGCTTAGGGGCTCTCCAGAGTGCTTGTGAAGCCACGGAGTTAGACTTTGTGGATAAGTCTAGGGCTGAGCTGATAGCTGCCCTGGTGGACTACCAGGCCGATGGTGAAACTCTTGATGAAGGGGGGAATGCAACCAATGAGGACTCTGCCCCTGGGGTTTCTACTGAATCTGTTTCTGGGAATGCCGCCATTCCTGCTGCCTCTGTTCCGAACCCCAGCAATCCTTGGAACTTGAGTTATTGAGGATGAAATTGGCCTTTGAATATCGCAAGTTGGAAATAGATGCTGAGCTTAAGAAAGAGTAGCTGGCGCAACAAGTGGAACTCAAGAATAGGGATCTTGAACTCAAAGACAAGGACACTGAATGTCAGAGAATCCAGCTAGAGAAAGCTCGAGTGGAGACTTCAGCGAAACCCAGTGAGAGTGTCAGGTCGCCAGCAACTAAATTTATGAAGGATTTGGTTGGTGTGTTTTCGGAGGGTTCTGATATCCTCCAATGGATTGAAGCGTTTGAAATGGCTTGTGCAATTCATGATGTTGACAAAAGAGATTGGGCTAAGTGTTTGCTAAGCAGAGTGCCTCAAACTGGATATGACTGTATTCTGAAGCTGAGTGTGGAAGAAAGGGGTCAGTATGAGTGTATGAAATCTGCTTTGATTGCCAAGTTTGGCAAGACGCCTACCCAATACCTTAAAAGGTTCAGGGATTTTAAGAAAAGAGAGAATGTGTCTTGGGTTGACTGGGTGAGTGCTGCGCACATGCATATGATGGGGTGGGTTGATGGTTAAAAGGTGAAAACTTTTGTTGAATTGTCCCACCTGTTGTTTTTTGAGCAGTTTTCTGAAGCCTGTTCACCGGAGCTGCGTCAGTATGTTGCTGACCAGAACATTTTGGATCCCTTTAAGCTGGCTAGGTTGGCTGACAAGTGGGTCTCACACCAGGTGTCCCCTAAGGACTCCAGTGGGAAGGAGAAGGACAAAGAAAAGGGGGCCTCTCAGAAAGCTGAGGAGTCCCAAAAGCAGTCACAGTCGAATAAACCTAAACCCTCCTGTCCTATAATAATTAATAATAATAATAATAATAATTTGGCATTTATATAGCGCTACGAACCCTCAGGTATCTGAGCGCTGCTTATTATTACCCCCGGTGTGTGGTGCTCATTTATCGACCTCGGAAGGATGAAACGCTGAGTTTGGCGCTGCCGGGATTCGAACCTGCATTCGAAGGCTCTACACAGATGTCAAAGCGAGCGCTCTACTCGCTGTGCCACTTGACCGGCTAAGACCCAAAAATCTAGTGGGGATAAGTCATCTGTGGGTGGGAATAAGAGTAGTGGTCCACTTGCTGCAAAGCAGGGTCCCGGTCATTCCAGTACCGTACCCCGCACTCCCGGCACTTGTTGGGACTGTGGGGCTCTGGATCACAAAAGGGGTGGCTCGCAGTGTAAAAGTAAGGCACTCGGAGTACAGGCTGCCAGCCTGACCTACCCTTACCCCATGTCTGAGGTGGAGGCCACTGTCCTCCCCTCTTCTACCGGAATCACTTTTGGTGCTCCCGTAGAGATTTCCTTAGTGTCCCTTGGGGCCTGGGACCAGTACGCGGAAGTACTGGCGACTATCCCACAGAACACCCGTAGATTTTTGAGAAGTGTCCTCCTGAATGGCCAGCCTTCTACTGGTTTGAGAGACACTGGGGCAAGCATGACAGTGGTGGACAGGACCTGGTCAAGTTTGCTATGTAGATGCTCCTCTGAGAACCACCAGGTTAGCTGGTGGGCCTCCCAAATTATCACCTGTAGCCCGAGTCACACTCGTAATTGGAGACAAGACAGCAAAGCTTCCTGTCCTGGTTCAGGACAACGTCCCTGCTAACATTCTGTTAGGTAACGATCTAGTCGAGTTGGGATTGATCGCGGATGGTCTTCCCCTGACTGCTGTTGCGGTCACTAGGTCACATCTGACACCGGGTCTGGCTGTGAGTCAGGTACCCGAGCCGAAGGCGCGGCCTAAGGCACGACGAAGGAAGAGCAAGAAGGCCACCTCTGTAGAGGGAGCTCCTTCTCTTCCTGCTGTTCCTACAGCACCCATTGGGATCCATGCTCCGGACGGGCTGGGTCCAGTGGTAAACCCCGTCTCAACTCCTGTGGGAGAAGAGCCAGAAGACTCTCCTGTGGGAGAGGTTCTCAACCCGGAGGATAATCCCGATCTTCAATGCTTGTTAGCTGAAGGGGGACCCTCCCGGGCAGACTTCTGTAAAGGACAGAGAGAGTGTCCCTCTCTCGAGGGTGTGAGGAAACAGGCCCTGTCCCAGGCACAAGGAGAGGTGCCTAGGACTTTCCGGATTTATTGGGAGGGTGAGCTCCGTGTTAGTGAGCCCACTAAGCCTGAACCTGGTGCCCTCGAGGTTGGTGGTACCCCAGGTTTACCGGCCCTTCCTACTGCAGTTGGCGCATTAGGTGCCCTTGGCTGGTCATCTTGGTACCAAGAAGACTAAGCAGAGGCTCTCTGCCCATTTCTTCTGGCCTCGAATGGGAGTAGAAGTGGAGTCCCACTGCAGGACCTGCCCAACTTGTCAGTTGTCTGGCAAGACTGAAGGCAGTGTCATTGCCCCACTGCAGCCATTGCCAGTGGATGGCACACCATTTGAGAGGGTGGGCATCGACATCGTCGGTCCCCTTGACCCTCCCACGTCAGGTGGACATCGGTTCATCCTGGTTTTGGTAGATCATGCCACCAGGTACCCTGAAGCTATACCCCTTCGGACTGTTACTGCCAAGGTGGTTGCCCGGGCCCTCCTGGGCATTTTCACCCATGTTGGATTCCCCAAGGAGGTTGTCTCTGACTGAGGATCCAACTTCATGTCTAGTTACTGTCACGCTCACCTGATTCCCACGGAGGCGCAGGTCTGGCTTCGAGTGCTGATGCTTCTTCAGTGGTGAAGCGCAGGACTCTGAAGATGGACTGGAAGGGCCCCTCTACTCTGGTCTTTTCTGGCTCGCAGGAATATTCCCCTGTGCGTGAAAAGGGAGTATTACCTACTGATGGAATAATGCTCAAGCCTCCCACTCCCTTCCAGCCCTCCACGATACCCTTCCACGATTCCCCGTGAAGTCTCACCTTAGGGTCTGGAAGGATGAGTTCTCCATCCTGCTTCTGATGCAGGGGCGCGTTGAAACCCAGTTACTTCACTGGATTGAGGTTTGATGGGAGTTCAAAATAAGCTTGACTATTCAGGTGAGGTGCTGTAAGAGTTCTGTTGCAAGTTCAAAAGTTCAAGCTTAATAATAATGTTCATTGTCTTATTGCAGCAAGCGCTAATGCTTATGTCTTTTTTCCCCTTAGGGGCCGGGGTTCAGAATGCCGGAGATATGGCGCCGACCCAAAGTGAAACGTGCAGTTCCAGTAAATGACTGGTAAGTTATGGATGAGCGTTCAGGTAATGTCTTTGCATTCGCTCATTCAATGTCCTTGTCTTTTTTCCCCATAGGGGCCGGGGTCCGGAATGCCAGGAAGCGGCAGGACCCGAAATGAAATGGGAATAACCCAACAGGTAAGTCTTAGAAGGAAACTGAGCCTTTCCTATTCCCTTCCTTCTCTCACCTTGTTTTCTTGTCTTTTTTTCTCTAGGCTCTGAGAAGTGGGTGCAGATCCGGATGATCGCTGCTGAAGATGGAGGTACCCAGGAAAGGTGAGTGAAATGCAGCGCTGCAGCGATCGAAGCGAAATGCTTTTAAAATTATGTCTTCCCTTTCAGGATCGTCGGTGTGATGTCTCCGTGATGCAGCTTTAGCTGGTAAGGTCTTCTTTCTCTCCAATTCTCTCTTATCTCCCTTTGCAGGTGACCCAGGATGCTGACAGGCGTGGCTGAAGTCCAGATGCAGGAGCTGACACGGTGAGCGTCCAGCTGCGAGGAGCAGAACAACGCGAAGCGTGAGTTGCTGATCGGGCGTGGTTTAAATAGCTTTGGAAGAAGTTCCAGGTATGTATCCTTCCACCGATCAGGTATGTATCCTTTCCCGACCACACCCAGGTGGAAAGTAGTCCCACAGGTAAAGTAGTTCCATTCAGGCCTCAAGAGGGCCTGGATGTAGCAGCATGGTCTGCATGAGGTAAGTGCACATTAAAACACTTGAACACATGTCTAGCTTTATGAGCCTGGCGCCTAAGACGCCAGGACAGGGGTCTAACATGAGCCTGGCGCCTAAGCCGCCAGGACTGTGTCCAAAGGGCCCCAGCTTGGGCCCGCTGGCACTTCCGTGGGGGGAATGATGCCTGCCTCTGGGGTTGCTGGGTCGGACCTGGCTCCTTGGAGGTAGCATCATGACAATACCCCCCCTCAAGGCCCCTCCCAAGGTTGCTCCCTCCGGGGGTTTTGGCTTGTTCAGAAATCTCCGGTGGAACCTTTGTATTAATCGAGGTGCGTGAACATGGTTACTAGGCTCCCACAATCTCTCCTGAGGTCCATATCCCTTCCAGTCAACAAGATAGAAGAGTTTTGACTTTAACACCTTGGAGTCTAAAATGTCTTTAACTTCGAATTCTAATTCCCCTTCAATTTGAACTGGGTCTGGAGGCTTGGACAGTTGGGTCCCTGGTTGTACTGGCTTCAAAAGTGATGCATGAAAAACTGGATGAATACGCATGTTAGACGGTAAATCCAGTTTAAAGGCCACGGATTGATTATAGCCTTGATGGGATAAGGTCCTATGAATCTGGGATTGAAGGTTCGCGGGCCATTGAGGGGTAAATGTTTCGTTGCAGCCATACCTGGTCTCCTACTTGGTAAGGAGGAGTTTTACTTTGGTGCAAATCAGCGTTTTCTTTATACTTTTTCTTGGCTTTCTGTAAATGAGTTGCAGCTTCTTTGAAGGCTCGGGTTATTGTGGAATGCAGATGATTTACTGCGGGCATTTCCAGGGTCAGAGGTGGGTCTAGGTCAGAGGTCCGAGGATGGTGACCATACAAAGTATAAAAAGGAGTTTGTCCGGTTCCAGAATGCACTGAATTGTTGTATGCATATTCTGCGATCCAAAAGATGTCTTTCCAATTTGACTCGGATTAGTGTAACATGCACCGAAGATATTGCTCGAGAGTCTGATTGGTTCTCTCGGTTTGTCCGTCGGTCTGGGGGTGGTTAACCGCACATCTATTTGTGCTAGTTGGCAACACTTTTTCCAAAAATGGGAGATAAATTGACTTCCACGATCTGAGACTAATATGGAAGGGAAACCATGTATGCAAACTATATTCTCCAGAAATTCCTTGGCCAAGGTGGAAGCTGAAGGCAAGCCTTTTAAAGGGATAAAGTGGGCCATTTTGGAGAATAGATCCACAATTACAAGGATAGTGTTGTAACCAGCACAAGGAGGCAGGTCAGTTATAAAGTCCATTGACAAGGTGTGCCATGGTGCCGGTGGAATACCCAAGGGTTGAAGTAGGCCGGCTGGCCTCTTCTTTTGACCCTTGTTTTGGGCGCAAATTCCGCAAGACAATACAAAAGACTTTATGTCTTTTCTCCAAGAAGGCCACCAGAAGTGGCGTTTGATTTTTTCCTCCGTTTTAGCGATACCAGGGTGTCCTTCCATTAATGATTCATGATGATGGGCAATAACAAGTTCTTGCAATTCTTTACTTGGCAGAAACAACCGCTCCTGGAAGTAGGGTAAATCAACCTTAACGGTGTAATGAGGACCCTTTTGATTCCATTCCAGTAAGGCAGAAGAGTCTAGAAGTTGTTTTACTTGCGTTTGGATGTCCTCAATAGTTTGCAATGAAGTTAGGCCTAAGATTCTTTGTTCAGGTATGATTGGCACAGGTTCTAAACTCGAATTGGGTTCTTCCATGCCAATCCGGGATAAGGCGTCCGCTTTACCATTCTTGCAGCCAGGGCGATAGGTAATTACAAAATCAAATTCCGCAAAGAATAGAGCCCATCGGAGTTGTCGTGAAGATTGAGCTTTGGCCGTCTTTAAATACTGTAAATTTCTGTGGTCCGGTGATGGTGTGTCTTGCCCCGAGAAGGTAGTGACGCCAAGCCTTGAAAGCAGATTTAATAGCCAGTAACTCTTTGTCGGTAATTGCGTAGTTGATTTCAGGAGGAGAACATTTCCTGGACCAAAAGGCCACAGGGTGTAGTTGGTTAGTTTCTGAGTCTCTTTGCGACAGGACAGCTCCCATGGCCGAACTAGATGTGTCGGTTTCCACAATGTAAGGGAGATCTGGGTGCGGGTGCTTTAATACAGGTGCAGAGGTGAATTTGGTTTTCAGGTCCTGAAAGGCTAGTTCGGCCTCAAGAGTCCATTCAAAGCGTTTGTTTTTCTTTAGGAGAGCTGTGATGGGTTGGACTGTTCGGGAAAATTCCGGGATGAATCTTCGATAGAAATTGGCGAAGCCGAGCATGCTCTGAACTCCCTTCACCGAGCTAGGAGATGGCCATTTGAGGATGGCGTCCACCTTTCGCGAGTCCATTCGGACTCCTTGAGGTGTCAGGATGAATCCGAGAAACTCAACTTCTGTGGTATGAAAAACACATTTTTTGAGCTTTGCAAATAGTCTGTGCTGGCGCAATTTCTCAAGAACTGCCCTAACATGTTTTCTGTGATCGGATTCTGAAGAAGAGTACACCAGGATGTCGTCAATATAAACAATGACACAGACATCGATAAGTTCCTGAAGAACATCATTCATAAAGTACTGAAAGGCGGCAGGTGCATTGCACAAACCGAAGGGCATCACCTGATATTCGAAGAGCCCAAATTTGGTGCGGAATGCAGTCTTCCATTCGTCGCCTTCTTTTATATGCACCAGGTGATAAGCTCCTCGGAGATCTAACTTGGTGTACACACAAGCGTCTTTCACCTGGTCGATAAGCTCAGGGATCAGAGGCAGAGGATAACGATTCTTAATCGTTATTTGATTTAGGGCGCGATAGTCTATACATGTTCTAAGGTCGCCCTCTTTTTTCGGCACGAAGAACAGAGCTGAGGAGACAGGAGACTTGGACGAGCGAATAAATCCATTGGCTAGGTACTGATCTAAATACTGACGCAGATGCAGGTTCTCAGATTCCGTAGAGGCATAAATCCTACTACAAGGTAGTTGAGCATTGGGTACCAGATCGATTCGGCAATCATAAGACCGATGGGGAGGTAACGTGTTAGCCTGTTCCTTCTGAAAAACGTCTTGGAATTCTTGGTATTCTGACGGTAGCTGTACAGGGGTGGAAGTTGCTGAGGCTAAACCCATAACTGGATTTCTTGGGTAACAAGTTGGTTCACAATCAGGAAAACGTATCTTCTTTGCTCGCCAGTCAATTCTGTGATTATGTGTTTCTAACCAAGGAATTCCAAGGATTACTTGAAATTGTGAGGCCTTAATCACATCAAACACAATTGCTTCCCGATGTCCATCCTGACCCACCAGTGTCACTTCAACAGTGGAATGCGTTACAGGCCCTGAGGCTATTTCGGTTCCATCTACTGTAGTAATGACATCTTGGGTTACTTTCGGGCGGAGAGGGAGCTTAATCCTAGAAGCCAATTCACGGTCTATGTAATTTCCAATAGCTCCACTGTCGATGTACGCTTTTATAGCATGCAACTGCTGAGGCTGTTTTGGGTCCACGAGCACCATTGGCATGACAAAATGCGAGGTCAAAGAGTTTGTTTTCAAGCTCGGCAAGCGGACCCCTACGCTTGTCGCGCTAGGTCGTTTCCCAAATCAGGTGTCAATAAATCGTTATCAGTGGCTCCAACCACCTTCTTAGGTGGTTTAACCGGACAATTTCAAAAAAAGTGACCGGAGGTCCCGCAATACAGACAAAGTTGCATTTGCCGCCTTCTCTCTCTTTCCTTCTGCGTTAATGGTCCTTTAACACCGCCGATTTGCATAGGTTTGGATACGTCGGGACTCTTGGAGTTAGCGTGGGTTTTGATCCGTACTCGGGTTTCGTACTTGAACCGATCTGCTTTTCTATTTTGAAGTCTGTGATCAAGTTGAACCACCAAGTCTATGTAGTCTGCGCAGACCTGGGGTAGATTTACAATCTGAGCTAGAACATCCTTAAACTCTCCGCGCAGGCCTCAATGAAACAATGTGATCCTTTTGTTTTCTGGCCATCCAGTTTCCACAACCAGTCTATTAAAGGTGGCAACGTAGGACAGGAGATCCTGATTACCTTGTCGTAAGGATAGCAGTTTGTTATCAAGGGCCTGTCCTTGAGAGTGTCGAGCAAACAATCTTTCCATGCTGGCCTGGAAGCCCTGAAAATCCTGGAGAATGGGATCATCCTGATTTACCAATGGAATAGACCAATCGGCAGCACTGCCACTGAGGTAAGATAGTATAAAGGCTACCTTGGTCTGGTCGTTAGGGAAGGCCCCGGGTCTGCATAGAAAGTGTAAACGACATTGGTTCATAAAGACGGCATATTTCTTGGCATCCCCCGCAAAACGTTCAGGCGGGGCCAAAGGCATGTGTCCAGGTAGATTGATTTGAACCGGGTTATTCAAACCCATTGATGTGGAAGTACCTCCGGAATTAGGTAAAGGAGTGTGCCCTGCCTGGGCCTGCAATAACCTTTTGGCCAGGTCATCTGTTCTTTCCTTTGATAGGATCAGTTCTCTTTTGAGAGCGTTAGTCTCCTGGAGGGCTGAGTGCACTTCTGCCCGTAATTCCCCCAAAAGCTGGGCCAGCTGATCTGTCTCGGAAGTCTCCATAGCGCCCGGGTGGTTAATTGTGGGTAGGCTTTGCGTTCTGTCACGCTCACCTGATTCCCACGGAGGCGCAGGTCTGGCTTCGAGTGCTGATGCTTCTTCAGTGGTGAAGCGCAGGACTCTGAAGATGGACTGAAAGGGCCCCTCTATTCTGGTCTTTTCTGGCTCGCAGAAATATTCCCCTGTGCGTGAAAAGGGAGTATTACCTACTGATGGAATAATGCTCAAGCCTCCCACTCCCTTCCAGCCCTCCACGATACCCTTCCACGATTCCCCGTGAAGTCTCACCTTAGGGTCTGGAAGGATGAGTTCTCCATCCTGCTTCTGATGCAGGGCTTGTTGAAACCCAGTTACTTCACTGGATTGAGGCTTGATGGGAGTTCAAAATAAGCTTGACTATTCAGGTGAGGCGCTGTAAGAGTTCTATTGCAAGTTCAAAAGTTCAAGCTTAATAATAATGTTCATTGTCTTATTGCAGCAAGCGCTAATGCTTATGTCTTTTTTCCCCTTAGGGGCCGGGGTTCGGAATGCCGGAGATATGGCGCCGACCCAAAGTGAAACGTGCAGTTCCAGTAAATGACAGGTAAGTTCTGGATGAGCGTTTAGATAATGTCTTTGCATTCACTCATTCAATGTCCTTGTCTTTTTTCCCCATGGGACCGGGGTCCGGAATGCCAGGAAGCGGCAGGACCCGAAATGAAATGGGAATAACCCAACAGGTAAGTCTTAGAAGGAAACTGAGCCTTTCCTATTCCCTTCCTTCTCTCACCTTGTTTTCTTGTCTTTTTCTCTCTAGGCTCTGAGAAGTGAGTGCGGATCCGGATGATCGCTGCTGAAGATGGAGGCGCCCAGGAAAGGTGAGTGAAATGCAGAGCTGCAGCGATCAAAGCAAAATGCTTTTAAAATGATGTCTTCCCTTTCAGGATCGTCGGTGTGATGTCTCCGTGATGCAGCTTTAGCTGGTAAGGTCTTCTTTCTCTCCAATTCTCTCTTATCTCCCTTTGCAGGCGACCCAGGATGCTGACAGGCGTGGCTGAAGTCCAGATGCAGGAGCTGACACGGTGAGCGTCCAGCTGCGAGGAGCAGAACAACGCGAAGCGTGAGTTGCTGATCGGGCGTGGTTTAAATAGCTTTGGAAGAAGTTCCAGGTATGTATCCTTCCACCGATCAGGTATGTATCCTTTCCCGACCACACCCAGGTGGAAAGTAGTCCCACAGGTAAAGTAGTTCCATTCAGGCCTCAAGAGGGCCTGGATGTAGCAGCATGGTCTGCATCAGGTAAGTGCACATTAAACCACTTGAACACATGTCTAGCTTTATGAGCCTGGCGCCTAAGGCGCCAGGACAGGGGTCTAACATGAGCCTGGCGCCTAAGGCGCCAGGACTGTGTCCAAAGGGCCCCAGCTTGGACCCGCTGGCACTTCCGTGGGGGGAATGATGCCTGCCTCTGGGGTTGGTGGGTCGGACCTGGCTCCTTGGAGGTAGGCATCATGACAGTTACATGAAAACCATGTGGAAAGAGTGTGGGGTAACCTACAAGTTCTCCACTTCTTACCACCCCCAGACCAATGGTCTGGTTGAGAGATTTAATAAAACTCTCAAGGGCATGCTAGGTGCTTTGGAAGAGCCCCTAAGGAGGAAATGGGATCTCCTCCTGCCATGCCTGCTGTTTGCTTACAGAGAGGTACCTCAAGAGGGTGTTGGTTTCAGCCCGTTTGAGTTACTCTTTGGACATCCCGTGAGGGGCCCCTTGCCTTGATCCAGGAAGGTTTGGAAGCCTCCCCTCCCGGTCCTGCCAAGCAAGTGGGGGACTATGTGTTAGGCCTCCGATGGAGGATGACACAGATGATGGGTCAAGCAACAGCGAATCTCAAGGCCAGC
This sequence comes from Ambystoma mexicanum, assembly GCF_040938575.1. Classification (NCBI taxonomy): domain Eukaryota; kingdom Metazoa; phylum Chordata; class Amphibia; order Caudata; family Ambystomatidae; genus Ambystoma; species Ambystoma mexicanum. Next base: position 934,312,912 of record NC_090928.1, on the reverse strand, counting down.
CAGGAATTGAACAAATACTGGCATGACCTTAAAGCATCGCAAGTGGATTGGACTCTGGGACAGGAGGTCCTCGTGAAGGAGCCTACCAAGCCTCGGGCATTGGCAGATAAATGGACTGGACCCTTCCGGATAATCTCCAAGATGGGCGAGGTCAACTATCTGGTTGACATGGGAGTCCCAGGGGTAGCCCCTCAAGTATTCCATGTCAATAGGCTCAAGCCTTTCCACCGGCGAGCAGAAGTCTCATGTCTCTTGCTAGCTTCAGAGCAAGAAGAGGATGAGAGTGAGCCCCTTCCTGATTTGCTGCATATGAACCCTCAGGATGGCTCCATGGAGGGAGTGCAGCTCTCTCCAGATTTGACAACCGAGCAGCAGAGGGCCTGCCGGACTTTGCTCCAGCAGTATGCCTCTCTGTTTTCGCTGACGCCAGGCCTTACCCCATGGTGTAAGCACGAGATTGACACTGGTGACAGCGTGCCTGTCAAGAGCAGGAGCTACCGAATGTCAGATACGGTTAAGAACCACATCCAGGCTGAGGTCACCAAGATGTTGGATCTGGGTGTTATTGAACCCTCAACCAGTCCCCGGTCCAGTCTCGTGGTCCTTGTCCCCAAGGCAAGTTCCCAGGCAGGTACCAAGGATTGGAGGTTCTGTGTGGACTACCGAGGAGTCAATGCCGTCACCAAAACTGACGCGCACCCATTGCCCAGGGCTGATGAGCTCATGGACACCATAGGTGCTGCCAAATTTGTGAGCACCTTTGACCTCACCTTAGGCTATTGGCAAATAGCTCAGACGGACCATGCCAAGGAAAAGACGGCGTTCTCAACACCAGAGGGACTCTACCAGTTTAGGGTCACACCTTTTGGGTTGAAGAATGCCCCTGCCACCTTCCAGAGATTGGTCAATCATGCTCTCAGTGGGCTGGAAGCCTTTTGTGTGGCTTATTTAGACGACATTGCCGTCTACAGTTCCACTTGGGAAGAGCACTTGACACATCTGGGTAGAGTGTTGCTGGCCTTAAAAAGGGCTAACTTCACTATCAAGGCCACCAAGTGCCAGATAGCTCAGGGGAAATTCACGTATCTTGGTCATGAGGTAGGAGGGGGTCAAATCCAACCTCTCCCCAGTAAGGTACAGGATGTACAGGACTGGGAGATTCCCACTACTCAAACCCAGGTGAGGGCCTTTTTGGGTCTCACTGGGTACTATCGCAATTTCATGGCGGACTATTGAACCATAGCTGCACCACTGACAGCTCTGACTTCACCCAAACAGCCTAGGAAGGTTAATTGGACTGAAGACTGTCAGAGGGCCTTTGATGGCTTGAAAGAAAGTCTGTGTCGGGTACCCGTGTTGTGTACGCCTGACTACAGCCGACCCTTTATCGTCCAGACGGATGCCTGGAACACCAGAATTTGAGCTGTCTTGTCCCAGTTAGATGACAAAGGGTGAGAACATCCTATCATATTCATCAGTAGGGTAGAGAACTTAGGTGTGCTACTGTTCAAAAGGAATGTTTTAGTATAGTTTGGAGCCTTAGGCGTTTTAGGCCCTGCCTTACGGGGTCAACCTTCAAGGTCCAAACAGATCATAAGCCCCTGAAGTGGCTTATGCGGATGAAGGGTGAGAACCCTAAATTGCTCAAGTGGTCCATTAGCCTGCAAGGGCTAGACTTCACCATAGAGCACAGACCAGGGAAGAGTCACGATAATGCAGATGGCCTTTCCAGAAGGTATGTTGACCGACTGGATGAGGGTGTCTATCCCATGGGAGATTAGGCACCCTCCACCTCAGTCTGGGGGGGCGACTGTGATACTGGAAATGCATCGGAGGGACAGGGCCTCCGTATCCTTGTCCTTTACTGCTTTTTATCGTGTGTTCTGTCATGTTTTCCACACAGGAGTTCATGTGGGATTCCTGGCTTTGCAGCTCTCTTTCTTTTGGTTTGGTGAACGGACCCGTGGGATACCCTTATGGCACCCATGGTTGGGGTGTACAACCCTCTGGCCCGAGTGTATGTTTTTGGGCACCTGTGGGTGGCCCGCAGAGCAGGGTATGGGCTGGTGGCAGCTCCATGCTGAATGTGACAGGTGCGCGGCGTATCCTCCATTTTGGGATACCCCGGCCCTGCCATTGGGATCCGTTGATTCCTGGTGGAAAGCAAGATGGCCCCTGTGGCCTCTTGCTTTCTATTATCCATTACTTTGTTTTCCCAAAGTCCTGGGAAGCCCTGACTCTGTCCCTTCCCCCTGACTGGCTGTTGGGTGGAAATGCTGTATATGGTGTTGTTATGAAGGCCCGCCAGACTAGCTGGAGCCTTCCCGGTGATGTATGTTGTGGGTACCTCCTGTGGGTGGGACCTGGGTGAATAGAGTGTGTGACGAATATGCATTCTGTGTTGTGGGTGTCTAGTCTCTAGTGGTTGACACAATGACTGAGACAACCCTGCCCGAAACCGGTATGAATGCAGCTTGGAGTGTTGAATTGCTCGGTACTTGTCCCAATACACATAACTTGTTGTGAGTGTCTGGAGAGAAGTGAATGGCCTGAATACCTTGTGTGCCTGATTGGCTGCCTGCCTGCATGAATGCCCGTAGTCCTGATTGGATGCTTGAGTGTGACCCAGCGGAATGAATGGGAGATCAACAGTATATCTGGGGACCTCTCACTGCTACGAATCGTGTTCAGAAGCTGAAGTCCACTACGACGAGTAACTGACGCTTGACCTTGAAACCCTGCTGGATGAGAAGAATTGCTGTTGCTCTCCTTCGCAATCTGAAAGCTGCTGTGTTTCCAAGGAATGACCCAGAGAGGACCTGGTAAGGCGCCCTCTTCCCGAGCTACGAGGGACCATCGTGCACAGCTGATCTTTGCCAACGCTCCCTGGTAGACCGACCTTTGACAGGCTGCCGACCCGATACGGGGACTGCTGCAGAACTCCAAGGAGAAGCACTCGGACTGTTGTTCACCACTGTCGACGACCGCCATCGCCGACCGGAGCCGCCGTGCTCCCGTTTGCCTAAGAACTTCCATTGATCATCGGACGCTCTCGTCTGCATCGTCACCCACTTGTCTCCCGCTGGAGAAGGCCTGACCGTCGACGCGCCAAGGAGCATCCACCGGTGGGTTTCCCGCCACCTAAGGACCACAGAGACGCCGATGACTCGACGCCCTTGCTGGGCCACAGTTCTTCCTCATCTCTTTGCGGTCCAGAACTATCATCACCGAGGTGCCCCACATGCCTCTTCCTTGCAGGACGCCGACACTCTGTCATCAACGAGCACCGCTAGGAACAAAGCTGTCTCTTCCCTGCCGTAGTTCACCCTGTTCGACGACCCGTGACTCCCACCTTAAAAGGAGGGCACTCAAGAAGGGCTGTCGATTCCCCGACACCGAACGCCAAGTTCCCCGACACCTCTCGACGATCCGTGGCTTCCGCCTGAAAGGGAGGCACTCAAGAAGGATCGGTCGGCGCATCATCAGAGAACGCTACTCCACCAGGTACATTGAGGGGTTAAAACCTTAACAGGAAGAAGTAAGACTATCCAACATTATATGGACTGGGCTTGTGCTATATATCTTTATTTACAGGTTGCCCAGGTGGGGGGATCTCCACACAGAACTGTGCCTAGCGATAGGGGTCAGTATTCTGCCTATTGTTTCAACCATCTTACGTTCCTGCCTATCTCTATTGCTGGTTTCCTCGTTATTAATCTGTGTGACATTTTAACCGTACAGTTGATGCACTTTAATGAGATTTGATAACATTAGTGGTACCACTTTAGAATTGTATATATTTATCATTATTGACTCCCAAGTACAATGTGCGTTATTGTGATCGTGTACATATCTTTGAATATTAATTATATAAAGAATGTGTTTTCAGTAATACAGTGTGTGGACATTCCTTTGTGGGGGTTCGGGGACTACACTGTACTTAAGAACCAGCCTGCATCACCTCCTGAGAAGCTAGGCCTTGATTGCTCGACTACGTTACCAATAATAGAGAATCTTGGCTGGTGTCCTCTGTGCCTCTCCTCTACCATATAGAGAGCGGAAGTACAGACACCCCCTACCAGTCTTTACACACTTACATTGAAACACATGCATCAGCATTCAGCATTCATTATTACTACATCATTCTTCATTCACATTCAAACACACTCATCAGCATTCACCATTTATCATTTACACATTCATTCTTCATGCACTTACATTGAAACAAATGCATCAGCATTCATCAGTCATTATTTACACATCATTCATTCTTCATTCTCTCACATTCAAACACACGCATCAGCATTAATTCTTCATTCACCCATACAGCAATCATGCGCTCTCACATAAACACAAGTACTCACATACCATACACTATCTCATTCACGCACCCACTTATGTATACAAACTCTTTCATATACACACACACCAAGACATTTTCCTACCTGCAGCCTGGCTCTGGATTTTGTTCCTCTCGGCGTTGCGCTGCCTTGGCAAGGCAGGTCTACATTTGTAGGCCAACCTGGTTATCCACAGTAAGAAAATATATACAGAGTGGCCGACCACCATATGCCAGTCTTGCCACGTAAAAAACAAAATGGGTATCAAGAGTAAAGCAAAAAGGAATCATGTTTGCTTTTCTCTTCATGGCGATAAAGACAGAAATCAATGTCGTGCCCAGGCATACACCTATCATCTCTCTCACTGTGCCATCTTCATTTACACATCATTCATTCTTCATTCACTCACATTCCAACACATGCATCATCATTCATTCATTCTTCATTCATCCATACAACATTCATACGCTCTCACATAAGCACAAGTACCCAAACAACCAAAGTTAAACCATGTTTCCTTTGACAGTTAAAGCCAGTCCACGAGTGCTCGGGAGTGCTTTCCGTGAGCTGGATTTGGCTCTTCTGCAATGGGCAACGAGTGGGTCGCCAGACGATCGCCCAATATGGAGGAGCTGTCCCTGATAGGGGCAAATATACATTCATTGAGGCATGGGTTTCTTAGCTCGCATAATTGTATGGAAATGGCAAGATACATCATGCATTATAAATCTCATGGGACCAGTAACATTGGTGATAACATGTGACTTTTTAAATGCCATTTTCAGAGGGTATTGGGGTTTCCACCGCAAGAACATTGTGTGGAATTTAGATGCAAATGGTGCATTTATAAAGGCATTTGGGCAGTAACAGGTGACTCAGAGTGCAGACTTTAAAGATTAGGATGGATTTGGGGGGCTGCCCATGATACTTGGAGGAATTAATTGGCACGCTAGTTAGCAGTTATAAAAAGCAAGTCAATTAGATAATAATCAGATGTTATGTAAATTATGTATGAATGGATAAACTGGCAGGCATTCAACTTTTTTGCCAATTGTGACAGCTGGGCAAATTAATGCTATCAGACTTCTGCATTGACTGTGGAACCTTCGAAACAAATATTATAAGTGGTAACCTCAAGCACAAAACTTGCATTTACGAAGAAGGCACACACACACTAGTTACCAATGGCCATGTGGGCATGCCATGCAACTTATTTAAAAACGTATTTAAAGTTCAAAAGATCAAAACATGATACCTTTCACAAGGACAAACAATGTTCGTAATCAATGCACTTCGCAGAGGGCTAGGGCATCCGAAGATAACAATGTATTAAGGAGTATCCTGCAATACGTATGGAAACCTTCTAACATATTTTGGAAACAAACTGACCCCTAGCTTGAAAAGGCAAGTTCAATTTCTTTAATCATAGACAGTTCGGCATGCATGTCACTTAATTGCCCATCATGTATGTGTCCGAATTCTGGCAACAACCCCACTCCACCCTGCTTTAGTGCAGCTGTATCAAGAGGAGGGAAAAGGGGGCTGGGTTTGGTAGCTGCATGGTTACAGCACATCATGCCCAGATTGAAGCTAATGTCAGTGGTTCAGCTTCTGGCATGCTGCAGCTCCAAGCTCTGGAAAGACTGTGCAGTGGCACAGTGTGACTGACCCAAGGGTGTTGCAAGAAAAAAAGTAAATAAAATGCTGAATGCACCTTTATTGCACATTCAGCATGATACAAAACGATGAGAACGAAAATGGCGAACTTGGTGAGCAGGGGTTTTGGGGGTTGCCCCCGCTCACCCCATTCGGCATTATGGGCTTGCGGGGGTGTCACCCTCATACATTAAATGGGAAGCAGAGGACAACATGGCAGAATTCGAAAAGCTTGAGGTTTAAAATGGAGCAAGTCAATTTTGAAGCTCAAGCTTTTCGTAATTCAGATTCACTATGGGTGGCGTTTACTACTGATCACAGTAGCTAAACTATGGTTTTCCTGTGGCCCATAAATCCTCCTTAATTATATACTGTGACAGTTACCGCCGAGCCAATGTGCCATTACCACTTATGATAATGCCCCCGGGGCCTGAAGTTACAGGCCCAAGCGCAGCGAGCGTAGTGTGGTGGTTAATGCCATTAGTATTCCGGGGTTTGCAGGCTCGGGATAATAGTTTTCCCGAGTTTGCAGCCCCAGAACACTAATAGCTGACGAAACCTTTTCAAGCAGCATTTCTTTTGCCGTTTGAAAAGGTTTCGTCACAGTACGTGTTGGTTCTAGGAACACTAGAACGCGCGTACTGCTTCATTAGTGCGGAGAAACAGGGCGCCATTTTGGACCAATTTGCTCTGTACTAATGAATGGGAGAAGAATAAAAATAAAAAAGGGCCACATTGGAAAAGGGAGAAGGGGCTATGTGTGGTCCCTTCTCCCTTTCCAAGGTTGCCTTGAAAAAGAAAAAAAAAACGTGTGTACCGGGCACACGAGCAACGCTTGTTCGTTCATAGGATTACACTGTGGCATGGCTAGGAAACTAGCAAATCCACATTTAGTGTTTCCCGTGGACGCACAGTGCCAGGTACTAATGAAAAATAGTAGCCAAGAGACAAATATAAATCGCACACTTCTAGAAAAACTATTTAATGATTTTTTATATATATATATATATATATATATATATATATATATATATATATATATATATATATATATATATATATATATATATTAGATGGCCACGGTAGTGTCCATGTAGTTATGGTTAAGTTGCTGTTTCCATAGGAAGAGCACTTTTTGGGTGGCTTATAACTTCGCTCCCCCTGGACGGATCCTCACCAAACTTTGCAAAAAAAGTATTTGGGTCACTCTGAATTTTGTTTGCAAAGTTTGGTGAGGATTCGTCCAGGGGGGGCAAAGTTATAGGGGGGGTCCCAAAACTTTTTTTTTCCCATAGACATAATGGGAAAAAACTGCTCATGCCTACAGCACAAACCGCTGGACGGATTTACACCAAATTAGCGGCAGGAGCGGCGGCTTGGTCCCGAAAGCGTGCTTTGCTTTATTTGGTGTAAATCCATCCAGTAGTTTTTAAAAAAATGACAAAAATGTAAGTGAAAAAAATTAGTGATATCTGTGTTCGCTTTGCGGACACACTTCCCTGTTCGCTCCGCGGACAGGACGGTGATTGGGCAAGCAGCTTGCGTGATGTCCGCGGATATCTGACGTGCTCTCTCATTGGATGCGTGAAAGCGTGCAGTGCGTCTGGCTTCAGAGACGCCCACCATCTTTGTTCCTCGCATGAGAGGCTTTGTATCCCGCCTGCACAGTAAGTCCCCCACCCCCGCTCATGCCCGTGTCTGTCTCCTGTTCCTCCCACCCCCCGCTCATGTCCGTGTGTCTTTCTCCCTCCCGCCCACCGCCGGCTCATGTCCGTGTGTCTTTCTCCCTCCCGCCAACCCCCGATCATGTCCGTTTGTCTTTCTCCCGCCCACCCCCCGCTCATGCCCCGCTCGTGCCCGGCTCATCTCTCCCAACCGCCCACCCCCCGCTCTTGCCCCGTGTGTCTCTCCCACCCCCGTGTGTCTCTACCACCCGCTGCTCATGTCTGTGTGTTTCTCCCCACCCGCCGCCCGCTCATGTCCGTGTGTCTCTCCCCACCCCCGCTCATGTCCGTGTGTCTCTCCCCACCCGCCGCTCACCCCCCGCTCATGCCCCGAGTGTGTCTCCCCCTCCTGCCCACCCATGCCCCGTGTGTCTCCCCCCTCCCGCCCACGCCCCGCTCATGCCCCGAGTGTCTCTCCCCGTCCCGCCCACCCCCCGCTCATGCCTCGTGTGTCTGTCTCCCTACCCCCCACCCCCTGCTCATGCCTCGTGTGTCTGTCTCCCTACCCCCACCCCCGCTCTTGCCCCGTGTGTCTGTCTCCCTCCCGCCCACCCCCGCTCTTGCCCCGTGTCTCTTTCCCCCTCCCGCCCACCCCCGATCTTGGCCCGTGTCTCTTTCCCCCTCCCGCCCACCCCCGCTCTTGCCCCGTGTCTCTTTCCCCCTCCCGCCCACCCCGCTCTTGCCCCGTGTCTCTTTCCCCCTCCCGCCCACCACCGCTCTTGCCCCGTGTCTCTTTCACCCTCCCGCCCACCCCCGCTCTTGCCCCGTGTCTTTTTCCCCAAAACCGCCCACCCCCGCTCTTGCCCCATGTCTTTCCCCCTCCCGCCCACCCCCACTCTTGGCCCATGTCTTTCCCCCTCCCTCCCACCCCCGCTCTTGCCCCGTATCTTTCCCCCTGCCGCCCACCCACGCTCTTGCCCCGTGTCTTTCTCCCTCCCGCCCACCCCTGCTCTTGCCCTGTGTCTTTCTCCCTCCCGCCCCCCCCGCTCTTGCCCCGTTTTTTTCACCTTCCCGCCCACCCCCGCTCTTGCCCCGTGTCTTTCACCCTCCCGCCCACCCCCGCTCTTGCCCCGTGTCTTTCACCCTCCCGCCCACCCCCGCTCTTGCCCCGTGTCTTTCACCCTCCCGCCCACCCCGCTCTTGCCCCGTGTCTCTTTCCCCCTCCCGCCCACCCCCGCTCTTGCCCCGTCTTCCCCCGTTGTCTCTCCCCCTCCCGCCCACCCCCGCTCTTGCCCCGCTCTTGCATTGTGTCTTTCAACCTCTGGCCCACCCCCGCTCTTGCCCCGTGTCTTTCACCCTCCCGCCCACCCCCACTCTTGCCCCGTGTCTTTCACCCTCCCGCCCACCCCCGCTCTTGCCCCGCGTGTCTTTCACCCTCCTGCCCACCCCCGCTCTTGCCCCGCGTGTCTTTCAACTTCCCGCACACCCCCGCTCTTGCCCCGCATGTCTATCACCCTCCTGCCCACCCCCACTCTTGCCCCGCGTGTCTATCACCACCCGCCCACCCCCGCTCTTGCCCCGCACCCCCGCTCTTGCCCCGTGTCTCTTTCCCCCTCCCTCCCACCCCCGCTCTTGCCCCGTGTCTCTTTCCCCCTCCCTCCCACCCCCGCTCTTGCCCCGTGTCTTTCCCCCTGCCGCCCACCCACGCTCTTGCCCCGTGTCTTTCTCCCTCCCACCCACCTCCGCTCTTGCCCCGTGTCTTTCTCCCTCCCGCCCACCCCCACTCTTGCCCCGTGTCTTTCTCCCTCCCGCCCACCCCCGCTCTTGCCCCGTGTCTTTTGACCTCCCGCCCACCCCCGCTCTTGCCCCGTGACTTTCTCCCTCCCGCCCACCCCCGCTCTTGCCCCGTGTCTTTCACCCTCCCGCCCACCCCCGCTCATGCCCCTTGTGTCTCTCCCCCTCCCGCCCACCCCCGCTCATGCCCCGTGTGTCTCTCTCCCTCCTGCCCACCCCCCCGCTCATGCCCCGTGTGTCTCTCTCCCTCCCGCCCACCCCCCGCACATGCCCCGTGTGTCTCTCTCCCAACCGCCCACCCCCCGCACATGCCCCGTGTGTCTCTCTCCCTCCCGCCCAGCCCTGGCTCATGCCCCGTGTGTCTCTCTCCCTCCCACCCACCCCCCGTATGTCTCTCTCCCCCCACCCCCGCTCATGCCCCGTGTGTCTCTCTCCCCTTCCCCCACCCCCCGCTCATGCCCCATGTCTGTCTTCTGTTCCCCCCGCTCATGCCCCGTGTCTGCCTCCTGTTCTCTCCACACCCCGCTCATGCCCCATGTCTGTGTCCTGTTCCCCCAACTGCCCGCTCATGCCCCGTGTCTATCTCCTGTTGCCCCCCACCCCTCCCGCTCATGCCCCGTGTCTGTCTTCTGTTCCCCCCAACCGCTCATGCCCCATGTCTGTCTCCTGTTCCCCCCACACGCTCATGCCCGTGTCTCTCCTTTGTTGCCCCGCAACCCCCCGCTCATGCCCCGTGTTTGTCTCCTGTTCTCCCCACCCCCTGCTCATGCCCCGTGTCTTTTTCCTGTTCCTCCCACCCCCCGCTCATGCCCTGTGTCTGTCCCCTGTTGCCCCCCACCGCCCCGCTCATGCCCCGTGTCTGTTCTCCCCACCCGCCGCTCATGCCCCGTGTCTGTCTCCTGTTCCCCACACCCCTCGCTCATGCCCCGTGTCTGTCTCCTGTTCCCCCATTCCCCGCTCATGCCCCGTGTCTGTCTCCTGTTGCCCCTCACCCCCCGCTCATGCCCCGTGTCCCTCCTGTTGCCCCATCCCCCGCTCATGCCCCGTGTCTGTCTCCTGTTGCCCCCCATCCCCCGCTCATGCCCAGTGTCTGTCTCCTGTTGCCCCCCACCCCCCGCTCATGCCCCATGTCTGTGTCCTGTTCCCCCAACCGCCCGCTCGTGCCCCGTGTCTATCTCCTGTTGCCCCCCACCCCTCCCGCTCATGCCCCGTGTCTGTCTTCTGTTTCCCCCACCCGCTCATGCCCCATGTCTGTCTCCTGTTCCCCCCACACGCTCATGCCCGTGTCCCTCCTTTGTTGCCCCCTAACCCCCCGCTCATGCCCCGTGTTTGTCTCCTGTTCTCCCCACCCCCTGCTCATGCCCCGTGTCTTTTTCCTGTTCCTCCCACCCCCCGCTCATGCCCTGTGTCTGTCCCCTGTTGCCCCCCACCGCCCCGCTCATGCCCCGTGTCTGTTCTCCCCACCCGCCGCTCATGCCCGTGTCTGTTGTTCCCCCCACCCCCCGCTCATGCCCCGTGTCTGTCTCCTGTTCCCGCCACCCCTCGCCCTCGCTCATGCCCCGTGTCTGTCTCCTGTTCCCCCCACCCCCCGCTCATGCCCCGTGTCTGTCTCCTGTTGCCCCTCACCCCCTGCTCATGCCCCGTGTCCCTCCTGTTGCCCCCCATCCCCCGCTCATGCCCCGTGTCTGTCTCCTGTTGCCCCCCGCTCATGCCCTGTGTCTGTCTCCTGTTGCCCTCCACCCCCCGCTCCTGCCCGTGTCTGTCTCTGTTGTTCCCCCCACCCCCCGCTCATGCCCCGTGTCTGTCTCCTGTTGCCCCCCACCCCCCGCTCATGCCCTGTGTCTGTCTCCTGTTGCCCCCACCCCCTGCTCATGCCCCATGTCTGTCTCTGTTGTTCCCCCACCCCCGCTCATGCCGCGTGTCTGTCTCCTGTTGCCCCCCGCCCCCCGCTCATGCCCCGTGTTTGTCTCCTGTACACCCCCACCCCCGCTCATGCCCTGTGTCTACCCCCCACCCCCTGCTCATGCCCCGTGTCTGTCTCCTGTTGCCCCCACTCATGCCCGTGTCTGTCTCCTGTTCCCCCACCCACTCATGTCCCGTGTCTCTCTCCTGTTTCCCCCCACCCCCCGCTCATGCCCCGTGTCTGTCTCCTGTTCCCCCCACCCCCCGCTCATGCCCCGTGTCTCTCTCCTGTTGCCCCCCACCCCCCGCTCATGCCCCTTGTCTGTCTCCTGTACTCCCCACCGCCCCCTCATGCCCCGTGTCTGTCTCCTGTTGCCCCCCCCGCTCATGCGCCGTGTCTGTCTCTGGTTCCCCCCACCCGCTCATGTCCCGTGTCTCTCTCCTGTTGCCCCCCACCCCCCGCTCATGCCCCGTGTCTGTCTCCTGTTGCCCCCCACCCCCTCTCATGCCCCGTGTCTGTCTCCTGTTCTCCCCACCCCCGCTCATGCTCCGTGTCTGTCTCCTGTTCCCCCCCACCCCCTGCTCATGCCCCGTGTCTGTCTCCTGTTGCCCTCACCCCCCGCTCATGCCCCGTATCTGTCTCCTGTTGCCCCCCACCCCCCGCTCCTGCCCTGTGTCTCTCTCCTGTTGCCCCCACCCCCCGCTCATGCCCCGTGTCTGTCTCTTTTGTTCCCCCCACCCCCCGCTCATGCCCTGTGTCTGTCTCCTGTTCCTCCCACCCCCCGCTCATGCCCCGTGTCTCTCTCCTGTTGCCCCCCACCCCCTGCTCATGCCCCGTGTCTGTCTCATGTACCCCCACACCCCCCGCTCATGCTCGTGTCTGTCTCCTGTACCCCCCACCCCCCCGCTCATGTCCCATGTCTGTCTCCTGTTGCCCCCCCTGCTCATGCCCCGTGTCTGTCTCCTGTTCCCCCCACCCGCTCATGTCCCGTGTCTCTCTCCTGTTGCCCCCACCCCCCGCTCATGCCCCGTGTCTGTCTCCTGTACCCCCCCACCCTCCCGCTCATGCCCCATGTCTGTCTCCTGTCGCCCCCCCTGCTCATGCCCCGTGTCTGTCTCCTGTTCCCCCCACCCGCTCATGTCCCGTGTCTCTCTCCTGTTGCCCCCCACCCCGCCGCTCATGCCCTGTGTCTCTTTCCTCCTCCTGCCCACTCCCGCTCTTGCCCAGTGTCTCTTTCCCCCTCCTGCCCTCCCCCGCTCTTGCCCCGTGTCTCTTTCCCCCTCCCACCCACCCCCGCTCTTGCTCCGTGTCTCTTTCCCCCTCCCGCCCACCCCCGCTCTTGCCCCGTGTCTCTTTCCCCCTCCCGCCCACCCCCGCTCTTGCCCCGTCTTGCCCCGTGTCTCTTTCCCCCTCCTGCCCACCCCCGCTCTTTCCCGTGTCTCTTTCCCCCTCCCGCCCACCCCTGCTCTTGCCCCGTGTCTCTTTCACCCTCCCGCCCACCCCTGCTCTTGCCCCGTGTCTCTTTCCCCCTCCCGCCCACCCCCGCTCTTGCCCCGTGTCTTTCCCCCCTCCCACCCACCCCCACTCTTGCCCCGTGTCTTTCCCCGTCCCTCCCACCCCCGCTCTTGCCCCGTGTCTTTCCCCCTGCCGCCCACCCACGCTCTTGCCCCGTGTCTTTCTTCCTCCCACCCACCCCCGCTCTTGCCCCGTGTCTTTCTCCCTCCCACCCCCGCGCTCTTGCCCCGTGTCTTTCACCCTCCCGCCCACCCCCGCTCTTGCCCCATGTCTTTCACCCTCCCGCCCACCCCCGCTCTTGCCCCGTGTCTTTCACCCTCCCGCCCACCCCCGCTCTTGCCCCGTGTCTCTATCCCCCTCCCACCCACCCCCGCTCTTGCCCCGTCTTGCCCCGTGTCTCTCCCCCTCCCGCCCACCCCCGCTCTTGCCCCGTGTCTTTCACCCTCCCGCCCACCCCCGCTCTTGCTCCGTGTCTTTCAACCTCCCGCCCACCCCCGCTCTTGCCCCGTGTCTTTCACCCTCCCGCCCACCCCGCTCTTGCCCCGCGTGTCTTTCACCCTCCTGCCCACCCCCGCTCTTGCCCCGCGTGTCTTTCACCCTCCCGCCCACCCCCGCTCTTGCCCCGCATGTCTATCAAACTCCCACCCACCCCCGCTCTTGCCCCGCTTGTCTATCAATCTCCCGCCCACCCCCTCTTGCCCCGCACCCCCGCTCTTGCCCCGTGTCTCTTTCCCCCTCCCTCCCAACCCCGCTCTTGCCCCATGTCTCTTTCCCCCTCCCTCCCACCCCCGCTCTTGCCCCATGTCTTTCCCCCTGCCACCCACCCACGCTCTTTTCCCCCGTGTCTTTCTCCCTCCCGCCCACCCCCGCTCTTGCCCCATGTCTTTCGACCTCCCGCCCGCCCCCGCTCTTGCCCCGTGTCTTTCTCCCTCCCGCCCACCCCCGCTCTTGCCCCGTGTCTTTCGTCCTCCCGCCCACCCCTGCTCTTGCCCCGTCACTTGCTCCCTCCCGCCCACCCCCGCTCTTGCCCCGTGTCTTTCACCCTCCCGCCCACCCCCGCTCATGCCCCTTGTGTCTCTCCCCCTCCCGCCCACCCCCGCTCATGCCCCGTGTGTCTCTCTCCCTCCCTCCCACCCCCGCTCTTGCCCTGTGTCTCTTTCCCCCTCCCTCCCACCCCCGCTCTTGCCCCGTGTCTTTCCCGCTGCCGCCCACCCAGGCTCTTGCCCGTATCTTTCTCCCTCCCGCCCACTCCCGCTCTTGCCCCATGTCTTTCTCCCTCCCGCCCACCCCCGCTCTTGCCCCGTGTCTTTCTCCCTCCCGCCCCCCCCGCTCTTGCCCCGTGTCTTTCGTCCTCCCGCCCACCCCTGCTCTTGCCCCGTGACTTTCTCCCTCCCGCCCACCCCCGCTCTTGCCTCGTGTCTTTCACCCTCCCGCCCACCCCCGCTCATGCCCCTTGTGTCTCTCCCCCTCCCGCCCACCCCCGCTCATGCCCCGTGTGTCTCTTTCCCTCCCGCCCACCCCCCCGCTCATGCCCCGTGTGTCTCTCTCCCTCCCGCCCACCCCCGCACATGCCCCGTGTGTCTCTCTCCCAACCGCCCACCCCCCGCACATGCCCCGTGTGTCTCTCTCCCTCCCGCCCAGCCCCCGCTCATGCCCCGTGTGTCTCTCTCCCTCCCACCCACCCCATCCACCCCCCGTGTGTCTCTCTCCCTCCCCCACCCCCGCTCATGCCCCGTGTGTCTCTCTCCCCTTCCCCCACCCCCCGCTCATGCCCCATGTGTGTCTTATGTTCCCCCCGCTCATGCCCCGTGTATGCCTCCTGTTCTCTCCACACCCCGCTCATGCCCCATGTCTGTGTCCTGTTCCCCCCACCCTCCGCTCATGCCCCGTGTCTATCTCCTGTTGCCCCCCACCCCTCCCGCTCATGCCCCGTGTCTATCTCCTGTTCCCCCCACCCGCTCATGCCCCATGTCTGTCTCCTGTTCCCCCCACACGCTCATGCCCTGTGTCTCTCTCTTGTTGCCTCCCACCCCCCCGCTCATGCCCTGTGTTTGTCTCCTGTTCTCCCCACCCCCTGCTCATGCCCCGTGTCTTTTTCCTGTTTCTCCCACCCCCCGCTCATGCCCTGTGTCTGTCTCCTGTTGTCCCCCACCGCCCCGCTCATGCCCCGTGTCTGTTCTCAACACCCCCTGCTCATGCCCGTGTCTGTTGTTCCCCCCACCCCCGCTCATGCCCCGTGTCTGTCTCCTGTTCCCCCCACCCCTCGCTCATGCCCCGTGTCTGTCTCCTGTTCCCCCCACCCCCCGCTCATGCCCCGTGTCTGTCTCCTGTTGCCCCTCACCGCCCGCTCATGCCCCGTGTCTCTCCTGTTGCCCCCCACCCCTGCTCATGCCCCGTGTCTGTCTCCTGTTGCCCCCCACCCCCCGCTCATGCCCCGTGTCTGTCTCCTGTTGCCCCTCACCCCCGCTCATGCCCTGTGTCTGTCTCCTGTTGCCCCCCAGCCCCTGCTCATGCCCCGTGTCTGTCTCCTGTTGCCCTCCACCCCCCGCTCCTGCCCCGTGTCTGTCTCTGTTGTTCCCCCCACCCCCCGCTCATGCCCCGTGTCTGTCTCCTGTTCCCCCCACCCCCGCTCATGCCCCGTGTCTCTCTCCTGTTGCCCCCCACCCTCCGCTCATGCCCCATGTCTGTCTCCTGTACCCCCCACCGCCCGCTCATGCCCCGTGTCTGTCTCCTGTTGCCCCCCCCGCTCATGCCCCGTGTCTGTCTCCGGTTCCCCCCACCCGCTCATGTCCCGTGTCTCTCTCCTGTTGCCCCCCACCCCCCGCTCATGTCCCGTGTCTGTCTCCTGTTGCCCCCCACCCCCTCTCATGCCCCGTGTCTGTCTCCTGTTCTCCCCACCCCCCGCTTATGCTCCGTGTCTGTTTCCTGTTCCCCCCACCCCCTGCTCATGCCCCGTGTCTGTCTCCTGTTGCCCTCATCCCCCGCTCATGCCCCGTGTCTGTCTCCTGTTCCCCCCACCCCCCGCTCATGCCCCGTGTCTCTCTCCTGTTGCCCCCCACCCCCTGCTCCTGCCCCGTGTCTGTCTCCTGTACCCCCCACCCCCGCTCATGCTCGTGTCTGTCTCCTGTACCCCCCCACCCCTCCCGCTCATGCCCCATGTCTGTCTCCTGTTGCCCCCCCTGCTCATGCCCCGTGTCTGTCTCCTGTTCCCCCCACCCGCTCATGTCCCGTGTCTCTCTCCTGTTGGCCCCCACCCCCGCTCATGCCCCGTGTCTGTCTCCTGTTGCCCCCCACCCCCTCTCATGCCCCGTGTCTGTCTCCTGTTCTCCCCACCCCCCGCTCATGCTCCGTGTCTGTCTCCTGTTCCCCCCCACCCCCTGCTCATGCCCCGTGTCTGTCTCCTGTTGCCCTCATCCCCCGCTCATGCCTCGTGTCTGTCTCCTGTTCCCCCCACCCCCCGCTCATGCCCCGGGTCTCTCTCCTGTTGCCCCCCACCCCCTGCTCCTGCCCCGTGTCTGGTGTCTGTCTCCTGTACCCCCCCACCCCCCGCTCATGCTCGTGTCTGTCTCCTGTACCCCCCCACTCCCCCCCGCTCATGCCCCATGTCTGTCTCCTGTTGCCCCCCCTGCTCATGCCCCGTGTCTGTCTCCTGTTCCCCCCACCTGCTCATGTCCCGTGTCTCTCTCCTGTTGCCCCCCATCCCCCGCTCATGCCCCGTGTCTGTCTCCTGTACACCCCCACCCCCCCGCTCATGCCCTGTGTCTCTCTCCTGTTGCCCCCCACCCCCTGCTCATGCCCCGTGTCTGTCTCCTGTACTCCCCCACCCCCCGCTCATGCCCCATGTCTCTCTCCTGTTGCCCCCCACTACCCCGCTCATGCCCCGTGTCTGTCTTCTGTACCCCCCACCCCCCACTCATGCCCCGTGTCTGTCTCCTGTACCCCCCACTCGCGCTCATGCCCGTGTCTCTCTCCTGTTGCCCTCACCACCCCCGCTCATGCCCCGTGTCTGTCTCCTGTTGCCCGCCACCCCCTCGCTCATGCAATGTATCTGTCTCCTGTTCTCCCCACCCCCCGCTCATGCCCGTGCCTGTCTCCTGTTCCTCCCACCCCCGCTCATGCCCTGTGTCTGTCTCCTGTTGCCCCCCACCCCCCGCTCATGCCCTGTGTCTGTCTCCTGTTCCCCCCCACCCCCCGCTCATGCTCCGTGTCTGTCTCCTGTTGCCCCCCACCCCCGCTCATGCCCCGTGTCTGTCTCCTGTTGCCCCCCACCCCCCGTTCATCCCCCGTGTCTGTCTCCTGTTGCCCCCCACCCCCCGCTCATGCCCTGTGTCTGTCTCCTGTTGCCCCCCACCCCCTGCTCATGCCCCATGTCTGTCTCTGTTGTTCCCCCACCCCCGCTCATGCCGCGTGTCTGTCTCCTGTTGCCCCCCGCCCCCCGCTCATGCCCCGTGTCTGTCTCCTGTACACCCCCACCCCCGCTCATGCCCTGTGTCTAGCCCCCACCCCCTGCTCATGCCCCGTGTCTGTCTCCTGTTGCCCCCCACTCATGCCCGTGTCTGTCTCCTGTTCCCCCACCCACTCATGTCCCGTGTCTCTCTCCTGTTTCCCCCCACCCCCCGCTCATGCCCCGTGTCTGTCTCCTGTTCCCGCCCACCCCCGCTCTTGCCCCGTGTCTTTCGTCCTCCCGCCCACCCCTGCTCTTGCCCCGTCACTTGCTCCCTCCCGCCCACCCCCGCTCTTGCCCCGTGTCTTTCACCCTCCCGCCCACCCCCGCTCATGCCCCTTGTGTCTCTCCCCCTCCCGCCCACCCCCGCTCATGCCCCGTGTGTCTATCTCCCTCCCTCCCACCCCCGCTCTTGCCCCGTGTCTCTTTCCCCCTCCCTTCCACCCCCGCTCTTGCCCCGTGTCTTTCCCGCTGCCGCCCACCCAGGCTCTTGCCCGTATCTTTCTCCCTCCCGCCCACTCCCGCTCTTGCCCCGTGTCTTTCTCCCTCCCGCCCACCCCCGCTCTTGCCCCATGTCTTTCTCCCTCCCGCCCACCCCCGCTCTTGCCCCGTGTCTTTCGTCCTCCCGCCCACCCCTGCTCTTGCCCCGTGACTTTCTCCCTCCCGCCCACCCCCGCTCTTGCCTCGTGTCTTTCACCCTCCCGGCCACCCCCGCTCATGCCCCTTGTGTCTCTCCCCCTCCCGCCCACCCCCGCTCATGCCCCGTGTGTCTCTCTCCCGACCGCCCACCCCCCCGCTCATGCCCCGTGTGTCTCTCTCCCTCCCGCCCACCCCCGCACATGCCCCGTGTGTCTCTCCACCAACCGCCCACCCCCTGCACATGCCCCGTGTGTCTCTCTCCCTCCCGCCCAGCCCCCGCTCATGCCCCGTGTGTCTCTCTCCCTCCCACCCCAACCACCACACCCACCCCCCCGTGTGTCTCTCTCCCTCCCCCACCCCCGCTCACGCCCCGTGTGTCTCTCTCCCCTTCCCCCACCCCCCGCTCATGCCCCATGTGTGTCTTATGTTCCCCCCGCTCATGCCCCGTGTATGCCTCCTGTTCTCTCCACACCCCGCTCATGCCCCATGTCTGTGTCCTGTTCCCCCCACCCCCCGCTCATGCCCCGTGTCTATCTCCTGTTGCCCCCACCCCTCCCGCTCATGCCCCGTGTCTGTCTCCTGTTCCCCCCACCCGCTCATGCCCCATGTCTGTCTCCTGTTCCCCCCACACGCTCATGCCCTGTGTCTCTCTCTTGTTGCCTCCCACCCCCCCGCTCATGCCCTGTGTTTGTCTCCTGTTCTCCCCACCCCCTGCTCATGCCCCGTGTCTTTTTCCTGTTCCTCCCACCCCCCGCTCATGCCCTGTGTCTGTCTCCTGTTGTCCCCCACCGCCCCGCTCATGCCCCGTGTCTGTTCTCACCACCCCCTGCTCATGCCCGTGTCTGTTGTTCCCCCCACCCCCTGCTCATGCCCCGTGTCTGTCTCCTGTTCCCCCCACCCCTCGCTCATGCCCCGTGTCTGTCTCCTGTTCCCCCCACCCCCGCTCATGCCCCGTGTCTGTCTCCTGTTGCCCCTCACCCCCCGCTCATGCCCCGTGTCTCTCCTGTTGCCCCCCACCCCCTGCTCATGCCCCGTGTCTGTCTCCTGTTGCCCCCCACCCCCTCTCATGCCCCGTGTCTGTCTCCTGTTCTCCCCACCCCCCGCTCATGCTCCGTGTCTGTCTCCTGTTCCCCCCCACCCCCTGCTCATGCCCCGTGTCTGTCTCCTGTTGCCCTCATCCCCCGCTCATGCCCCGTGTCTGTCTCCTGTTCCCCCCACCCCCCGCTCATGCCCCGTGTCTCTCTCCTGTTGCCCCCACCCCCTGCTCCTGCCCCGTGTCTGTCTCCTGTACCCCCCCACCCCCCGCTCATGCTCGTGTCTGTCTCCTGTACCCCCCCCCACCCCCCCGCTCATGCCCCATGTCTGTCTCCTGTTGCCCCCCCCTGCTCATGCCCCGTGTCTGTCTCCTGTTCCCCCACCCGCTCATGTCCCGTGTCTCTCTCCTGTTGCCCCCCACCCCCCGCTCATGCCCCGTGTCTGTCTCCTGTACACCCCCACCCCCCCGCTCATGCCCTGTGTCTCTCTCCTGTTGCCCCCACCCCCTGCTCATGCCCCGTGTCTGTATCCTGTACTCCCCCACCCCCCGCTCATGCCCCATGTCTCTCTCCTGTTGCCCCCCACTACCCCGCTCATGCCCCGTGTCTGTCTTCTGTACCCCCCACCCCCCACTCATGCCCCGTGTCTGTCTCCTGTACCCCCCCACTCGCGCTCATGCCCGTGTCTCTCTCCTGTTGCCCCCACCACCTCCGCTCATACCCCGTGTCTGTCTCCTGTTGCCCCCCACCCCCTCGCTCATGCCCCGTATCTGTATCCTGTTCTCCCCACCCCCCGCTCATGCCCCGTGTCTGTCTCTTGTTCCTCCCACCCCCGCTCATGCCCTGTGTCTGTCTCCTGTTGCCCCCCACCCCCCGCTCATGCCCCGTGTCTGTCTCCTGTTCCCCCCCACCCCCTGCTCATGCCCCGTGTCTGTCTCCTGTTGCCCCCACCCCCCGCTCATGCCCCGTGTCTGGCTCCTGTTGCCCCCCACCCCCCGCTCATGCCCCGTGTCTGTCTCCTGTTGCCCCCCACCCCCCGCTCATGCCCTGTGTCTGTCTCCTGTTGCCCCCCACCCCCTGCTCATGCCCCATGTCTGTCTCTGTTGTTCCCCCACCCCCGCTCATGCCGCGTGTCTGTCTCCTGTTGCCCCCCGCCCCCCGCTCATGCCCCGTGTTTGTCTCCTGTACACCCCCACCCCCGCTCATGCCCTGTGTCTACCCCCCACCCCCTGCTCATGCCCCGTGTCTGTCTCCTGTTGCCCCCACTCATGCCCGTGTCTGTCTCCTGTTCCCCCACCCACTCATGTCCCGTGTCTCTCTCCTGTTTCCCCCCACCCCCCGCTCATGCCCCGTGTCTGTCTCCTGTTCCCCCCCACCCCACGCTCATGCCCCGTGTCTCTTTCCTGTTGCCCCCGACTCCCCCGCTCATGCCCCGTGTCTGTCTTCTGTTCCCCCCACCGCCCGCTCATGCACCGTGTCTGTCTCCTGTTCCCCCCACCCCCCGCTCATGCCCTGTGTCTGTCTCCTGTTGCCCCCACCCATGCCACGTGTCTGTCTCCATCATTCCCCCACTCCACGCTCATGCCCCGTGTCTCTCTCCTGTTGCCCCCCACACCCACCGCTCATGCCCCGTGTCTGTCTCCTGTTGCCCTCCACCCCCGCTCATTCCCCATGTCTGTCTCCTGTTCTCCCCACCCCCGCTCATGCCCCGTATCTGTCTCCTGTTCCCCCATCCCCCGCTCATGCCCCGTGTCTGTCTCCTGTTCTCCCCACCCCCCGCTCATGCCCCGTGTCTGTCTCCTGTTCTCCCCACCCCCGCTCATGCTCCGTGTCTCTCTCCTGTTGACCCCACCCCCTGCTCATGCCCCGTGTCTGTCTCCTGTTGCCCCCCACCCCCCGCTCATGCCCTGTGTCTCCCTCGTGTTCCCCCCACCCCCCGCTCATGCCCCGTGTTTCCCTCGTGTTACCCCCCGCTCATGCTCCGTGTCTCCCTCGTGTTCCCCCACCCCCTACTCATGCCCCTTGTCTCTCTCCTTTCCTCCCCACCCCCGCTCATGTCCCGTATGTGCCCTGTACCCCCGCTCATGCCCTGTGTCTCCCTCGTGTTCCTCCCCACCCCCTGCTCATACCCCGTGTCTCCCTCATGTTCCTCCCCACCCGCTGCTCATGCCCCGTGTCTCTCTCGTGTTCCCCCCACCACCGCTCATGCCCTGTGTTTCCTTCCTTTTCCCCCCCACCCCCTGCTCATGCCCCGTTTGTACCCTGTTCCCTCTCACCCCCCGCTCATGCCCATGAGTCTCCTCTGTGCCCCCACAACCCCGCTCATGCGCCGTTGTGTTCTTTATACACCCCGCCTTCCCTTTCCATGGTGGCCATCTTGGTAAAAGATTTTCCTTTCTACACCGAGACGCCGCAGGCGTCCCGGCGTAGGAAGGAAAATCTTTTTGTTTTTTTTTACCACCCGGCATTCCCACTTTGAGGACATAAGATGTTAGTGGTCTTCATCTATTGAAAAGGATGTTATGGTCACGTTGTACTAATAAAAACCTTTAAAATTTAGTTTAAAAAAAATGTTACAGGGACGTTATGGTTAAGTTGCACTAATAAAAACCTATGAAATTCAATGAAAAAACTTTGTTAAAGGGACGTTATGGTTAAGTTGCGCTACTAAAAACCTATAAAATTCAGTGAAAAAACTTTGTTAAAGGGACGTTATGGTAAAGTTGCGCTACTAAAAACCTATGAAATTCAGTGAAAAAACTTTGTCAAAGGAACGTTATGGTTCCAAGTAAAACATGTATGACTCTTTTTTCTTTTGCTGACATATCTAGGCCACATGGTTTTCTTCAGTAACAGTCATAAACTAAACATTTTATTTTATTTGTAGACGTATCCTTCAAGTAGGTTCTTACAGTAATTCTGTTAGAGTCCAGTCACATCATATGAAACATACGGGAAGACACAAACTTGAAAGACAGCAATCCTTTTTGTGCATAAAGATAATCAATAGACTTATGAGCACTTTCTGATAGTTCTGTTGTTTTTTTTTATGGTTGTACTTTCCCTGTGGGTCCAATCACATCAAGTGATACATAAACATAGGGTGAATAGCAGCTTTGAAACAGAGCAATCATTTATTTGCATGAAACTAATCAGTTAAGTTATGAATTGTTTCTGCTACTACTTGTGCTTTTTTGCTAACTTCACTTTCCCTGTATATACCCATATTGGTATGTGTTCTTGTGTCTTTGTGTTTTGTCTATAGTAATGTTTTATTAGCTACTTATTACATATTTCACAGTACACAAAAATCTATTAAGAAAACAATTATCATTTCATTATTCAACATATTAACATTACGAATATTATACCTTCATCTTGTACACTGCACACCATGTTATGTGTCTGTATCAGTAGCTTAGTATACTAGATAGAACCCCATAATAGAATGCTATTTATATCAATGCATCGTTCAATGCACTAATTAGGGTATGATATTTATTGCAATGATCCTTGACACTTGTTTCGCAACATTATAATAAGAATCCCTTGTACACATATTTCATGAAAAGTACATACACATGTGATGTCATCAGTGATGTCATCAATGACATTTGTGATGTTATCTTTGATGTCCTGGGTGTTAGTCTTAGCAGTGCACGGTGGTGGCGCGAGTTATGGTTGCTTAATTTACCATAACTAGCGAATTTCAAGGGTTTTTCGGTTTTACTTGGAACCATAACGTTCCTTTGAGAAAGTTTTTTCACTGAATTTCATAGGTTTTTAGTAGCGCAACATTACCATAACGTCCCTTTAACACAGTTTTTTCATTGAATATATATATATTGATGAATCACAACATAAAATATTGAAAAGATTTTTTACAGATAGCTTTAATCAATGGCAGATATCTTTAGTGCCATCTTCCCAAGAGATATGCGGGGGTTATTCAATTTTATAAAAATATGTCCGCAAGAATAACACTAGAATCACTGACTGGTCTCTACGTATGCTGTAGATTTTTAGCACGTCTTCATCAGGGTGCAACACAACTATACAAAAAAGAGAGGGGAAAGCTCAACTTAGAATAAATTCTGCACTAGCTGTCTCCTTCAGAGCCAACCAATTAAATGCTGAACTGAAGAGGAAGTGGAGAAACGAGATTTAATAATAAAGTGTTCCACGGATCTAACCATCAACCAACACCCAAAGTGCACAACCATTGTAGTCCGCTTTCTATAGCCATTCCGTTTTTCTTTACTTTTCCACGCGTTTGCGAGGCCTGTTAAACAGGCTTTCTTCTCGCTTGTGGGCGACACGCTATGCATCACTCCCAGGGCTCTATGCCATCAAGTTTTACCCAAATTCAGAATTGTGTTATATTACGCCCTTTCAAATGCTTTCTGTTGGAAACACGTTCTGCACTGACTCTCCGGGCACGGTGTTCATAAAAGCTTCTTTTATGTAAGGATTTTGTTGTTGCGTTCCATGACTCTCAGGTGCTTATCCTGCTAGAAGTTGGGAGAATATTGAGACTCTCTTGAATTGTCTTGCAGCATAGCTAATAGTTGACCAGGCTCTTCTCTACATGTGTGTTAATCACATCTGATTTGAGTTTCAACTTCTGCTCAATGCATACCCAAAGTATGTATTGGACTAATTGTAGCAATTCTTTAACATTGACCTATTATTCATCATGGCCCATGTCTTGTAGTTTCTCTTAGCCCTCAGCCTTTTGGCCGTGCCGTTAGTACCTCTGGCGGTTGTACACTTTGGGTGTTGGTTGTTGGTGTTGGTTGATGATTAGGACGTCATTTCTCCATTCCTCTTCAGGTCAGCATTGGCTCTAAAGGACTGTGAGTATACAAAGGATCAAATACATTATTTGCATGCAATATGAAACAGCCAGTGCAGACTTTATTGTAAATTGAGCTTTCCCCTCTCTTTTTTGTATAGTTCTGTTGCACCCTGCCGATGTGTTATAAATCTACCATACATGTGGAAACTGGTCAGTTGATTCTTGCAGCCACCGGGAGCCAGTGAAGAGATTTCAGAGCTGGAGAGATACGATCCCTGGGCTTGAGGTCAAGGACAAGTGTCGGAGTCCTGTTCTGGATAAGTTGTAAAGGTTGAAGTGTAGAGGCAGGACGATTTAGAAAGAGACTGTTGCAATAGTGCAGCCTATAGAGGACAAGAGCGCTGGATATAGTGAGCTTCAGGGGGAAAGTGAGAAAAGGAAGAATACCTCAGAGGAGGTGCAGCTGATAGTTTGACTTCTTAGAGACATCAGAGATGCGGGGAGAGGAGATGGTGGTGTCACAAATGACACCAAGGTTCTTAGCCTCACAGGAAGAAGTAGGAAGTGGGCCCAGAGTTCACGGCCAGAGAGAGAGAGGAAAGGAGGGAGTGGGTGTCCCAATGAGGAGGATCTCAGTCTTACTGGCATAAAGGCAGAGATCATTAGCCACCCACCATTCCTGAATTGCGACCAGACATTCTGGTATGAGAGAAGAAGCAGTGGTGGCTGAGGGGAGCATGAAAGAGAGCTGAGTGTCATCTGCATACCATTGAAAATTGGAGCAGAAAGTAGCAATGCGGGTTAGACCCCTGGGAAACATCACAAGTAGAGAGCGAGATAGAAGAGAGGAAAGACCCGAGTTGGACATGAGAGGGTCAGTCGGTGAGAAAGGAGGTCAACCAGGCCAGGGCCTGATCAGTAATACCAAGGTTGTCATGGAGACGATTGAGCAGGATGTCATGGCTGACCAAGTGAAAAGAAGAGGATAGATCGAGGAGGGTGAGGACAGAAGGGAGATTACAGTTAAGATTGGAGAGAAAACCTTCACGGGTGTTCAGAGGAGCAGTTTCCGTGCTTCTGGCAGCTCTGAAGCCAGACTGGTGGTCATGGAGGCAACCAACAGATTCAGTATGTAGATCAAGCTGGGAGATGGCCAGCTTTTCCAAGAGTTTGCCCAGAAAAGGAGTGATGGGGATCAGGCGATAGCCGGAGAGGAAAGACCGGCGGATGGCTTCTTTCGAAGCGGGTGGACAAGGGAGTGCTTAAGGGGGAGGGGACATTTCCAGTGGCAAAAGAGTGATTGCAGAAATCGGCCAAGGCTGGAGCAAGGGTGTTGATGTGGTCCTTGATTGTTCTGGATGAGCAGAGGAGAACGTGCTTTGACAAGACTGTCATAGATCAGACTTGTCTAGAAACATTGTCGGGGTGAACTGGGGAAAGGAAGAGAAAGGAGGAGTAGAGATGGCTTCAGACGGGCCAGGAGTGGTAGAGGAGGAAGAGGAGGTAGAGGAAGAGAGGGTGGACAGGATGTCCTGCATTTTAGTAGTGAAATGAGAGGCCAAAGCTGTGCATAGGGACTGGGAGGGGACAGGAGATGTAGAGACTAGAGCAGGATTGGCCAGCTCCTTGCAGATTTTGAAAAGTTTTGCGGAGTTGTTAGATGCCACAGAGAAGCGGGCATGGAAGTAGGCTCTCTTCTCAGAGAGGACAGAGAGTCTGTACTGCCTTTGGAGCAGGCAGCAGGCCAGTTTGTCAGGGGATGCGCCCAATGCCCTCCACTTCCTCTATGCCACCCTACACTTGCGTTTAAGGGTGGCGAGGTTGGAATCGTGCCAAGAGTTGCACTTGGATTTAGACTTCAAGCGGATCCTCATGACAGGGGCAAGGACATCCAGAGTGTTAGAGATAGAGAGATGAAGGTTAGAGAGGTCTGTGTCAGGGTGTGAGTCGGCCAAAGGTGCAGGAGGAGAGAAAGTAGCGTCAAAAGCCTCAACTGACATATGCTTCATGGGTCGGATGTCAGAGAAGGTACGGGCAATGCTGGAGCCAGTTTGACCTGCGGGGAAGAGAGAGAGAGAGGTGGGAAGAAAGGAGAAATTGATCACTCCAACAGAGAGGAGTGGTGAGAGGGTTAGAGAAGGGGAGGTCTGAGGAGATCAGAACATCCAGGGTGTGCCCTGCAGAGTTAGTCACGCCAGAGGGAAGAATAGAGAGGGAGAGAGAATCGTAGAGGTTGCGAAAGAGTCTTGAATAAGCGCTGGTAGCTTCCAGGTGGATGTTCAAGTCTCTGAGTAGAATTTGAGAGGTAGAGACAAGGAGCGAGGAGGAGAAGCCAGCCCACTCAGAGAGGAAGAGGGCGACCTGGACAGGCGGCCTGTAGATAGCCACAGTGAGAGAGAGGCCAGGAGAGATAGAGAGCCTGTAGACCAGGCATTGAAAGGAGGAGTAGAGCTGCATTGGAATGATAGAAGCAGGGATCCACTCTGGGAAAATCAAGGCTACAACCCCACCGGGATGGTTGATTCTGGGTTCGGAGAGGATCTTGTAGCCATCGGGAAGGAGAGTGTCAAAACTTGTGACAGAGCTTGCTGTGAACCAAGTCTCGATGAGACCGAGTACATCCAAATCAAGCTCTTCAAAGCGATGGAGGAGGAGTGTTTGACAGCTGAACAAGAGTTGAGAGTAGCGATGTGGAGGTGGTTGCCACATTTGAAGGACTTCCATGGAGAGGTACAGGCCAGAGTGTTGGAGGTGCCCGAGGATGGGCAGAGCAGGAAGGAAGAGAAAGCAGGATAGTCAGAGAGGGAGAAGACAGTGCCAGAGGGAAGGCTGAGGAGGGAGGCAATAGGGTGGCCAAAGAAGCAACATGGGGTGCTGAAGAGGTGGCAGAGGAATGAGGTGACATAGGAGCCAGAGAGGGGTAAAAAGGGGTAGCAGGATGTTTCATAATATTCCAAGCCAAAATCATTGATCACTCATGTGCCTTTTCTGTAATCGGTCTTCTGACATCTTCACCTACAGTGGTAACACAGTAGGTTCAACGGTCAAATGTGCATTCCTGACAGCTGCTAGAAAACAAAGTTTCAACAATCAGAGGTGGCTTTTTAATCAACTGCAGCACTGATAATAATTGTGCACCCCTGCATTATACTGTTAACATAAGCAATGTCTGTTATGGCATGGTGGCTACTGGGGTCACATAATTATACGCCAACAACATTTGAATGTCAAATTAATGTCAGTTTGATGAGAACTGCTTCAGTCCTGATAGGCTGTTTTATATTAGCTGACTGGTGTGGATGTCTCCACAACCGGAAAGCGGGACTCTTGCCCAGGAAGCTGCTTCTGTGATCCACCTGAAGAAAGCAACACCTTTGTCCCAGGGCACAGGAGCCCTAAATGGGATGTCCACTGCGAGGAAGGCCTCCAAAACAGTGTTACCATAGCAAAGACACTCTCAAACTAGGTGCTCATCACTGGATGCCTTCAAGTAGGCAGACATGGTAAAGGGGTGGAGTTAGAGTAACCAGAGTAGAGGTGTAGACTGGGAGATGGTTCCACCATGTTGGTTTCAGCTATGACTCTCTACACTTCCTGGATCCCCCACTTCCTGAAAGACAAAACACTGTAAGCTGAATACTTGTTCGTACAGTTGGACCTATACCGCCCATGAGACAGGCCATTGCTACTCAAGGTATTCTCTATGTGTTTGAACCAGGGTAGGGAAGAACTCCCCACTTGGTTCACCACATCTTGTAGAGCTTCTATATAAATGTGTAAGTGTGAGCATGACCAGACCTTGATCCAGTATATTATGGGTTTCATTGCATCACTCGATTCTAACCCATCCAAATAAAGTTCTCAATACTATATATGCGGAAGTTAAAGGAAGACGAAGTATGAGTTTCACAATTGTGTTCTTGCTTTGAATTTGTGTCTTTATTTTACTTTGGCCCATCATTCTGACACATAAATTGGGGGCTCTCGGGTTTATAATTCATAGACTTTGAGTAATGAGCTGGTATACCTATTTACAAAGGATCATGAAAATCTTAATACTTCTGTGCTACTTCTTAGAAAAGGTAGTATTGCTCTTTGCAATTCATTTTATTTAGCTAGCTTTTTGGGAGGAGAGTATCCCAAGGTAGTGATAACATATGGCCCATCCAAAGGGGTCTCCATTTAGGCAAATATTTGCTCTTTTATGCCAATAATGTTCACAGAAAACTGTGTTCTCAGAGCAGCAAAAAAAAGATGGTGGGATTGAAGTCAAATTACACTTGTAGGGTGACATTAAAATGAACAAAGCAGGACCCATGGTAAAATGTTAAGGGGTCGCTCCTGAATGTCTGTAAGAAAACCTGAAAAATACGGTTGTGGGGTTTCTGCCATTTTGAAAACGAATTTCACCTTTTGGATTTTTTGTACACTTGTATAAAAGTCATAATTTTTCCCAAAGTATTGTTTTTAAACTCGTGTTATATATTTTTGAAATGTCTCCTTTTGAAAAGGGATTTCAAATAAATACAAAAATATTACATTTTACTCAGAAATAATTTGCTACCATGATCTTTAAAATAAGATTTCACTCATTGTTTTTTGGGGATGGATAATTCTGATAATGTTCGATTGATTATAGATATATCATTTCAGATTATGATATGAGCAATGTGGTCTGATTACATGTTTTTATTTTTAAAAAGGTATTATAATTGTGTTACATTTGTAGGCTGTACCTTTGCTTTCATCATTAGCACTTCTTGTATGCTAAAAGCTAACAAATGAAATATAAATGGTTTATTTTCAGTGAAAAAACGTTTTCAGTATGGAATAGAAATATCATAACAATAGCAAAAAGGGTACATCATGTTCACTCATGAAAATGTTTTTAAAACTGATGAGTGTAAACTAGATACAACAAAAGGTAATTATTGGTTCATAATTGAAACACAGCACTACAGGTACTGGCAGTCACTTAAAATGTGATCTTAAACTAAAATAAAGAACTATTGTATATCATTGACTTGCATTATCATGTTTCCATGTTTACAACATTTACTACAGGTGGTGGAACCAATTTACCGGTATCATCAATGACCTCTTCATTTGTGACTGTATTTTTGACATGATGTGTATCGTCATCTTTGCAGTCACCATCTACGAATGGGCTATAGCCTGCACACTAAACACACATAAGAGAGAGTTGGGAGTAACCAGAAATGAGACACGGACACAGAGGACGTATAATGGTTGTCATAAACTTTTATTAAATGATACATGGGTTGGAAAATGGCTCACTGTCGCTAATCTAGGAGGTATTTCCCTACCTCAACAAAAAACTAAGTGCCTGTGTCAAGATGTGCAAAGCAAAAATGTCCTGTGTCTGAAATCCTATCCTAGCCCTCTCATTCTAAAAGTAACTATAAGGTGCCAAGGGTAATGCCTTTGGCTTGGAAGGTACATGTTCAAGTTCAACAAAAAGGTATTAATCCAATGGAGGTTTCAAATGGATAGTGTTCACAGTTCCAGGGAATGGCTCCCTTCCCTAGGTTCCTCTCCGCCAAAACAAAAGTTACTAAAGAATAACCAAGTTCTTTGTAGCCCAAGAGGATAACCCTCTCCTCTTGATGTTGCTATTCACTCCTTGGAAAATGACTACCTTCCACAGGTCGTTTATACATGTAATAAAGTTCAAAATCCTAAGGGCATCAATCGTCTTTTGTATTCTTTCTCACACAACTGCAATTTAAAATCCTAAGGGGTTGAATCTTCCTTGAGATTCTATTTTCACAGTTATTCAATATGGGTGTGGGTCCCAGACTCACAAATGCCTGGTATACTCTCCTGCCAGGTCCTTTGTACCACACAACTCTTTATGGGTGTGGATCCCAGATCCACTCTTCACCTGGTATACTCTCCTGCCAGGACTATTGTACAATACAACTCAATATGGGTGTGGATCCCAGACCCTCTCTTCACCTGGTAAACTCTCCTGTCAGGACTTTTGTACAACACAAGTCTCTCAATTTGGATGTGGGTCCCTGACTCACAAAATATCTGGCAACAGCCTTCTCCATGCTTTCCTTATGAAGTGGGTCAGCGACCCTCTATTGGCAATTTGTTAGTCTCTTTTACATCACAGGGTTTTTGCCCTCTCAAAAACCCTCCTCAGGCTTTCCTGGGATGCACAGCATTTGCAGTGAAGTGACCCGGCATCCAACCTTTTCCCACTGGGCTCAGCAGTTTGAGGTAGTCACTTTGGCATCACTCGTGCTGCCCAGCTGCTGCTGATGCTTGTCAGCACTTTGGGGGAGCGTCTCGCTTCTGCTTGCCTTCCCGTTTTGTCTCAGGCATCCTCTGACAGCCACGCACTGTCTCTAACCTCACACTGACAGAGTTCTGATTCTTTGGTGCTCAGGGAATAGCATTTCCGAAAGTGCTCCAAGCTCCTGCAGCCCTGCGCTTGCTTCCTGCAGTTCATCCGGTCTTCTCTACAGCCCAACCTTCGGAAGAACAGAGTCTTCTCCCAATCTAATGGGAGCTGCCTGCTCCTGCCAGTCCCTCTCCCAGTTTCCTGACGATGCTCTGGTGTCCCAGCCACCTCCCGCAGTCCCACCGACACTGTTCACTCTCCTTTGATTCACCCAACTTTGTTTGGGTGCGTAAAATTATATTCATACTTATTCTGTTGACTTCAACTTGTTTTCTCTAGCACTGATGCTGTAACTATGCACAGTCTTCAAATAGCAGCACATACACGGAATAACACATTAATAAATCAATGATACATAATAAAACAATAACTACATAGTTAAAACCAAATATACAGTGTCAACATCATCCTTGTTAAAGTACATTGTGCAAACAAAGTGTTCTTGTGCTTGTAAACATCTGGTATCATAACACCTAAAGCGCAACTGTGCCTACTCTAGTTTGTCAAAACCTCATATGTTCACAATATGTGAACCTACCTCGAGAATCATACTGTATTCTCATATTCTATACCCCAAACAGAGAATCATAAATTGTTCTCAAATGATCAGGCAACATATTTCGTTGCTTGTAAGCTGATTGACTCATAGAACATCTTCAGGGGCTAGTACTGCACGTCCATTGTATAGGAAAGAACCCCTAGCTAGGTTGTTTAGTACTTGAAAATGATTGCAAGATATTCTCTCCCATTCGAATACTGCACTGCACCATCAAGGGTGACACACTCTTCACCCCTATCATTCAAGTACTCTTAGCATAAATGTCAACAATTCTGGCTCAACCAAAGCTGTGTTATTCGGCAATCAATTCAACTTAATCATTATACATGACTTGATTGTAGCAGCATCCTTCCTTTGAAATCATCAGATGTAAACACAACAATACAATCATGATGTCAATCAACAAACTTACTTTGCTGTTTTTGCCCTTCTGTACAGTAACCTTTCGTGCTCTGAAACACTACTGTATGAACGTGATACAAATAAAATATCACTATCAATATCAATAACCTATCTTTCTCTCAACACGGCCCAGGTTCCTCATCTTTAACACCTAAATCATAAATAGATAACATGATTGTCTTACTTCCTGCTCCCACCGGCGAGGCTAAAAACCTTGGGGTCATCTTCGACTCCACACTCTCCTTCTCTCCTCACATCTCTGACGTCTCTAAGAAGTCACACTACCAGCTGCACCTCCTCAGAGGTAATCTTCCTTTTCTCTCCTTCCACCAGAAGCTCACTGTCTCCAGAGCTCTGGTTCTCTCTAGGCTGGACTATTGCAACAGCCTCTTTCTAAATCTGCCTGCTTCTACTCTCCGCCCTCTGCAACTCATCCAGAACAGGACTGCGAGACTTGTCCTTGGCCTCAAGCCCAGGGATCGTATCTCTCTAGGACTGAAATCTGTGTACTGGCTCCTAGTGGCTGCAAGGATTAAGTTAAAAACTTTCTGCATTGTCCACAAGGCCTTCTGGGGCATGGGGCCTCAATACCTTCAACTCTCTCTTCCTAAATATCTTCCCTCTCGAGCTCTTCGCTCATCCGCCTCCAACTCCCTCAGAGTCAGTTGCTTCTCCAAGCAACAAGTTGGTGGTAGGTCTCTTCCTTTGGCTGGGGCCTCCCTCTGGAACAGGCTCCCTGCCGCCCTGAAACTTGAGGAGAACCATGTCCGGTTCCGGAAGCACCTCAAAACCTTCCTTTTTGCGTCTGCTTTCTCTCCTCCTCTCCCCTGCTGAATTCCTGGCTGCTACTCAAACTACACTGGTTACCTGGCCACCCTCTGATCTCGGGCCCAGGTCTCCTCCCCTGCCAGTTGCACTCCTGCACTGCCTCCCTGGCAACCCCCCGCACTTGGGAACTGTTTTCTCTATCCCTACAGTCCCCCTACCAGCACTTGACACTTGATGCCTGCACTTATCCTTGCACTTGGCACCAGCTGGCCGTATTTCTTTTTATTATTGTTTATTTATTCTATGTATCTCATGTACTGCACTATCTGCACTGTCTCCTCCCCCATCACCCTGCACTGTTCCCCTTCCCCCTTCCCATGCACTTGCACAATCTAAATGACACCTGGCCTAGTAAGATCGTTGTCTCTGTCTTCCCTCGGTTCCCCCTCCCTTGCCTGATCGCGCCTTGAAACACTTGTGTATAGGCGTGTTATAAATGCCATATCATATCGTATCATATCATACTCTGTAACATGTGTCTACTCTTAACTGCTCGTCATTTGAACATGAGCATTGCATTTATCTTCCTCGCTTCGAAATGTCTAAAGGCTACTTACTTCATTTGTCAGTACTGTAGCCGGTAAGATAGCTCAGCGGGTTGAGCGCTCGCTGCTGTGATCTGGCCGTGATCTGCAGATGAGTACCAGTTTCGGTTAGGTGATATAGTATGTATATATGTGCTCTGTAAAGCGCTTTGGATTAAGGCGCTATATAAATAACACATCATTATCATTACTGTCCGGCATATGGCATTCCTCTCTCTATTCCATCAGAAGGCCCGTGGGCCTCAAGTATCCGGGTGCTCACTTAGTGCAGTCCCGCTCCTGTCTTCCTGAGCATTACTGCTACATTGCTATCACCACTTCGTATGGGGATGGCATCACTGTGTTTGCTTTCCACTGTGACATCAGCACATCCCTGAGTACATGGGTGCTTTTCTCTAATAAGGATTCATGGTATACTCTAGATGTTATCTCCACCGAACCGGGGATCTGAACTAACACAAATGCATGCCAAAAAGCTGCACATGCAACATTCTTCAGAAAGTAATGCATGCTCAGGCTAATAAAAGTTGAAATGTTCACCAAGTTGTTGAAAAAGTGGTGTGAGGCAATAATTGAATATATTGTCTGAACCCCACCATACAGTTAATAGAACTTTACCTCTACCAGGGGACGGTCTCATGCATTAATCTTCTGTCACTCGATACACTCCTTGAGCCCTCTCTGATCACTTTGTATGAGGAAGATCAATTCCTATTCCTTTCTTAATGCCCGTTCTTTGCCTGCTGTCCTGTCTTTTACTTTTTCCACCTTATACAGTACAGTCCACTTCAGATCATCACATGTATGTGTCTCCACCTGAAAGTGTTCAACTAATGGTGCTTCTAAGATGTTGTTCCTTATGCATCTTTTATATTTTGTAATTCTTGTCTTGATCTTTCTTTCTGTTTTCCCCATATAAAATAATGGACATGGGCACCAAACCTCATTCACCACCATCTCTGTGTTACATTTCTTTGTCTCTGCATTTTCACTGGTATATAACTGCCCATCAATTGGTGTTTTAAATTAGTGCTTAAAAGTGTCATTACTGGAGATTACAACAGGCATTTTAGCAACACTCACTTCAGGATCTTCCAATATGTATTGATAGTTTTTTTAATGGCATTTGAAAGGTCGGTAAATGCACTCAAAAACACCAATTTGTATGAGCTATTTTTCTGTTTATCAGCATACTCGAGAATAGCTGCACCATTATTGTAGCTGGCCCTTTGACATGATTTTCTTACAATACGTCAGGAGTATCCACGTTTGGTAAATTTCTTTTTCATATTTTCTGCCATTACTAGCAGAGCTATTGCGTTTCAGTCTCATAAATTGTCCAAATGGCAAGTTGTGTAGTTTGTGCCACGGATGGAAACGAGTGTACTGCAATAATGAATTATTAGCTGTCTTCTTATGAAATGGTCTGACCGCTAAATATGTTGCATGTAAATCCACATAAGTAGTTACGTCTAGAAAATCCGTCTGGTGACGGTTGAAAGGCCCTGTGAGTTGTAGGAATCTATCGTGTGCGTTTAACCAGCACAAGAATTAATTTATTTATTCTTCATTGTTACCAGGCCAAATGATAAACACATCATCGATATAACGTTTCCAAACTCTTACACTGTTTTTGAATAGGTTACTCTCTGTATAGATTTTAGTTTCCTTAATAGCCTCAAAATCAACCCAGACAAGACAGAAATCATGATTACATCCGACAACGAAGGAAACAACCAGTACATCCCCGGGCCCACAGAAATGGAACATCACGCACATCATCCAAAGTTGTCAAAAACCTTGGAATCCTAATGGACTTCGAGTCAACCCTAGAACCGCGAGCAAACACAATAATTAAGAAATGCTTCTTCCATCTACACACGATAAAAACGATTCTACCATCCTCACCTTGACGCAGAAAACACTGGCCATCATCTCCCTAATCATGTCCAGGATAGACTACGCCAACAGCTTATACCTCGAAATGCCAGACCACTTACTGAGGAAACTTCCACAAATACAGAACGCAGCTGCCAGACTTCTCCTCAAACTCTCAATCGTTATTCAGCCTGCCAAAAGACATTCACCTTCTGAGTTGGCTGGCAGGTTGAAAAAATGGTTGCTGAGAGCAATGCCTGTGGTTTGGATTAATTCAAAACCTTCCAGCTGTCACCTTTCAGTATATCTGACAGTAAGGGGGATCCGTTATCAGTAGCCTCCCTATGCTTTCTGCTGCCGGCCTTTCAGTGTCTCTGGTCATGTTTATCCTTTGAGTTTGTGCTCCTATAAATTGGGTGACATGGCTGCTTCTGCTCCATTAGTGAGTGCTAGACTTCTAAGGATGGGTTCTGTGTTGCTTTGGTTCATCTTCTTTGTGACTGCATCTGTTGGTTCCATGTCTAAAAATTGTGGGAAAAATGGCAGTGAATACAAAATATTGCGGCAAATATTCTGTGGTTTTGCCGCCACAATCATGTAAAGGATGCAGGGAACACCCCCACAACCCCTGGACCCATTATACCATTTAAGTGGAGCGGGGGACAGCCTTGCAACCCCCGCTCCTCTTAAATCGTATAATGGGGTACACCTTTACCGGGTCAAACAACTGCATTTTTGCCGCAACTTTTTTTTACCGGTGATATTTTTGCCACGTTTTTATTACCTGATATCCATCTGTTTTAGTCTCCCCTTGTTCTCTTTTGATACTTGATCAGGGTGATTGTGTAAGGTCACTGGGCCTCATTACAAGTCTGGCGATAGACGTGCCAGTAAACCGGCAGGCTGCTGCTGGACGCCTGGCTTCATGGAAACACCGGGGCATTACAGCACCAGTGGCCCGTGAAGTCAGGTGTCGGAAAATGTAAATCCCCATTCCCATTTGAGTCCGATTGGACTCAATGGGAATGGGGAGCACGAAAGCACTGTGTGCAACAGTGTCAGTGCTTCCGTGTAAGACTGCGGGTGGGTGCCCACCAGGTCAGACCCTGGAGGGCGGGAAGGTACCCGCCTGCAGACTCGTAGTGTGCGGGTCCGGTAATAACGGTGCTTACCGGCAACGTTGTTACTGGACTGGCATACTTATATTGAGGCCCTCTGTGTTCTAAATAATGATGATGAGGAATCTTGTGTTGTCACCAACAAGATGGCACTTAATCCAGCCAATCAGAGCAATAGCCTCAACTCTAACTTTCCCATGATTTATCTTTTTTAGAAGCTCCTAAATGGTTTTCTCTCAGATGCATCTTCCCCCTACAGTGGTGACATCAATTACATGGAAACTGATCTCCACCAGCTACCCCCACAATGGGGGAGAATAGCCTTTCTACTATGTGGGGTATACAATTATAAATAAACAAAAGGAAAGCTATGAAACGTGTCTCTCAAGTCACTAAACACATAAAGATCTAGGAGTTGGTCTTGAAGCAGTAGACCATAACTCCTTATTGAGCAGTATTAAAATAACCAAAATTATATTATCATATTTTATTGAACAAATTCATCACACAAACCTTGATATAAAAAGACACAAAATCATAAGTAAAAACAAATTAGATTACATACATAAGATCCTCAAGATTCTATTAGTGCAATCCTGTCTTGCACACTTAAACTCGTAAATACAGGATAGTAGTATTATACATTGTTTAACATCCTAAACACAGAGCGCTGATCAAATGATCCACCGTTGAATGCTCTTGTCAAAGCCCAACTTATACAAGTTTCCGTCCTACATGAGCTAAAGTCCACTGGGCATTCATCAGGGGCAGTATACTTCTGATAGTGTGAACTGTGCTTGATGGCTGGAACTCTGCAAGCACTCAAACCAAGACTTCCAGAAGTTCCCTGCTTGGTTTATCTGGACTCAATTTCACAGATCACCACCAATCACAAATGTTGTCGATGCTATATCCACTACTGCAAGTGTATCACCTTCTCTTACTCTTGCTATTGTCCAGCTGAAAAAAGGACATCCTTTTGACACCATTCCCAAAGCCTCCAATACTATGTTCCGTGGTGAAGGTGCAATTTTACTGTTGTAGTTGTGCTTTGTCAAGAACGGTTAAGGTTTGGTATTATAGGTTTGTGCCGGAATAGTATCCCCCCATATGCGATTGTCACTTAGGATAAATGAATATCTCTGCTTGCTTTGGAAAGTGTCAACTTCTGTTGCACTGGCTTCCTGAAGATTCATTGACAACAAAATGCTAGAAGCATGGGCTCTTGGCCATTGGCAGGTGGCAGATTATTTCTCAATATAGATATCAGTTGCTCCTTGGCCCCTGTTCAGTTATCTGATGAGTTTAACTGTGGATGGCTGCAGGTGCAAGCTGTGTTCAGCAGTGACTGGTTCCCACCACTATTAAATGGGTTGTTAACTGTGGTGCTAGTCTGAAAAACATTGCTATGAAATCCATGGCAAAGGGGCGTGGCCTGGTGCTCATGGAGTGAAGAGGCAGAGGCACTGATCTCCAGCCAAGATCCTGGAGTTTGATCCTCCAAAGGCGGCCAAATGCAACAAAAGATTGAAATAAGGACACCCAAAGGTGGGCAAAGCTCAGCCAGCCACTACCACAACAAACCCGGGTGAAATCGGACCCGGCGAAGCCTAGGACGGCCTCCAGAACAGATCCCCCCTGGACACCACAAAATGGCAGACATGCTTGCGAATCCAAGATCTTGAAGGGGGAAGGGTGTAGCACTGCTACAGATGCGAAGAGCGAGTGCTTCAACCATACCCAACTGGAGCTGAACTAAGCAACAAAAGCCAGCGAAGCAGATGCAGCCAAACAGGGAGCGGAAGCGTCCCCACATTAGCACTACTGCCCCCGGCACCAGTCGCCTGAGACAAGGAATGGCTCATGGCGGGACTTGGGCTCGAGGTACAGGACGCTGTAGCGGATTTGGAGCTGAGGCACCTGAGAGCAGGCGGACTCCTCTGTGCTGCGGTAGAGACTGGACACAGCGGGGCTTACTGTGTGCCCTGCGGAACTGCTGGAGACTCTGTCACAGGCAGGGCACCACACGAAGCTGACGGCCCAGTCGGAGCAGGGGCAAAGACTCCCGACTCACGTGCTGCTGGCGCTGAGACAGAGACTTCATAGCGAGGGAACACATTGCACGCCGAGAGGAGCTGGGCGAACATAGAACCGTGAGTGTGGTGGGTCTGCTGAAAAACATCCCAACGCTGACAGAGGGCACAAATGTTGTACGCAGTTTGGTGAGCACTACAAGCGAGTTAAGACTTTGCAGAGGGTGGAGGTGCCCCGGCCAGCGTGGCACATGCGGCAATCGTTCTGGGAAAAAGACTGCAAAGGAATACCACCAGGCGAGCCCAAGAGGGTAGCATCGGGCAGACCCTAAGACACCCCACGAGCTTGGGGAACGCCTCTTAAATGTAAAAGGCTGATACTGGAGCGCTGCTACCCCCTCACAGCGAGAAACCTACGACGTTCCAGAATACGCTGGCAGGCTATGAGGCGGCCAGGGCAGGGAAGTTAAAGAGCATGGTGCGTATCAACGGGCCCCCGTGTAAATCTGGCAGCAAGCCTGAAGACCAGTACATCACTAAAGTCAAACTAATATAACACCAAACGCACCCACTGATGTCATTGATGGGCTGCCGAGTATTGCGTGAACTGCAAGATGCGCACCCTAACTGACCGAACTGTCACAGACAAGGGGGGCTGCACCGCTGTCCTGTGACCCCTACTAGAATTGGAAACAGTCTGCTGAACCACGCTGCGGTGAGGTAAACACACAGTGGAGGACACAACATATTAGCCCTACTCATTTCCCATGCGACACCAGCGCAAGAGCGAGCACGTCGGCAGCCGTCAGGGCGGCCTGTGTGGCCCGTAACCATGCCGCACCCAGCACCCAGGGGTACAGATAAGGACACAGCAAGTGGAAGGCGAGAGCACAACGAGGACACCTCCAGTGCAGTGGGGAGGCTGCGAGGGGAAATCTAAAGCCACATCAACCCCCAAAATTGTACCCCTCAAGATGCCCAAAACTAAAATGTCACTGTCCAAAAACAAAGCAAAGACAACAATAATGGACTCATTCAACACCACTAAGCCCCACACCACAACGCACACTGGGGCAACTGATACAGCAACTCAGAAGGAATCAGAAGGGGACAGCAGAGACGGACAAGTACTGGAGGCAATAGCTGCACTCAGATCATTTATTGACACCAAAATAGAAGAGGTCCAGTCTGACATGCAATTAATGCGCCAAGACACACATAATTTAACAGAGTGGGTCACCAACGCTGAAACGACACTTAGGAGACAACGGAGAACACTGCAGACCTGAAACTTAAAGTCAGCGAGCTCGAAAAACGAGTTGCTATGCTGGAAACGAGATCTGAGAAGGCAGAAGGACGCGCCGGACACAGCAATATTAGGATTCTGGGGGTACCTGAGGGCATTGAGGGACTTGACCGGATGTATGGAAACATTACTACAACAGGAAGTTGGTGCGGGCAGACTGTTGCAAGGCTTTGCTGTAGAAAGAGCCCACAGATCCCTCCAAAAGAGACCTCCGCCGGGCTCATACCCTCGCCAAATGATTACAAAGATCCTCAACTTCCAAGACAGGGAAACCATCCTTAGCTACTCCAGGGAGGGAGGAGTAATAGAGCGTGACAACTCCAAAATAACCATCTATCCCGACTACACAGCAGCAGTACAAAGAGCGAGGAACTCGTTTGTGCCGATCAAGGCCTGGCTCCGGCAACTGAATTTGAAGTACATGCTACTCTACCCGTCCATACGAAGATGATACACAAGGGACAAGCAGTATTTCTAGAAACACCGGCCGCTGCCACAATGTGGCTGGGGCACAACAACTTGGTGGATGGAGCAGAAGTGGTTACCTGAAGGACCCCGATGCTTTGGATGGAGGGGGTGCGAAAAAGCATAAACGTGTTTCGCCACCACTGAAGAATTGACTCTCTGATATTGAAAGAACACTTGAACATTACGCTGCAATGAAATGGATGGGGGCCAAGCTCGGTCTCCCCAACTGAGTCCACAGACCTAACCTATGAAACGACTAGTGCGGGCCTGTTGCCAGCACAAGAAAATGTGCGCTTGAAACCCAGGATGGGAATTGATAGCGCAAGGGCACCTGAGCGATGCAGAAGAAATGCATCAGCTGGGTGTAACAGTTTGGTTCATGTTATTTGTTATGTATTTTGGACTGTCTTCGAGCTACGGAATCAAGGTAAAACAGGGGCTGTGAGTCCTAATGACACAGATGCTGGGAAGGGGCACACACTGATCAAAGGGACACCGAGGGGGGATGATTGACACATGGCAGTGGGACCTGGTTACAGGTGGGCAGACATGCAAAAGCATGGTGAAACAACTTAAGGTATTGACGTGGAATGTAAGGGGATTGGGCACATACTTGAGGAGAAATAGTATAAAATCCTTCCTACATAGGATAAAAATCTCGATAGCCCTACTACAAGAAACACACCTCACTGCTGAGGCCACGGCTAAACTGAAGGAATGATGGGGGGCAAGGACATGGTGCCTCCTACTCTAAATACGCCAGAGGGGTGTTCACGTGGGTGAGTTCAGAGTTACCTTTTCAGCTGCTAGGCACAGAGGCAGACAAAGAGGGTAGATACTTGATAATGTGGGGAGTCATTAGGCAAATCAAGGTCTGTATATTGAACTCTTACTTCCCTAATCATGGCCTACCTGCGCACCTCAAACTATTGTGCGCCAAGATAACACCTCACTGGGATGGTCTCTTCATGTGGGGGGACCTCAACTGCACAAGGGATATGGTTCTGGACAGATCTAATCCATCACAACACCAAACGAATGTAATATCCCAGGCATTAAACGCAATGATCGACCATTTAGACCTAGGGATATGTGGAGGGAACTCCACCCTATAGACAGATGCTACTCGTACTCCTCCTCTCCCCACGGTTTGTACACTAGGAAAGACTGTTTTCACATGGATAGGGACCTATTCTCACAAATAGAAGCTGTGCAATACCTGGGCAGGTCGATATCTGACCACTCACCACTGCTCATCCACTGGACAATCAGAGGCCCTAGACCTCCCATACCAATGTGGCGGATGCATTTAGCCCTTACAGATCAGATTATTAGGACAAAACTCGGGGATAAGCTGGAAGAATTTTGGCGCATTAATCAAGGCAGCTTGGAATGCTGGAGCACACTCTGGGAAACATTAAAGGTGGTAACACGAGGGGAAACAATAGCGAGCGCAGGTGGTATCAGGAAAATGCTGAGTAATGAACTGGAGTGTCGAGAGGAGGAAATACAACAGATGGAAACCAATACCCAGGGAACCAGAGAAGATGAGGCCAAACTGATAGAAGCTAGATACAAATGCCAAGAGGTGGTGGTAAGATTATCCAAGTTTGATTACACTACATACACTTCCAGATCACATAAAGAGGCAGATAAGCCGAGTAGACTATTAGCATGGATATGTAAGAGGGAACACCGGAGACACCTACCCAATGAGATGAGAGATGAGGGAGGGACGACACACAAGACACAACCGTCGATTAATGACACCTTTGCCGTTTCCTATTCCAAATTATACGGGACACGCTAGAGGAGATAGGACTCCCTAAATTAAGTAGATCCCAACGGAAAACACTAAACAAGGCGATTACCACTGAGGATGTGACAGATGCAATCAGATCCTTATCCACTTGTAAGACCCCGGGAAGTGATGGACTCCCGCCAGAGTTCTACAAAGTCCACAAGCCCATTCTGACCCCATTATTGAACAAAGTTTTGAAAGAAACATACGAGACAGGAAACCCGCCAGAAATCATGAATGAAACCGTGATAGTTCCGATAATTAAGTCAAACAAATCCCCAGCAGATTGTGACTCATACCGCCCGCTGGCTATGCTGAATTACGACAGCAACATATTGACCACCATACTGGCAAAGAGACTTGCCAGGGTAATAGGGAACCTGATACATGAGGATCAAAATGGTTTTGTCCCAGGCCGCAACATGACGGCCAACCTGCGTCGGGTCCAACACATCATAGAACAGACACAGGAAAGCAAGGTCTCCATGCCGATACTATCACTGGATGCTATCAAAGGATTTGACTCGATATATTGGGAATGGCTAGTGGAAGTTCTGAGGGAGTTTGGGTTTGAAGAGGGCTTTGTGAGATGGGTCAAAGTGCTATACAATACTAAAATGGCTAGAGTTAAAACCGGTAGAATGGTGTCAGGCGCATGGGCAATACAGAGAGGCACCAGGCAGGGCTGCCCGCTATCGCCTATGCTATATATCCTGGGTATAGACACACTGGCATTATATCTTTGGAAACAACATTATGACGCAGGGCTACGGGTTGGGGGCAAGTACAACATAATATCACTTTATCCAGATGATGTCCTCATATATCTAAGGGACCCACATGCTAATGCCCGGTAATACTAGGGATACTGGATGCCTACGCGAGTGTGTCGGGAATACGATTTAGTAAGCAAAAGTCATGTGCATTCCCACTGGTGAAACTACAGCAGAGAATGTGCTGGACTTACCGAATGTGGGAATCAAGTGGCAACCGCACGGGTTTAGATACCTGGGGGTCAACATCATGCGCACTCCTGAGCTTACACATGAGTGCAATACTGTGGCTATAATTAAGTAATTCCATGAAGTTCTGGGCCAAGCTGCCCCTCTTGAAGATGGGCAGGGTGGCCATCACCACGATGAACATCCTTCCAAGATTCTTGTACTATTTCCAGAACATATGCTACAACATAAAATCAGAGTTCTTTAAAAAACGGGATGCTCTGCTCGGGCAGTTCCTATGGGGTGCTGCCCACCATAAACTGTCCTTGGCAGTGCTGACATTGCCACACAAGGAAGGAGGGATACAACTCCCTGATTTAGAGAGGTACTACCTAGCTGTACAACTTAGCCACGTAACTAGATGGCTATCTGATGAGCCCACAGCTGAAACTGGTCTCCTGCAAGGATTGATCGCTCCGCTACACCCACAGGATGTCCTGTGGGACCCCCAACGGGCTGAACAGATACCCCCACGATAGTGCACCTGGGTAGGGAAGTGTGGAACAGGACCAAATCGGTGCTCCGTCTGCAGCATCCTTATGCATCGGACGTCCCGATGCTGGTGGACGTTTGCAAGGCTCCAGCTGACCTCCCCATGATGATACACTGGGAGAGGGCGGGTTTGTACACCTGGGGAGACATGTTCGAGGAGGGAGTCTTCAGGGACTTTGAGCCACTGCAAAAACAGGAAGGACTAGCCAAGGGGCAATTCTTATGGTACCCGCGGATCAAACACACAGCCAAAGGGAAATGGGATAGCTGGCCAGAGGAGCAGACAATGAACCATTTGCTGAAGGAGATGTATAACCTGAATGATGGCTGGAGACCAGTGTCTAGACCGTATGGTCTGCTGTCAGATAGGCTCAATCCTGCAGTGTTGCATTGAAGGAAAAATGGGAGAGAGATCTAGCAGTCACAGTCACTGAAAAAGAATAGGAAAAGGTGCTGGCATACCCTAAAGAGGTGTCTAGGAATGTCAGATTCAGACTTATAAAGCTAAATGTACTGTATAGGACTAATATGACCTCCCTAAGAGTGGCAGGTTTTAACAAACAAGCTCAATCA
The DNA here is from genome assembly GCF_040938575.1 of Ambystoma mexicanum. Taxonomy (NCBI): domain Eukaryota; kingdom Metazoa; phylum Chordata; class Amphibia; order Caudata; family Ambystomatidae; genus Ambystoma; species Ambystoma mexicanum. The sequence continues at coordinate 934,269,688 of NC_090928.1, read as the reverse complement.
ACATGTCCATGGTGTAGCAGCGAAGAAGCCGGCCTGATACACATGTTCTGGGGATGTTGTAAAGTGCAGAGGTTCTGGGCGAGAGTGGAAAGTATCTGTTGCAAAACAGGGGTGAACAGGTATGATTGGACTCCGAAAGAGCGCCTCCGGGCACGTACCTCAGACGGAGTAAGCATAAACATATTGTGAAAATAATGGATATGGTGTGCATACTAGCGAAAAGGGCAATTTCTATGGCATGGAAATTGCCTGGGGGCCCGCAATATGAGAGATGGTTCAGGGAACTAGAAAAATGGTCGACAGCTGAGACCACTGCTTGGAATACGGGAATTAAAATGTACGAAGATGACGCGAGTGTAACATTTGAGGCATGGAAGGCATTAATCAAGAGACATGTTCCTCTTAGCAGACGACAAGCCTCCCTGAACTGTATTATAAAATGTTGCACATGTGCGATTCAATGAGAAGTAGACTTTGTAATAACTAATCAGGATGGCCCTCCGAAGCTGAACGCTATAATATCAGAGTTATGCTCCCATGAACTTATGGTTGGGTACGACCTTGATCGGCAAGAAGACAGACACTGTTTGTTGTTGTTCAATGTTTAATTGTTATTAGTTATAAGAATCTTGAATGATGCTCCATACAATGCATGATATAACCTGCAAGATCCAACAGATGTATGTTTTAAAATGCAAATAAAAACATTTTTAAAAAAATGAAATTCATGGCAAATCAACTGTTGTGACTGCAAAACTCAGAGGATGTATAACATGCAAATACCCTGCTAAAACACTGAGAAAGTGCTATGGCTTCCCTTGTCATAGGCTGTCTCGACAATGAGACATTCCTGCCTGTCTTTTGGGCCCACCTCCCTCCCATGAGAATTAGTTGCATCCCTTTCAATCTTCTTGCCACCCCTTCATAAATGTGACAAGGGCCAGGAAACCCATCCCTGTAACTAGCCAAGGTGAGAATGTAGCTGAGTCATTATTTCATGGACATCTGATACAACTAAACTGTGGCACTCACCCAGGACTTGAGAAAACTAGAAATTAACAATACTAGTGGTGAGTAAAAACTATCATTCATAGTTGTAGCTTAAAGTTGGCCAATTGTGGTCAAAATATTCCTCTGTAGTGTGATCGTTTCACTTTGTATATGTATATAACAGTAATTTGGTTTGCTGCTTCCCCGCATGTAGATCATTCGTCCAATCAGGTGTTGCCTACCTCTTACACACCAGTCTGAGGCACACCCTTAGACTTGTGTTTAAGGTGTATGAAGTGTATTAGATGAATTCCCCAGTCACATATCCCACTTTCTCCTCCATTTTCCATCCCCCTATTACCCCCTCCACACTAAAGAAAATATACACTATGTCCAGTTTCCCTCTTAAACCAAAATCCAACGTCCCCGCCCATAGTACAAACAACTGTAAGGGCGGCCTCGGCTGCTGGCTAGTGTGGAGGCAATATATAAACATGGTTGCCAGATTGGGAGATTTCCTGGACAATGTTAGTGCAAAAACGACCGTACATGGGCATGTATGGGTTGTCCATTTTCTTTGGGGCACTTTGTTTTTTTTACCTTCCTTCCATCTCCCTTCTATTTATAGAGAAAATATCCCAAATTACTCTTTCTAGGAAGGTGGAGCAGGAGAAAGACATGCAGAGGAGGATAGCCATGAGGAAGATTCAGTGGAAAAGGATGAAGCAAGCAGATTGTCCATGAAACTCAGAGAGTTGCCCTGCACATCAAGGTGTTTGCCTCACTTAATGGAATCATTACCCTCTTCCCTTCCCCATAAAGCCAATGTCTGTCTCAGCAGAGACAGAACAACACAATTAAGCATAATTAGCATATCTAAAGTACCTGTGACACTTTCCGCTGTACCCCCATCCTACTGCCATCATTTTAAACAAATGTATGCTCATTATAAACAAATGTATGCTGTGGAGATCTGTGCTCATGCTGCAGGTCTAATGTTCAATTTGCTCAAGGGCAAACTCAGTATTTCGTCCTTCTGGTGTTGATAAATTGTGTGCCAATATAATGGCTATTAGCACGTATGTGCTGTGAAGCAGGTCATCAAACAGTAAATAAATAAAAAAACATGTTCACTTATGTTTATTTTTACTATGACCCCTACACAGCTTGTTAATCCTTTACCTTTTGACAGAGCCATTTTAGCAATGATTTTGAAAGTTAAGTTGTATGGAGCAATGCTTCTGAGAGGAGAGGCATTTGCCGTGGCGTGTGTGGAGGAGTAGTGAGTGCATCAAGTTTCAAGGTACAGCTCAGGCTGTGGCGTCTATAAGTCCAGCTGGGGGGACTGAGTCAGTGCAGTGTGGGACACAAGCAGAAGCTGAACAGGAGTGTGCCAGCTGGAAGGCATAGGCTGCATGATGGGTGAGAGCCCTCTGATATGCAGACAGGTTCAGGCTGGCATGGGGACACAGGCAGACACCTTAACTTACCCTTGCATGGCCGTCTCCACACTCCTTTACTCAATCAATCTCCCAAACAATTTTGACTTCAATGGGATCATTATCCTAGTAGGGAGACACAAGGTGCAGAACATCCCCTTCCCCAAATTTCTGGGAACAAAGTCATTGGGCTTTGCTCAGCTGTAAAACCTTCATGCTGAGGACACGATAGCGGTGAGGAATAGTATAAAGAACATAACTGCACAATCAGAACCTTAAGAATGGCCTGACAAATATATTTTATTTATTTTGGCTTAACAATTCTCTCTTTTTCTTTCTCTGCACTCTTTCTCATTATTCCGTTCCACTATAACTTCCTTCCCCTATACACTCATCCTGAAATTCATTTACTTATCCATCCATCCTCACTCTCCTGTAATCCCGGAATTGTATTCTTTGTCACTGATATTCACCATTAGTCTTGTTCTGATAAATGCATGGATCTCAGGTGGTCAACACTTGTCTTCAGGTGTTAAGTCCAGAAATATCCCATCGGGGGGTTCGGGTGGCCTCCCAGCCAATGAGGAGGCTCGGAACAAGGCAATTACCACATGGTAATCCCCCTGCTCCAAGCCTCCTCACGTAAGTGATCTGCACTCCTCCTCCCCCCTTGCACCCCACCACAGATTCCCCTTCACCCCCCTCCTTCCCTCCACTTACCTGCTTTTTTGCTCCTCATCGGGAGTGAAAGCGCTGGAAACTCTTCTGTTTCCAGCACTTCCGATCTGTGCCAGGCCGCCATGGAAATGAAGAAGGGACTGCACATAGTCCCTTCGCTCATTTCCATGGCGGGCATTTTTTTAAACTTTTTTTCATGTTTTTAAGTTCCTTCTCCCTTTCCATTGTGGCCATTTTATTTGTTTACTTCTTTAAATTCTATTCAATGGCCGCCATGAAAAGCGAAAACAGACTTTGTTTTCCCTTCTCCAACAGCCATTTTTTTACTTTTTTAAATTTCCTTTCTTAAATGCTGCAGTGTTTCAGAAAGGAAAAAACAAGCTTTTAGTACCCCGGTCCGGCATGACGGGGTACCAATAGCAATAATCCTGTAACTATTGGCCCTGGGGTATTACCTGACTCAGTAATGCACCCTCCAGCCCCGGCTTGGGGATAAATGCTTAAGTAACAGATAGAGCAAGCACATGAGCCATGCCTGGCTGAAGGTTCGATGCAGCTACAGTACGGCATGGATAGGCAAGTAATATTATAGTAATAATTAGTAGCAACACAGTGAAATGCAAAAGAAAGAATATTTAGTATAAAAATGGCTACGTCATAAAAAGTGCAGCCTCAACCAAAAACGTACCGCTGTTAAATGTGGTTTCCTTTGGAAGTGATCATTTTCTTTTCAACCACAATAAAGCGCAATCAGTGATAGCAAGGTTCTTATGCCTTCTTTTCACTGCCAGCTGATATGCCAAAACGAATTAACTGAAGTTTATCTAAGTTATATATACAGCAGGAGAACAGATAAGAAAGTAGGTAGGTAGAAAAGGGCTTTGTGCTGAATACGTTGTTCTGGTGACTTTTCAAACCACAAAGGCAACACAATCTTAAAATGGAAGTGTATGTTTTAGATAAAGCTTCTTGTAAACTCTATTCCACAACCGTTTCTCAGTAAAAGATGAATCACCCATTTAGTGCAACCAATGTCTTGCCATTTATCACATTAATCATCAAAGCACATAGAAAATGTGTTTTCAACAATCTGATCCTTTCTCACATTACAGCATGTGTGTGTAATCCATATGCAGTTACTAAGCAAACGTTTCTTTTGAAAAATGCATTGGTAGATTTTCAGATGAGTACTATGACAACGATCCAGGGCTACTTTCCCCATGTAACTTGCTGGTACTGGTGGAGAAGAGCATCAAAGGTGACCTGGGACTGTGCTGTCACAAAATGTAAAATTCAACAGATCTGCTCCTAAGTCCCCACATGAACTGGTGGTGGAATCCTGGTGCCCGCTTGAACCCAGAATCAGAAATAGTATACGTACAAACACTCCCCAGTGCTAGAAATAGTATTTAATCTATTTTCTAATGTGAGGCGGCTTATGGTAGAACTTACAACAACATAATTTTAGTACGACCTCAGAACAGAAATGAGAAAAATTCTAGGTCCAGCCCCAGTCCCACCAACACTCGGATAAAGAAAAAAGTCATAGGTCCTCATGACGAGTATGGAAGGGTACCAATTTGGCAGAAATTACTGAATGACCATTAACGCTATTCTCTCTGGCAGAATTACCACCAAATTAGGAGAAGACGGGTGTGTGCACCATCAGCGTTAACAGTAATTCCTTCCAACAGAAAAAATAAAATAAATGATCTACAGCAGTAAATCTGCCAATTTTTAGCAGAATTACCATTAAAGGAATGGTGCGGTCAGAAAGATTACTGTCCCTATGGTTTGGCCATGTGTTTTTAACCATACATTGATCAATCGTACAAACATTTCCTATGCACCTTACCAGAGTTTTTGTCTTTCGAACACAAGCAAAATCAGGCAGCAGGGCGCGGCCATCTTCTGATAATCTTATCAGTTGGCACATCACCCTGGGTGAACTGCCTTTGCGGCACTAAATCATATCCCCGCCCCTGAGCCTGACATCACCAAATCATTGATATTCTCCGCCTCTCTCTGTGACGTTACTGAGCAGCGTAGCCAAACACTCCCAGTCGTCACCTACGTGACTTGACGCAGAACCCAGAAAACAACACACATCGTCTCACAACACAGCGCGTCACAATTCGGAATATGAAACTGTACTTTAAAAGGAAACAGCAAGACTGTACAATTGGTAAAGTACATTTATTTCAGATTAAATGCTTCGAGAACATTCGGCGATTGACATATTCAATCAAAAAGGACATTTTCTTCTTTGCTCTCGATCCGCAAATGTTTATCGTGAGTCACGCCTGTTCCTTTTGGGCACACAAGGTGTTCGTTTTGGGTAAATGAAACACTTTGGTCGCACAGTGAATTGCAAGGCTGGTCCATCAACTTGGCACTAGACCACCGTAAAGTTGTTATGTTGCTCCGAATTGCTAGTACAGCGTCAGGCCCTTGGCGATCATCCCAAAAAGAGTCAAATAAATCCAGTGAGTGACATATAGCTACAGCTGGCGGTTGAAGAATCCATTGGTTGTGGTCTGGAATAGATGACAATCGCAGAATGGCAGGATGTACCTGTTTGCAAAACATAAAAATAGAAATGTGTCTCAGTAGCCGATGTTTATTACAATTAATCATTTCACTTATTAGCACAGATGTGACAAAATTTGAACCGAGAGAACACAACCTGGAAAGTACACCGCTATTTGCTTCCGAGGATAGTGCAATGGAGTATGTTCAGCTCTAAGCGTAATGCGTAAACTGAGGCAACAATTCGAAGTGCACAATGTAATGATTTATTAGCGTTGGACCAGGGGGAAACGAGTGGTGGTTTACATGCGTGTCGACGCTGGACTGCCCACGTGTCCGGTAGAAAGACCAGCACACAAAGGTTGTACTTGCGCTTCATTGCAATATGCCACACAGAACGAACAAGTACAATGTAACCCAGCAATAACGGTCAGCTATTGATATTTGGACTAGTTCTGGTATAAAATGGTCTGAAGAGAAACTTACATTATATTCAGCATTTCCATTCTCTTGGCGTAATGCAGACCGTAACGCATACTCTGTTCGTGTCAACGATTTTTCATAAACTGAACTGACATGTAACTAAGTCCAGTTTTGGAATGGACAACCTTATCATATCTTACGTTATTACACTCCTCCTTCAATTCAATCCCTTTCGGAATGGTCCCTGTCTCTCAAGGTCAAAAAACAATACAACCGTATACTGTGTGTGCGACGCGTGGGCCTCCCCAGCAAAAATTCAAAGCTGGTGACCTTCACTCACAATGAACATACATTCTTAGTTTGCAACATCTCGTGTCAACACATCCATGAGAACTGGAATTTTGAAGCACAGGCCCTGGAGGAATAAATTGGGAGCTGTCACTGTTCGCTGTTCGTGGCACTGCTGAGGGGTAGGGGAAACTTGACAATGAAGGAATGCGCCCTACTCCAAAATTGTAGTTGAGGAAACACAAAAACAGAGTCAAAGTGTGTCTAGTAATAGCCCCACCTCTGCTTATCTCACTGCCTCCTACCCCATGGCATGTTTTCACAGTCAGTACTTCTTGCGTGCCTAGTATCTTATGTAGCCTAGGTCTCATCGCTTTTGTGTGACAAGCAGATATTCAGCTGTTTGGGGAACTGTATGGCAATGCAACTGCCGAAACACAAAGATTCTTACACACTGTTATCCATCGTGCACTAACACGATAAATGAAGGTCCCACAGTAGCTCGACGATACTATGAAATGTGAAAGCAGTGTTACATTGTATGTCAATCGTAACAATTGTACTATTTTTTTTTTAAAAGGACAACGAGGATAGATTTCAAAAGAGAAATTGCATACTTTATTTGGACACTTTATAAAAACATTTTTGCCAAAAATAAAAACAGATGGTAATCATTTGTACCGGGATTTGAACTGTTCAACAAGCTCTGCTTTGGGTGGACATGGCACGTTGGCAATGTTTTGTGGCAATGTATGTGTACTCCGAACAGATTTGCGTGCAATTCCATGAGTATGCATCTCTCTAACATTAGTAATAAGATATTTAACAAAATCGAATTCCATTTCCTCATATACTGGTTTGACCACCCATTTGTTGCTTCTTTTCGTAAAGGTCATAGTGTAGCAAAGCATCCCTAAGTTTCCTGCAGTCCTAGATTGTTCAAGGCCTACATTCTTGTTATGCACTAATACCGCTAGTAATGTCCTATATTTCATCCCTCTGATGCCGAAATGCATTCTCTTTGGCCTGTACTTTAGGCACATATTGTGGAACACCTCCAAATCTCCTGTGTGACAGAATTCTGTGAGTGCCTTCAGATCTCTTGATAGAGTTTTATCAAACACAATGTTCTCAAGGGCTTTATGGTTGCTGAAAGACTGGGACCACTATGAAATACTTTCCAAACCTTTTTTTTTTTCCCTGCAGCCGAGATTTTTTTATTGATTGATTTGGCAACTTGCCATACATCAAATTGATGTTTAATATTTGGAAACTTCTCTCTCATTGTCTTGGGTATTGAAACGTGCCTGTCCGTGGCTATGAAGTTGATTTTCATTCCCCTCGATTGTAGATCTTCCAGTGATTTTATAAAACCAAGTTTCTCCATGGCCACTGAGGATTTACATTCAGACACCTGCACGACCACCAAACTTACAATTTTCTTACTTTCCATGTCCTGAAAGTGGTATGTGCAGTACTTAGCAGAAAATCCAGGGCTGTCACACTGTCCATCGCGGCTAGCCTGAACCGTTTGCCGGAGAATGTACTTTGAATAGACAATTGTTCAATTTTCCAAGCTTCCCTAATGGCAGGGAATAGATAATCAGGTTGATATTTGTAGTACTGCGTTTTAGAAATGAAATGGAGTCCCACAAACTGACAGAAACTGGATAACTTCCTGAAACTAGAGCCACTGAAAAGTAAAGCAGCTGCACACAGTAGATTGCCAGCTGGCAGTTTCCCCAGTATCGGTTGAGCGGACCATAAAAATGTTTTATCTAACATTTCACAGGTGGCATGTATTTTGAGGTTACTGCCTTGTGTTAGACGAGTCACATTCACCAATGGCTTCCCACATACTTCCACTCTCACTGAATGCACATATTTCAGCATCTTTATAATCTCCATCAAGCTGCTGTCGAATGGGCCTCATTACACGTTGTGCGCTAAAAATCGTAATTTACCGGCATGGTGCTATTAACCTGTCCGCCTTGGCAAGAGGCCGCTAATAGCGTACCATTACGAGTACGCGGACACGAGCATAGCGCCATGCCGGTAATGACCCTACCACCATGCGGCTAAAGACCCCAAAAAGACCCTTAGCGGCACCGATGAAAGCGCTGATGGCACTTCCGAGCTACCGCAACATGCAAACAGTGGTCACCGCTAATAGCGGCCATCGCAATTAGCGGTCACCGTTAAATAGCGGAACCGGAAATAGCGTCATCGCACAGGAACGGGAAGGAGCACAGTGGCCATCTTTAAAAACACAATCCATTGCCATCCTCTGCCCCCTGGACCTGTTTTGAGAACTTTGCTATTCGAAAGCTACAAGGATACCCTCGCCATGCCTAAGGCTATACAAAAAACAACCGACCGCCAGCGCAAGGAGAAGTTCACCAATGAGGAGCTAACAATGCTCACTGAGACCCTTGCAGTGAATGCCGACGTGGTATTTGCGAACGACATGCGGTAGGAGACCCTGATCCGCAAGAAGCCAATCTGGGCAGAGCTTGCCCTGAAAGTGAGTGCAGTGTGCACCACCACCCGCACTGTCCGGGAGTGCAAAAAGCAGTGGGATGATCTCCGCCTCCGGGTCTGAAGCATCCTGTCTCCGAACCGCAACATGGCCACAGGAGGTGGAGCCGATTCGCCGATAAAATTAAAGGAGTGGGAGGAGACCTGCGCCAACACGATTGGTGTTGAATCGATTGAGGGAGTTGAGAGCATGAAGCATGGTGTGGCAACTACATCAGATGGAGGTGAGCGTACACATGAAAGTATGCACTGTGAATGTTGAGGTCTCCCCCAAATGTGAGCCCAGATTCACCTCATGGATGCGCAAACATCCATACATGCATACGACCCTCGCCATGTCAGTGTCAAACCGAAACACACACACATGCACGCATCACCAGAGACAAGTGCCACACACAACCATGCATGGATGACCCACTCAACAGACACATCACCTGCATCCCTAATAAGAAGTCCCAATGCTCACAACAGCATGATTAACGTATTCTGCATGCAGTACATTGAACCGTCACCAATGCCATCCCCCTCTTTGTCCCCGACAGGCTCACATACAGACAGTGAAGAACCTGGCACTGCAACTCAGGCACCCCCTGCCACGAAAAAACCAAGGACATAGGACACAGGGTACACCACCACTGCATCAAGAGGCAAAGGGAGAATAGTTCCCATGCAGAGTTTGCCAAACATCGGCAGAGCGCCACTGCTACCATACCACTGTCCACACCAGCAACAACTGCCCCACCTTCAGAAGTGAAACCCCCCACCACAGATTCCAGCCATAGCGCCGCTCTCAGATGTGGAGGACCCGATAGAGTTCCCCATGGAAATGCACACCCCAAGCCCCCCAGGAACCCCAGAGGAAACTCCACAGCAAACACCTGGGTCCAGTGTCCATGGCCAGTCTGGCGAGGACAACATGGGAGGATCCAGTAGCCCACTGGTGGCTTCACCAAATGTCCTGGTTGTAGAGGAAGGCGCAGCAGCCACACCACGAGAACGCCACAGTGCCCTTGACCTGGCCAGCATCAGGCAGCGCCAAGAGGACATAACTGTGCTGGTTGGGCAGCATTTGGAAGAGGCTGCCCGTCTCAGGGGGGAGATAACAGAGACTGCCAGGCACTCAAGAGAGGCGATTGAAGCCTGTACAAACAGGCTGTGTGGGGAGATTGGCAAACTCAGGCAGGTCCTCACATGGATAGCGGACGCGATGGACCGCCAGTTCCCACCACCACCACCGGGACTGACAGCCACATCATCATCCGCTAGTTCGAGGCAGACAAGCCCCCTCCGCCGCTCCACGCGCACCATCAGGCGCACGTCAACCCAGCCTCCTAATGTTGGTGGTGGCAATGGGGAATAGGGACTGCAGGGTCAACCTTCCACATGTGCTGCTGGACAACAACATTGTGCCAGATACATAAGGGACTGTTGTGGGGGGAGGGGAGAAGGGTGTTTCGGGACTGTTGTGGGGGGTGGAGGGAAGGGTGTTTCGGGACTGTTGTGGGTCAGGGGGGAAGGGTGTTTCGGGACTGTTGTGGAGGGAGGGGGGAAGGGTGTTTCGGGACTGTTGTGGGGGAAGGGGGGAAGGGTAGTGGGATGGTTGGGGTCATGCACTTATACATCTTAAAATTCCTTAATACACTGGTGATTAATCAAAACACAGGCTTGGACTTCTTCATTGTGTATGTGTACTTTATTGGTGACAGGGTCCATTGTGCGCTTCAACACAGACACCAGTGCATTACTACCCATATCCATCGTACTGAGTGAAACCATGTTACTCAGAAAATGTGGTTGATTAGATGCTGTCTCACATCACGTCCCTCTTGGCCATCGCCTCTTGCATGACCTGCATCCCCGTCACCGCTGTCCTCATCCCCATCATCATCCTCATCAGGTGGTTCTATTTGAACGTCAAGGGGCAGTGGCACATTCCGTCTGATACACATATTGTGCAGCATGACACATGCCATGGTGATCTTGGCCACCTTCTCATGGCCGTACAGGAGAGCGCCACCCGACCTGCTTATGCACCTAAACCGTGTCTTCAAAAGGCCAAATGTCTGCTCAATCACGACACGGGTACGGGTATGTGCACGATTATAGTCCTCTTCGTGCCGGTTCTGTGGGTTCCGTACAGGGGTAAGGAGCCACCTCTTCAGGGGATAGCCAGCATCGCCTGTATGGGGGGAAGAATGGGGACCTGTTACTGTTCACTTCTGGAGCGGCATGTACATGTCACACAAATCAACTTTGCATTCTGATTGAGATCCACGACTACCAGCAAGCATGCAGACGATCTGTGTGACTGCAATGTGCAAAGGTGTGCTTGACCCTGCAAGTGGACATGCCCGATTCATGCCTCCTACAGCAATTTACATGTCTTGGGTGAGGTCAGGTCTTAGGTGTCCCTGAGCCCAGGCATATTTGTTACCACACTGCTAGTGTACTGCCATTCCGACATCGATGTTGCCATGCTGTGTACCATCACTTCACTGGTGCTATAGGTGTGTGGTTCAATGCTATGGCTAGGGGTGATCCCTTTGCATGCATTCAAGGGCACATTTCTGTATTGATGTTGTGCTGCGGTAATACTGTATTACCATCTTGATGCCATGTTGCTGATTTGTGTATTATGTGGTGTGGCATGATGTGCAATGTGGATGTGAATGGATGTGTAATATTCGTAGACCTGGATTGTTCTCTATGTTGTGTAGCTTATAATTGCATGCAGGTTCTTCTCAAGTACATTGCGGCCTTCCCTGATGGACATTGGCGTACATCTGTATGTCCATTTGTCCTACGGACGACAGGCTACACCCAGTTGGAGTATGTATCTCTCCCTCCCCCAATCACACCCAGTTGGAGTATATATCTCTCCCCCCACAAACACACCCAGTTGGAGTATCTATCTCCCCCCCCAATCACACCCATTTGGAGTATGTATCCACCCCCACAATCACACCCAGTTGGAGTATGTATCTCTCCCCCCAATCACACTCCCATGTGCTTGCCCTGCTACTCACCAAGTAGCCACGAACGTTGTCCGGCTTGTCGCTCCATGTAGCGTGGTATGGTTGAGTTCCGCAGGACCATGGAATCATGGGTTGATCCGGGAAATCGGGCACAACAATGTGTGATTATCTTGTTAGCGTCACATACCATTTGGACATTGATGGAGTGGATTTGCTTCCTGTTTCGGTAGACTACTTCATTGTGATGTGGGACCACCAATTCCACATGGGTACAGTCGATGGCCCCAATGCAACTTGGGATGCCTGCCAGTGAATAGAAGCCAACTTTGGTGTTTGCGATCTCCTGGGCAGTCCGTAGCATGAATATGTGGTCAGGTGCATGCTTCAGGAGGGCATCGAGTACCTGGTTCAGCGTGCATGAGAATACTGGTTGTGAGATGCTATGCATCTGCCCCACTGTATGCTGGTAGGTGCCTGTGGCAAGGAAGTGGAGCACAGTCACCACCTTCAGTAGAGGGGGGATGGCGGTTCTGATGTCTATGAGGCTCACAATGTCGTCATGTATCATGTCCATGATGCTGGTGATGGTATCCTGGTCCAGACGGTACAGGGTGTGTATCTGCTCAGGGGTTAGGTTAAATGGACTGGCTCGGATCCTGGGGATTGGTGGCTGCCTCTGTGGTATGACTAGGTGTCCTGGTGGTGCTTTCTGCTCCTGTCTTGCCCCCCTCCTGCTTCTGCATCTCCTCTGTGCTGCCTGTTGTTGTTGCTGCTGCACTGCAATCATGTCCTCCAGCCCATGTAATGCTGCTAGTATTGGAACCACCTTGGTGTGGGAAGGGGTGTGTGAAGGGGTGTGGTGTGCTCCTTTGTGCTGCCACAGTCTCCATTGCCTCCACCTGTGCTGATTGTGTCCACCTGTGGCAGGTGGGAACTCTGCTCAGTTCTATTAACGGGTGGTTTGCGATGCCGGTATTAGCGCTATGCCGGTAAGGGGTTTTTGGGGCTTTACCATGCCGCTATTTGCATGTCTGCATGGCTTGTGATGGTGTGCTATAAGCAGCATGGCGCTATTTACGGGATCAAGGGCGGCGCGACCGCGAACTAGCCGCTATTAGCAGCACTGTACTTAGCGGTGCCACTAATAGTGCTAATCCGGGTCGTAATTGGCATGGGGATTTAACGATACCGGTATTCCCTTACCAGTAACGTTAATCCCTTACCGCACAACGTGTAATGAGGCCCTATGTATTTGGCCAGAGGGAAAGTAAAGGGGTAGTCCTGCACTTATATCCCTGATCCTTCAGGTGTAGTATATTTATATCCAAGGTTGGATCAGTAGAATGGGATGACACTCTTTTAATACATATTCAAATTTTATTACATAAGTTCATTACACAAGAAAACATCTAAATATCATAAAAATTGATAAAAAACACAATTTCATACCAGCAATCATAGCCACATACAAAAAATCATTCAAACATTCATACAATAAGAACAATAAGAACACCCAAGGTGTTCAATGCATCAATGGGTTTTGGAAAAATACTATTTCCCTTCATTTGATAAATTCAACAATGACCCAGTCCCTAATATTAGGTGTCGTGGTATATCCGATGCCAAATTGAGGTCAGATATCTTTCACAGAAAAGCGTTGACACGTGTTTCGGTCGGAGACCTTCTTCAGGACGTAGGGCAAAGGGAAAGTGCTTCGCCCTGTTCTTAACACATATGGGCCCGTAACCAATCCCCAGGTTCCAAGTCGAGAGTAGGTGAACGGGATAAGGGATAAAGTCCTATGTTGGTCCATGATTGACCATTGGTCACGATACCTCGGTGAAGACTCTCAAACAGCACCCTGGGTGCCTGTACAGTATTTACACTGTTTCCAGTGGAGGATTAAAGTCCATTATCCCGTTCACCTACCCTCGACTTGGAACCTGGGGATTGGTTACAGGCCCATATGTGTTAAGAATATGTTAAGAAATTTCATAAACAATTAATTGATCTGACGGAAATCAGAACATGGTACTCGTCCCTTGAATGTACTATAGTGCATGAAAAGGAAACATACTTATATTATAGACATGGTCCGCAAAGGATGCAATTCGATGCCAATTAACACTGATGAAAATTGATATATCGATAACATAACAAATGAAACTCAAGTCAATAGCAATGAGACGAATGAACATAGCACTACTGAGTACGTTAGTTCGAAATAGATAGACATTTACAGATGAAGGAGATATGATTAGGATACATGCCCTTACCTTGACCAACAAACAGTTAGATTCAGCAAGCAGAGTAGTTAGTGAACAGGGAGATGTTCACAGGTAGCACACTGACGAGTTGGCTCACAGCGGTCACAGAAGTTCACAGATAGCATGACGATGAGCAGATTAGCATCGGTAACCGGGGTTCTCAGGTAGCACGTTCACGAGTTGACTTGCAGTGCTCAAAGATGTTCTCAAGATAAATATCAAGTGGTTTATAAAGAATTACAAAAAGGGGTGTGTATGTGAATGAATGACGTGTTTATGTCGTGGTATTATGTGGATTGCAGGGGCGCGGCCTGCTTCAAGGGGAGCCTGCCTGGAGACACTGGGTCTCAGGAGGGCATGTGAACAATGACCCCTGCGTGAAAGATAGCTTTGAAGTGTACATGGTGTTTGGCACCTTGGCCGTTCGTGCCCCTGACAGCACCCCTTGGCAGCGCACATCCACTGGTGCCAACTGCCTTTGATAGTGGAGGGGGATGGATGGGCCTGGGGCGTGCAGACAAGGCACCGGAACACTGCTGAATGGAGACACACTTATGTGGATTGCGGGGGCGCATCTTGCTTCAAGGGGAGCCTGCCTGGAGACACGGGGTCTGAGGAGGGCATGTGTACAATGGCCCCTGTGCGGAAGATACCTTTGAAGTGTACATGGTGTTTGGCACCTGGGCCGTTCCCACCCCTGACAGCACCCCTTGGCAGCGCACATCCACTGGTGCCAACTGCCTTTGGTAATGGAGGGGGGATGGATGGGCCTGGGGCATGCAGACAAGGCACCGGAACACTGCTGAATGGAGACACACTTGATTCACTGAAAAACCGAAACAACCATTGATAAAAAATATGTTGTGTTTTATTTTGTTTCTTATTTTGATGGCACAAAACTACTACACATTGTAAAGGTCTGGTTGCAGCACAGTGAGGGAAAATCCCCTGTGCTGACCGCTGTCACTGGGGAAAGTTTCTCTAATGGCACCAACGACACATGTGGGTATTACTCATCGAACGTGGTGTCCAAGCCTCCCATGAAGCCAAGAACGATAGGCCACCAGCCGGTACCACCTGTGAAAGAGAAAGATACAAACTGTTTTTAAATGACCAAGATAAGTGTATTAAACCTTAGTTGTCAATGACAATTCTTGTATCCAATGGCATTTTTGCCAGGACAAATGCTACCTAGACACTGCACAATATTGAATGACTTTTATAAGACTATTACTAGAGAATTGAAAGACTAAATTGATATGACAATGATATATTGAATTTATAAGAATATAGGAGACAACCATGAAATAGTAGTGGTCTAACTGACATCACAACCACAGTATACTTACTCGTTACTTGGATTATGAGTGTGAACTGTTGCACGAAGTTCGTGCATAAGCACTATCAAAATCCTCGACACGGACCGTGTGAGGCAGGCTGCCCTGAAGTCTGGCAGCTTGGTAACGCATTGCGGCCGAGTCTCGCCTTGCGATATGTAGGACAAGCATCCAGAGTTTTCTCTGCAGCAGCAGTTCTCCAACTCAGTTGGCATTAGCATGCACCGATTGCAGGTACACCAGGTGAAGACGCCGTCCATGCGACTAGGCTCAGACTCTTGATCTGTTGAATCGTCCTCCCAACTGTTGTCTGAAGCCCCATCGTTCCGGCATCTTTCTGTTTCCAGTAATTCCTCCTCGGAATACTCAGGCTCGTACTGGTAGGGCATTATTGTTGCCATTGTGTGGTAATCAAACGAAAATAATGTATAGCGATGGTACTGTTATCTGTTCGCACGGGCTACAAGCAACAAAGGTAGTTGACCAGAGCACAGAAGCCAGTCACAGAATATTCAAAGAAATACAGTGAGAGGAATAGAATAGAAAATGTGCTGTTGTGTGTTGTGAAACGGTCTGTTTATACTTATTGAGGAAAGAGGCGTCCTGCCATTTCCATGGCGACACGTCATTAGCTGAAGCGCAGACAACATTGGCACGAGACATGCTTTGGCATTGTGAAATGGGCGGTACGCGTCTAGTGATGTCTGGCTCATATCTGGATATGATTTAGTGCCGCAAAGGCAGTCCACCCTGGGCGATGCGTCAACTGATAAGATTATCACAAGATGGCCGGGCCCTGCTGCCTGATTTTGCTTGTGTACAAAAGACAAAAACTACAGTAAGGTGCATAGGAAATGTTTGTACGATCGATCAACGTATGGTTAAATACACATGGCCGAACCATAGGGACAATAATATTTCTGACCGCACCATTCCTTTAACACCATAAATTGGCAGAATTACAAAATTACTATTCAGTCATTCTGCCGGTGGAATTAGTGCCAAACTGAATCCATTATGATACAAATGGGAAGTTGAGCAACGGCCATCTTTAAAAACTTAATCCATACAAATCACCATTTTGGAAGTGCCATCCAAACCTGGAACACATCTCAAAAATGTCTGGAGGGAAAGGCAAAGCCTACATACATTGAGCAGGAGCTCGGTGTCCTTGCAGAGCAGGTGGTGGCCCATGCAGAGGAGCTGTATGGGTCAGAAAATAGCAAGGTCTCGCAGCAGCAGAAGAACGCCATCTGGATGGACTTCCAAGGACTGCCAAGTTGGAGGCAGTTGGTAATGTCCAACAGGACTTCAAGGACAACCAAAAGAGGTGGAACGACCTCAAATCCAGGGTCTCGAACCACCATCGGGAGACAACTGCCACTGTGGGAGGAAAAGTAGAGTCACTGCAGGCCAAACCCTGGGAGGAGGCAGTGAGGAGCATCCTCCACATGGTGAGCGTGGAGGGTGTAGGTACTGCATATTCCAGAGCCAGCAGACCCTGGTAAGTACGTAAGTGAATCAAGGGCTCATTTCACAACAACATCAATCGAATGTCAACATACATGCTTAAATTTACCTAGCAGATAATTCCCCAGCCAATGCACAAGCAATACTTAGGAGTGTACATCAGGAGGCATGGCAGGTGTGAACCTCCAAAAAGACCCACCATCAAGAAGGGGGAGGCCCTTCATGTAGGGCATATACAACAAACATTCAACAGCAAGCATCATGGACAGCCACTCAATCACATGGTACATCACCAACACCTGTTCCCAGCACGCTAGTCACCCAAATATACATAAAGGCATGGCACAAAGCCAACATTCTGCTCTAACAGAAAACTAGTACAACAGAACAGTAGCAGCAAGGCCTCAATGAAGAGTGTGTTCCACCAAATGTGGCTCTCCCACCACTAAGGCTAGCAGGGCACCCCTCAGGTGACAGTAGGATGGGGTAGGATAGCTGATTTGCCCCAATGTTTGTTGGAGAAATCGAATTGCCCACTGAAGCTTGGTAGTGTTCCCCTGGTTGCAATGGTATATGCTGTCAACCTGGTTATGTTTGTCAGGGTTCAAAGCAAGAATGTCCGTGGTGTGACAGTTGGGGCAGGCTGGAGGGGTTAAAAAAGACAAAGAAAAGATATTGGAAAAGAAGCAAGCCCTACAGAAGGCTTCTTTACCCTGTTTGCAGGAAGAAACCTCTGCAAACTACATTACCCAGCAATCCTTGGGCCTGAAACTACTTTCCTCAGGCCACATTGGGAGTGGCACGGCAACGCGCATGCACGAAGATCCGAGCACGGGGCTTGTACTCAGAACTCCAACACGAGCAGTCGCATCCATCGGAGCTCCAGCCCCTGGGATCAACACGGGGGAACAATGCCTTAAGGAATCTTCATTCCGGCCCCTTGCATTACAAAGATAAGTGGTGCTGCCTCTAACAGGGAGAAGGGACTCATGCTAACAGGGAGAAGGGACGCAGGGGAACACTTGCAGGGAGCATGGCCCAAGTTCTACAGACCCCCCTGCATTCAAGAAAACTAAGTCTTGCACGCACTGCTTACTAACGCCTCAACGCATGATACTTATTGCAAAGCGCATAGAACAGCACAATCCTTATCGCACTGCATGCCCAGAAGTAGTGCATACTAATCACATGCAGCATGTTCGAACCGCATACCTAGCCACGTGCAGCAATGAAGAATTGCAGAACTAGCCACATGCGGCTTATGAGAACCAGATAGATAACTGGGAATAGAACCGCACCCCCCGGAGCCATGTGTGGCTTATGAGAACTGCATATTAAAAGGCCACATGCGGATAGCAGCTGCATACTGAAGCCACGTGCAGCTCTTGAACAAAACGCACGCCCAAAGCCACGTGCGGCCAGAGAGCTAGAGCCTTCTTTAAAATTCTGCATGCTCATTGAAGCCTGCATGTAACAAGGCTTAGGCGATCCCATGCTGCATGAACGGTCGCTAGACAGTAAAGCCTGCATGAGCACATGTGAATCAAAATAAACTAGTGCCCTTTCTAATTTAAGCTCTCATTGCAGCATTTGAACTGCTCCTGAAACCAGACCTGGCAGGCAGGAGGCCAGCACTCACTCCAGAGCTAAGAGCCCGTTTGGATTAGCCAGTGTTTTATGCTTGTTCAAAGATAGATGTATGCATGTATGAATGAGTGTAGAAGCACAGGATATTGGAATGTCTTGTTTTCTTTCCTATAATCCCCTAACCCATCCCTCATCTGTTTCCTAAACCTCTACCTGGTTTTCCTCAACACCAACACCTAGCCAATCAACGTTCCCTAACCCTCTTTCCCTGCTGGGGTTGTGTAGGCCTGTGTAAGTTTACACTTGCGGGCGCCAAAACCAAAGTGGGGGTGGTTGGTTCATACCTCTCCTGCGCCTGGAATCCTGGAGCCTGACAATGTTTGACCAAACATTTACTGGAATGAGGAATATGCTGAATGAGTTATCAAAACGTGCAGCTGAGCATGATCTGATGATCAACTTACACAAGACAAACTCATTTTAATAACAGGTAAGAGGGTAAATAAAGTCAAGATGGGTACCTTGTTAGGTATGAAAAACAATACTAGAAGCTACTCGTAACTGGGTCTTGAACTATGTATATCCTTTAATTATAACTGCATAATTGGGATTTAGACCAGAAAGGATAAACAACTCACTTTTCAGATTCGGAAATTTGCAAGGAATACTGTAGAGAAACCCTCAATGTTCACAGCAAAATAAATGCAACCCACTAAGGAAAAAAGTCCCAAGATACCTCTTGCAAGGAGAAATATGTTTAATTCCACAAAAATAATATGCGCCACCAAAGAACACTGCTGCTATGGAACGTTCAGGCAAAATCAGTATGGGAAACATGTGGAAAAGGCATACGGTGTCATCAATGAGGTAGGTTACAAATCCGAATGGCTGGTTGGTGTGACCCTATACATCGGCTACCTGCTCCATGAGGGATGCCAGGCCATTGGTCCCAGCCCCTTCTGTCCGTCTTCTTCCACATTGCCTCCTCCATTTACATCATCGGGAACGAAGCAGCAGTTGATTGCCAATTAGATGCCGAAAAAACAATACATTCCCTATCTCTAACCTAGTCTGCACCTGGTACCGCAGACATGGACTTGGAGGATATATTCGAGGTCACTGCAATTTACAAACTCCAGCTTGAATCCAGACACACCAGCGCCCTTCCAAGTCTCCCCACCCTCTTTTTAGATATGTAGTGTTGGCCCTCCCAGCACCTTGCAGAACAAATCACATGACCGGACAGTGGAGGAAGCCTGTCTCTGCTTTCCGATCTTTCTGATCGGTTGCGTGCATAACAGCTTTATCATAAGTGGTCTCGGGCTGGTTGGTACCTAGAAATGGCTGGGTATTGGGGCAGGGGAATCAGGGCACAATGATTTAAAGATGGACGGGGCGGAAGGTCAGAGTCTCGTGCCCTCCTTCTCATGGGATAACTGCTCGCAAAGAGCTCTCAATCCCCTCATGGCCTAGCAGGGCACATTCCTTCTAAAGTACGGTGCTAAAGCATAAGAAAATGGAAGGCTTATGAATCTCTGTAGCTCTGTCCCTTGTCCTCGCTGCCATGTTACAACCTATTCTCAGGGGCTCAAACCTTTTTCTACCGTCATTGCCTGGGCATCCTGTTTTTAGCCACAGCGCCATGCTAGGCCTCAATTTCAGTATGGCTACTGTGTTTAAAATGTCAGTGTAATCTCCATGCAATGTATATTTGTGCAAAATCTAACCTGTCTATAATACACCTTCTATGCATCCCCCCTTCCCTCTATAGCCTCCATTAGCCACTACAGCACACTCTGGCGCCTTTGTCTCACTCAGAACCTCTTGGAATGGAAACCTTGGATGATCGTCCCTGCTCCCTTACATTCTCCCTTTTCATTAATCCCACATTAACAAACTGCCAAGTAAGCCTTTCCCTCTCTTCCTTTTATATTTTTTCCCTCTCCAACCTTTCAACCTATATATATGGTGTCGATCCTTTCTTCAGTACCCATGCCCTGCACACAGAACGCAAGCTCTCCCCGGCTTGGGCATAATGCTGTGGGGTGCATGTCATATACATATACACCCTCCATCTCCTGCTAAGTCTGCCCAGTGTTCTACATAATTCTGGGGTTCTGGTGGGGGAATTGTGGTAGTGCCAGGGCGGGTGAAGGTACAGCTCTATGGCAACCATGCAGGGTTTCTTCGGGTAATCGGTTTGAACTGAGAGGTGCACCCTGTACCCCAATTTAAACTATCATTATTGCACTGCAGGGCATTGCTTTGGCACAGCATCAAAGTCGCAACTGGCAGGTGCATAATATCACCAAAACAAACACCATTACCGGAACCAAGATCTTCATTATCGCTCCCATCCAGGATGGCGCCCAGGAAAAAAGATTGTCTCCTTTATACCAGCCTTTGTTTGCATGTGGATACCAAGGGTGTGCAGAGCCCCTATTATTTGGGTGAGGGACCTATTCTCAGCATCATTTGTAGGCATGAATGTGCAGCAAGAATCGCCAAATTTTGTGCCACACGACGCCTTGCATGGCCGTTAGTAAGTCAAGCACATAACGGTTCTGGAGCATCATTCGTCGGATATCTGCTTTGATGGTGTTTAAACCTTGCTCGGTGTCATTTGTCAATTGTATCACCTCCCATTTTACTATCTGGAGTCATTTTGCATTCACAGCTGCTTGTATTCCGGGAACCAGGAGCGACGCAAAAACTGTTTCTTCCTTTCTATATAGTCGATATTATTCTGGTATTTCTTTGAGCAACTGTGATGAATCTTGATATTTGGATCTTCTCCTTCTGTACAGTGTCTCTTTCTTTTTATTTTCTGGCAGAAGACAAAAAAGGTGGTGGCAGCATTTTTATTGCAGTAGAGTCTGTCACTGATGCAATAGTAGGGGCAATTAACCTTTGGACCCAATTATTAAATGTTCTTCAGAGATCACAAGGAGAGCTGAGTTCACTGCGGCCAATGAGCAGGTGCCCCTCCATGATGGTGCGAGGTGCAGAAACAACTGCTGCCCACAGACGCAATAGCTGTCTATCACTGCTTCTGTGCCTTTTTGGAGGTCTGGGATATATAACATTTTTAGCCTGATTCATGGAATTATTTGCATGAAAAACACAGATTTGCGTGCCTTTCTGCCCGAAAATCCCCATACTTCAAACAGGGATTTTCGGGCAGAAAGGTGCTTAAATCTGTGTTTTTCACGCAAATAATTCCATGAATCAGGCTGTTTATTGCACTTGCTGTTGCCTCTACAAAGACGCTTCTCTCAAAGTTCATATTCTTCTTTTTTTTGCACCTTCACTGGTGTTGGGACAAACTCCCAGGTATGCAAGAGGGCCACTAGGAGTTTGCGAACTCTCGGAAGGCCCAAAAACTTCCACAGAACAAACTGAGGACCAAGTCAAATGGCAAGTCCAAAATGTGGTTTATTACAGCAAAAACTAACAGGGACAGAAGCAATCCATGGACATCTTTTGTACCTGAAGGATGTCAGAGTGATGCTACAACCTGGGCCCTTCTCCAGACCACTGGATTGGGTACTGAGTAATAAACCACCTATAGTGGACACTATACATGTTAGTCTAGTGGCTCTCGCATGTCAGGTGGCTGGCCTGGTCCATCCCCAAATCACTATCTACTGCAGTGTCAGGGTCTTACCATTGGTTCTTGCCCATTGATAGACACGCCTAGGATACTAAACTGTGATTGGCTAGAGCCGAGGTCCCGCCAGAGTTCTACAAAGTCCACAAGCCCATTCTGACCCCATTATTGAACAAAGTTTTGAAAGAAACATACGAGACAGGAAACCCGCCAGAAATCATGAATGAAACCGTGATAGTTCCGATAATTAAGTCAAACAAATCCCCAGCAGATTGTGACTCATACCGCCCGCTGGCTATGCTGAATTACGACAGCAACATATTGACCACCATACTGGCAAAGAGACTTGCCAGGGTAATAGGGAACCTGATACATGAGGATCAAAATGGTTTTGTCCCAGGCCGCAACATGACGGCCAACCTGCGTCGGGTCCAACACATCATAGAACAGACACAGGAAAGCAAGGTCTCCATGCCGATACTATCACTGGATGCTATCAAAGGATTTGACTCGATATATTGGGAATGGCTAGTGGAAGTTCTGAGGGAGTTTGGGTTTGAAGAGGGCTTTGTGAGATGGGTCAAAGTGCTATACAATACTAAAATGGCTAGAGTTAAAACCGGTAGAATGGTGTCAGGCGCATGGGCAATACAGAGAGGCACCAGGCAGGGCTGCCCGCTATCGCCTATGCTATATATCCTGGGTATAGACACACTGGCATTATATCTTTGGAAACAACATTATGACGCAGGGCTACGGGTTGGGGGCAAGTACAACATAATATCACTTTATCCAGATGATGTCCTCATATATCTAAGGGACCCACATGCTAATGCCCGGTAATACTAGGGATACTGGATGCCTACGCGAGTGTGTCGGGAATACGATTTAGTAAGCAAAAGTCATGTGCATTCCCACTGGTGAAACTACAGCAGAGAATGTGCTGGACTTACCGAATGTGGGAATCAAGTGGCAACCGCACGGGTTTAGATACCTGGGGGTCAACATCATGCGCACTCCTGAGCTTACACATGAGTGCAATACTGTGGCTATAATTAAGTAATTCCATGAAGTTCTGGGCCAAGCTGCCCCTCTTGAAGATGGGCAGGGTGGCCATCACCACGATGAACATCCTTCCAAGATTCTTGTACTATTTCCAGAACATATGCTACAACATAAAATCAGAGTTCTTTAAAAAACGGGATGCTCTGCTCGGGCAGTTCCTATGGGGTGCTGCCCACCATAAACTGTCCTTGGCAGTGCTGACATTGCCACACAAGGAAGGAGGGATACAACTCCCTGATTTAGAGAGGTACTACCTAGCTGTACAACTTAGCCACGTAACTAGATGGCTATCTGATGAGCCCACAGCTGAAACTGGTCTCCTGCAAGGATTGATCGCTCCGCTACACCCACAGGATGTCCTGTGGGACCCCCAACGGGCTGAACAGATACCCCCACGATAGTGCACCTGGGTAGGGAAGTGTGGAACAGGACCAAATCGGTGCTCCGTCTGCAGCATCCTTATGCATCGGACGTCCCGATGCTGGTGGACGTTTGCAAGGCTCCAGCTGACCTCCCCATGATGATACACTGGGAGAGGGCGGGTTTGTACACCTGGGGAGACATGTTCGAGGAGGGAGTCTTCAGGGACTTTGAGCCACTGCAAAAACAGGAAGGACTAGCCAAGGGGCAATTCTTATGGTACCCGCGGATCAAACACACAGCCAAAGGGAAATGGGATAGCTGGCCAGAGGAGCAGACAATGAACCATTTGCTGAAGGAGATGTATAACCTGAATGATGGCTGGAGACCAGTGTCTAGACCGTATGGTCTGCTGTCAGATAGGCTCAATCCTGCAGTGTTGCATTGAAGGAAAAATGGGAGAGAGATCTAGCAGTCACAGTCACTGAAAAAGAATAGGAAAAGGTGCTGGCATACCCTAAAGAGGTGTCTAGGAATGTCAGATTCAGACTTATAAAGCTAAATGTACTGTATAGGACTAATATGACCTCCCTAAGAGTGGCAGGTTTTAACAAACAAGCTCAATCAACATGTCCATGGTGTAGCAGCGAAGAAGCCGGCCTGATACACATGTTCTGGGGATGTTGTAAAGTGCAGAGGTTCTGGGCGAGAGTGGAAAGTATCTGTTGCAAAACAGGGGTGAACAGGTATGATTGGACTCCGAAAGAGCGCCTCCGGGCACGTACCTCAGACGGAGTAAGCATAAACATATTGTGAAAATAATGGATATGGTGTGCATACTAGCGAAAAGGGCAATTTCTATGGCATGGAAATTGCCTGGGGGCCCGCAATATGAGAGATGGTTCAGGGAACTAGAAAAATGGTCGACAGCTGAGACCACTGCTTGGAATACGGGAATTAAAATGTACGAAGATGACGCGAGTGTAACATTTGAGGCATGGAAGGCATTAATCAAGAGACATGTTCCTCTTAGCAGACGACAAGCCTCCCTGAACTGTATTATAAAATGTTGCACATGTGCGATTCAATGAGAAGTAGACTTTGTAATAACTAATCAGGATGGCCCTCCGAAGCTGAACGCTATAATATCAGAGTTATGCTCCCATGAACTTATGGTTGGGTACGACCTTGATCGGCAAGAAGACAGACACTGTTTGTTGTTGTTCAATGTTTAATTGTTATTAGTTATAAGAATCTTGAATGATGCTCCATACAATGCATGATATAACCTGCAAGATCCAACAGATGTATGTTTTAAAATGCAAATAAAAACATTTTTAAAAAAATGAAATTCATGGCAAATCAACTGTTGTGACTGCAAAACTCAGAGGATGTATAACATGCAAATACCCTGCTAAAACACTGAGAAAGTGCTATGGCTTCCCTTGTCATAGGCTGTCTCGACAATGAGACATTCCTGCCTGTCTTTTGGGCCCACCTCCCTCCCATGAGAATTAGTTGCATCCCTTTCAATCTTCTTGCCACCCCTTCATAAATGTGACAAGGGCCAGGAAACCCATCCCTGTAACTAGCCAAGGTGAGAATGTAGCTGAGTCATTATTTCATGGACATCTGATACAACTAAACTGTGGCACTCACCCAGGACTTGAGAAAACTAGAAATTAACAATACTAGTGGTGAGTAAAAACTATCATTCATAGTTGTAGCTTAAAGTTGGCCAATTGTGGTCAAAATATTCCTCTGTAGTGTGATCGTTTCACTTTGTATATGTATATAACAGTAATTTGGTTTGCTGCTTCCCCGCATGTAGATCATTCGTCCAATCAGGTGTTGCCTACCTCTTACACACCAGTCTGAGGCACACCCTTAGACTTGTGTTTAAGGTGTATGAAGTGTATTAGATGAATTCCCCAGTCACATATCCCACTTTCTCCTCCATTTTCCATCCCCCTATTACCCCCTCCACACTAAAGAAAATATACACTATGTCCAGTTTCCCTCTTAAACCAAAATCCAACGTCCCCGCCCATAGTACAAACAACTGTAAGGGCGGCCTCGGCTGCTGGCTAGTGTGGAGGCAATATATAAACATGGTTGCCAGATTGGGAGATTTCCTGGACAATGTTAGTGCAAAAACGACCGTACATGGGCATGTATGGGTTGTCCATTTTCTTTGGGGCACTTTGTTTTTTTTACCTTCCTTCCATCTCCCTTCTATTTATAGAGAAAATATCCCAAATTACTCTTTCTAGGAAGGTGGAGCAGGAGAAAGACATGCAGAGGAGGATAGCCATGAGGAAGATTCAGTGGAAAAGGATGAAGCAAGCAGATTGTCCATGAAACTCAGAGAGTTGCCCTGCACATCAAGGTGTTTGCCTCACTTAATGGAATCATTACCCTCTTCCCTTCCCCATAAAGCCAATGTCTGTCTCAGCAGAGACAGAACAACACAATTAAGCATAATTAGCATATCTAAAGTACCTGTGACACTTTCCGCTGTACCCCCATCCTACTGCCATCATTTTAAACAAATGTATGCTCATTATAAACAAATGTATGCTGTGGAGATCTGTGCTCATGCTGCAGGTCTAATGTTCAATTTGCTCAAGGGCAAACTCAGTATTTCGTCCTTCTGGTGTTGATAAATTGTGTGCCAATATAATGGCTATTAGCACGTATGTGCTGTGAAGCAGGTCATCAAACAGTAAATAAATAAAAAAACATGTTCACTTATGTTTATTTTTACTATGACCCCTACACAGCTTGTTAATCCTTTACCTTTTGACAGAGCCATTTTAGCAATGATTTTGAAAGTTAAGTTGTATGGAGCAATGCTTCTGAGAGGAGAGGCATTTGCCGTGGCGTGTGTGGAGGAGTAGTGAGTGCATCAAGTTTCAAGGTACAGCTCAGGCTGTGGCGTCTATAAGTCCAGCTGGGGGGACTGAGTCAGTGCAGTGTGGGACACAAGCAGAAGCTGAACAGGAGTGTGCCAGCTGGAAGGCATAGGCTGCATGATGGGTGAGAGCCCTCTGATATGCAGACAGGTTCAGGCTGGCATGGGGACACAGGCAGACACCTTAACTTACCCTTGCATGGCCGTCTCCACACTCCTTTACTCAATCAATCTCCCAAACAATTTTGACTTCAATGGGATCATTATCCTAGTAGGGAGACACAAGGTGCAGAACATCCCCTTCCCCAAATTTCTGGGAACAAAGTCATTGGGCTTTGCTCAGCTGTAAAACCTTCATGCTGAGGACACGATAGCGGTGAGGAATAGTATAAAGAACATAACTGCACAATCAGAACCTTAAGAATGGCCTGACAAATATATTTTATTTATTTTGGCTTAACAATTCTCTCTTTTTCTTTCTCTGCACTCTTTCTCATTATTCCGTTCCACTATAACTTCCTTCCCCTATACACTCATCCTGAAATTCATTTACTTATCCATCCATCCTCACTCTCCTGTAATCCCGGAATTGTATTCTTTGTCACTGATATTCACCATTAGTCTTGTTCTGATAAATGCATGGATCTCAGGTGGTCAACACTTGTCTTCAGGTGTTAAGTCCAGAAATATCCCATCGGGGGGTTCGGGTGGCCTCCCAGCCAATGAGGAGGCTCGGAACAAGGCAATTACCACATGGTAATCCCCCTGCTCCAAGCCTCCTCACGTAAGTGATCTGCACTCCTCCTCCCCCCTTGCACCCCACCACAGATTCCCCTTCACCCCCCTCCTTCCCTCCACTTACCTGCTTTTTTGCTCCTCATCGGGAGTGAAAGCGCTGGAAACTCTTCTGTTTCCAGCACTTCCGATCTGTGCCAGGCCGCCATGGAAATGAAGAAGGGACTGCACATAGTCCCTTCGCTCATTTCCATGGCGGGCATTTTTTTAAACTTTTTTTCATGTTTTTAAGTTCCTTCTCCCTTTCCATTGTGGCCATTTTATTTGTTTACTTCTTTAAATTCTATTCAATGGCCGCCATGAAAAGCGAAAACAGACTTTGTTTTCCCTTCTCCAACAGCCATTTTTTTACTTTTTTAAATTTCCTTTCTTAAATGCTGCAGTGTTTCAGAAAGGAAAAAACAAGCTTTTAGTACCCCGGTCCGGCATGACGGGGTACCAATAGCAATAATCCTGTAACTATTGGCCCTGGGGTATTACCTGACTCAGTAATGCACCCTCCAGCCCCGGCTTGGGGATAAATGCTTAAGTAACAGATAGAGCAAGCACATGAGCCATGCCTGGCTGAAGGTTCGATGCAGCTACAGTACGGCATGGATAGGCAAGTAATATTATAGTAATAATTAGTAGCAACACAGTGAAATGCAAAAGAAAGAATATTTAGTATAAAAATGGCTACGTCATAAAAAGTGCAGCCTCAACCAAAAACGTACCGCTGTTAAATGTGGTTTCCTTTGGAAGTGATCATTTTCTTTTCAACCACAATAAAGCGCAATCAGTGATAGCAAGGTTCTTATGCCTTCTTTTCACTGCCAGCTGATATGCCAAAACGAATTAACTGAAGTTTATCTAAGTTATATATACAGCAGGAGAACAGATAAGAAAGTAGGTAGGTAGAAAAGGGCTTTGTGCTGAATACGTTGTTCTGGTGACTTTTCAAACCACAAAGGCAACACAATCTTAAAATGGAAGTGTATGTTTTAGATAAAGCTTCTTGTAAACTCTATTCCACAACCGTTTCTCAGTAAAAGATGAATCACCCATTTAGTGCAACCAATGTCTTGCCATTTATCACATTAATCATCAAAGCACATAGAAAATGTGTTTTCAACAATCTGATCCTTTCTCACATTACAGCATGTGTGTGTAATCCATATGCAGTTACTAAGCAAACGTTTCTTTTGAAAAATGCATTGGTAGATTTTCAGATGAGTACTATGACAACGATCCAGGGCTACTTTCCCCATGTAACTTGCTGGTACTGGTGGAGAAGAGCATCAAAGGTGACCTGGGACTGTGCTGTCACAAAATGTAAAATTCAACAGATCTGCTCCTAAGTCCCCACATGAACTGGTGGTGGAATCCTGGTGCCCGCTTGAACCCAGAATCAGAAATAGTATACGTACAAACACTCCCCAGTGCTAGAAATAGTATTTAATCTATTTTCTAATGTGAGGCGGCTTATGGTAGAACTTACAACAACATAATTTTAGTACGACCTCAGAACAGAAATGAGAAAAATTCTAGGTCCAGCCCCAGTCCCACCAACACTCGGATAAAGAAAAAAGTCATAGGTCCTCATGACGAGTATGGAAGGGTACCAATTTGGCAGAAATTACTGAATGACCATTAACGCTATTCTCTCTGGCAGAATTACCACCAAATTAGGAGAAGACGGGTGTGTGCACCATCAGCGTTAACAGTAATTCCTTCCAACAGAAAAAATAAAATAAATGATCTACAGCAGTAAATCTGCCAATTTTTAGCAGAATTACCATTAAAGGAATGGTGCGGTCAGAAAGATTACTGTCCCTATGGTTTGGCCATGTGTTTTTAACCATACATTGATCAATCGTACAAACATTTCCTATGCACCTTACCAGAGTTTTTGTCTTTCGAACACAAGCAAAATCAGGCAGCAGGGCGCGGCCATCTTCTGATAATCTTATCAGTTGGCACATCACCCTGGGTGAACTGCCTTTGCGGCACTAAATCATATCCCCGCCCCTGAGCCTGACATCACCAAATCATTGATATTCTCCGCCTCTCTCTGTGACGTTACTGAGCAGCGTAGCCAAACACTCCCAGTCGTCACCTACGTGACTTGACGCAGAACCCAGAAAACAACACACATCGTCTCACAACACAGCGCGTCACAATTCGGAATATGAAACTGTACTTTAAAAGGAAACAGCAAGACTGTACAATTGGTAAAGTACATTTATTTCAGATTAAATGCTTCGAGAACATTCGGCGATTGACATATTCAATCAAAAAGGACATTTTCTTCTTTGCTCTCGATCCGCAAATGTTTATCGTGAGTCACGCCTGTTCCTTTTGGGCACACAAGGTGTTCGTTTTGGGTAAATGAAACACTTTGGTCGCACAGTGAATTGCAAGGCTGGTCCATCAACTTGGCACTAGACCACCGTAAAGTTGTTATGTTGCTCCGAATTGCTAGTACAGCGTCAGGCCCTTGGCGATCATCCCAAAAAGAGTCAAATAAATCCAGTGAGTGACATATAGCTACAGCTGGCGGTTGAAGAATCCATTGGTTGTGGTCTGGAATAGATGACAATCGCAGAATGGCAGGATGTACCTGTTTGCAAAACATAAAAATAGAAATGTGTCTCAGTAGCCGATGTTTATTACAATTAATCATTTCACTTATTAGCACAGATGTGACAAAATTTGAACCGAGAGAACACAACCTGGAAAGTACACCGCTATTTGCTTCCGAGGATAGTGCAATGGAGTATGTTCAGCTCTAAGCGTAATGCGTAAACTGAGGCAACAATTCGAAGTGCACAATGTAATGATTTATTAGCGTTGGACCAGGGGGAAACGAGTGGTGGTTTACATGCGTGTCGACGCTGGACTGCCCACGTGTCCGGTAGAAAGACCAGCACACAAAGGTTGTACTTGCGCTTCATTGCAATATGCCACACAGAACGAACAAGTACAATGTAACCCAGCAATAACGGTCAGCTATTGATATTTGGACTAGTTCTGGTATAAAATGGTCTGAAGAGAAACTTACATTATATTCAGCATTTCCATTCTCTTGGCGTAATGCAGACCGTAACGCATACTCTGTTCGTGTCAACGATTTTTCATAAACTGAACTGACATGTAACTAAGTCCAGTTTTGGAATGGACAACCTTATCATATCTTACGTTATTACACTCCTCCTTCAATTCAATCCCTTTCGGAATGGTCCCTGTCTCTCAAGGTCAAAAAACAATACAACCGTATACTGTGTGTGCGACGCGTGGGCCTCCCCAGCAAAAATTCAAAGCTGGTGACCTTCACTCACAATGAACATACATTCTTAGTTTGCAACATCTCGTGTCAACACATCCATGAGAACTGGAATTTTGAAGCACAGGCCCTGGAGGAATAAATTGGGAGCTGTCACTGTTCGCTGTTCGTGGCACTGCTGAGGGGTAGGGGAAACTTGACAATGAAGGAATGCGCCCTACTCCAAAATTGTAGTTGAGGAAACACAAAAACAGAGTCAAAGTGTGTCTAGTAATAGCCCCACCTCTGCTTATCTCACTGCCTCCTACCCCATGGCATGTTTTCACAGTCAGTACTTCTTGCGTGCCTAGTATCTTATGTAGCCTAGGTCTCATCGCTTTTGTGTGACAAGCAGATATTCAGCTGTTTGGGGAACTGTATGGCAATGCAACTGCCGAAACACAAAGATTCTTACACACTGTTATCCATCGTGCACTAACACGATAAATGAAGGTCCCACAGTAGCTCGACGATACTATGAAATGTGAAAGCAGTGTTACATTGTATGTCAATCGTAACAATTGTACTATTTTTTTTTTAAAAGGACAACGAGGATAGATTTCAAAAGAGAAATTGCATACTTTATTTGGACACTTTATAAAAACATTTTTGCCAAAAATAAAAACAGATGGTAATCATTTGTACCGGGATTTGAACTGTTCAACAAGCTCTGCTTTGGGTGGACATGGCACGTTGGCAATGTTTTGTGGCAATGTATGTGTACTCCGAACAGATTTGCGTGCAATTCCATGAGTATGCATCTCTCTAACATTAGTAATAAGATATTTAACAAAATCGAATTCCATTTCCTCATATACTGGTTTGACCACCCATTTGTTGCTTCTTTTCGTAAAGGTCATAGTGTAGCAAAGCATCCCTAAGTTTCCTGCAGTCCTAGATTGTTCAAGGCCTACATTCTTGTTATGCACTAATACCGCTAGTAATGTCCTATATTTCATCCCTCTGATGCCGAAATGCATTCTCTTTGGCCTGTACTTTAGGCACATATTGTGGAACACCTCCAAATCTCCTGTGTGACAGAATTCTGTGAGTGCCTTCAGATCTCTTGATAGAGTTTTATCAAACACAATGTTCTCAAGGGCTTTATGGTTGCTGAAAGACTGGGACCACTATGAAATACTTTCCAAACCTTTTTTTTTTTCCCTGCAGCCGAGATTTTTTTATTGATTGATTTGGCAACTTGCCATACATCAAATTGATGTTTAATATTTGGAAACTTCTCTCTCATTGTCTTGGGTATTGAAACGTGCCTGTCCGTGGCTATGAAGTTGATTTTCATTCCCCTCGATTGTAGATCTTCCAGTGATTTTATAAAACCAAGTTTCTCCATGGCCACTGAGGATTTACATTCAGACACCTGCACGACCACCAAACTTACAATTTTCTTACTTTCCATGTCCTGAAAGTGGTATGTGCAGTACTTAGCAGAAAATCCAGGGCTGTCACACTGTCCATCGCGGCTAGCCTGAACCGTTTGCCGGAGAATGTACTTTGAATAGACAATTGTTCAATTTTCCAAGCTTCCCTAATGGCAGGGAATAGATAATCAGGTTGATATTTGTAGTACTGCGTTTTAGAAATGAAATGGAGTCCCACAAACTGACAGAAACTGGATAACTTCCTGAAACTAGAGCCACTGAAAAGTAAAGCAGCTGCACACAGTAGATTGCCAGCTGGCAGTTTCCCCAGTATCGGTTGAGCGGACCATAAAAATGTTTTATCTAACATTTCACAGGTGGCATGTATTTTGAGGTTACTGCCTTGTGTTAGACGAGTCACATTCACCAATGGCTTCCCACATACTTCCACTCTCACTGAATGCACATATTTCAGCTGCTTTATAATCTCCATCAAGCTGCTGTCGAATGGGCCTCATTACACGTTGTGCGCTAAAAATCGTAATTTACCGGCATGGTGCTATTAACCTGTCCGCCTTGGCAAGAGGCCGCTAATAGCGTACCATTACGAGTACGCGGACACGAGCATAGCGCCATGCCGGTAATGACCCTACCACCATGCGGCTAAAGACCCCAAAAAGACCCTTAGCGGCACCGATGAAAGCGCTGATGGCACTTCCGAGCTACCGCAACATGCAAACAGTGGTCACCGCTAATAGCGGCCATCGCAATTAGCGGTCACCGTTAAATAGCGGAACCGGAAATAGCGTCATCGCACAGGAACGGGAAGGAGCACAGTGGCCATCTTTAAAAACACAATCCATTGCCATCCTCTGCCCCCTGGACCTGTTTTGAGAACTTTGCTATTCGAAAGCTACAAGGATACCCTCGCCATGCCTAAGGCTATACAAAAAACAACCGACCGCCAGCGCAAGGAGAAGTTCACCAATGAGGAGCTAACAATGCTCACTGAGACCCTTGCAGTGAATGCCGACGTGGTATTTGCGAACGACATGCGGTAGGAGACCCTGATCCGCAAGAAGCCAATCTGGGCAGAGCTTGCCCTGAAAGTGAGTGCAGTGTGCACCACCACCCGCACTGTCCGGGAGTGCAAAAAGCAGTGGGATGATCTCCGCCTCCGGGTCTGAAGCATCCTGTCTCCGAACCGCAACATGGCCACAGGAGGTGGAGCCGATTCGCCGATAAAATTAAAGGAGTGGGAGGAGACCTGCGCCAACACGATTGGTGTTGAATCGATTGAGGGAGTTGAGAGCATGAAGCATGGTGTGGCAACTACATCAGATGGAGGTGAGCGTACACATGAAAGTATGCACTGTGAATGTTGAGGTCTCCCCCAAATGTGAGCCCAGATTCACCTCATGGATGCGCAAACATCCATACATGCATACGACCCTCGCCATGTCAGTGTCAAACCGAAACACACACACATGCACGCATCACCAGAGACAAGTGCCACACACAACCATGCATGGATGACCCACTCAACAGACACATCACCTGCATCCCTAATAAGAAGTCCCAATGCTCACAACAGCATGATTAACGTATTCTGCATGCAGTACATTGAACCGTCACCAATGCCATCCCCCTCTTTGTCCCCGACAGGCTCACATACAGACAGTGAAGAACCTGGCACTGCAACTCAGGCACCCCCTGCCACGAAAAAACCAAGGACATAGGACACAGGGTACACCACCACTGCATCAAGAGGCAAAGGGAGAATAGTTCCCATGCAGAGTTTGCCAAACATCGGCAGAGCGCCACTGCTACCATACCACTGTCCACACCAGCAACAACTGCCCCACCTTCAGAAGTGAAACCCCCCACCACAGATTCCAGCCATAGCGCCGCTCTCAGATGTGGAGGACCCGATAGAGTTCCCCATGGAAATGCACACCCCAATCCCCCCAGGAACCCCAGAGGAAACTCCACAGCAAACACCTGGGTCCAGTGTCCATGGCCAGTCTGGCGAGGACAACATGGGAGGATCCAGTAGCCCACTGGTGGCTTCACCAAATGTCCTGGTTGTAGAGGAAGGCGCAGCAGCCACACCACGAGAACGCCACAGTGCCCTTGACCTGGCCAGCATCAGGCAGCGCCAAGAGGACATAACTGTGCTGGTTGGGCAGCATGTGGAAGAGGCTGCCCGTCTCAGGGGGGAGATAACAGAGACTGCCAGGCACTCAAGAGAGGCGATTGAAGCCTGTACAAACAGGCTGTGTGGGGAGATTGGCAAACTCAGGCAGGTCCTCACACGGATAGCGGACGCGATGGACCGCCAGTTCCCACCACCACCACCGGGACTGACAGCCACATCATCATCCGCTAGTTCGAGGCAGACAAGCCCCCTCCGCCGCTCCACGCGCACCATCAGGCGCACGTCAACCCAGCCTCCTAATGTTGGTGGTGGCAATGGGGAATAGGGACTGCAGGGTCAACCTTCCACATGTGCTGCTGGACAACAACATTGTGCCAGATACATAAGGGACTGTTGTGGGGGGAGGGGAGAAGGGTGTTTCGGGACTGTTGTGGGGGGTGGAGGGAAGGGTGTTTCGGGACTGTTGTGGGTCAGGGGGGAAGGGTGTTTCGGGACTGTTGTGGAGGGAGGGGGGAAGGGTGTTTCGGGACTGTTGTGGGGGAAGGGGGGAAGGGTAGTGGGATGGTTGGGGTCATGCACTTATACATCTTAAAATTCCTTAATACACTGGTGATTAATCAAAACACAGGCTTGGACTTCTTCATTGTGTATGTGTACTTTATTGGTGACAGGGTCCATTGTGCGCTTCAACACAGACACCAGTGCATTACTACCCATATCCATCGTACTGAGTGAAACCATGTTACTCAGAAAATGTGGTTGATTAGATGCTGTCTCACATCACGTCCCTCTTGGCCATCGCCTCTTGCATGACCTGCATCCCCGTCACCGCTGTCCTCATCCCCATCATCATCCTCATCAGGTGGTTCTATTTGAACGTCAAGGGGCAGTGGCACATTCCGTCTGATACACATATTGTGCAGCATGACACATGCCATGGTGATCTTGGCCACCTTCTCATGGCCGTACAGGAGAGCGCCACCCGACCTGCTTATGCACCTAAACCGTGTCTTCAAAAGGCCAAATGTCTGCTCAATCACGACACGGGTACGGGTATGTGCACGATTATAGTCCTCTTCGTGCCGGTTCTGTGGGTTCCGTACAGGGGTAAGGAGCCACCTCTTCAGGGGATAGCCAGCATCGCCTGTATGGGGGGAAGAATGGGGACCTGTTACTGTTCACTTCTGGAGCGGCATGTACATGTCACACAAATCAACTTTGCATTCTGATTGAGATCCACGACTACCAGCAAGCATGCAGACGATCTGTGTGACTGCAATGTGCAAAGGTGTGCTTGACCCTGCAAGTGGACATGCCCGATTCATGCCTCCTACAGCAATTTACATGTCTTGGGTGAGGTCAGGTCTTAGGTGTCCCTGAGCCCAGGCATATTTGTTACCACACTGCTAGTGTACTGCCATTCCGACATCGATGTTGCCATGCTGTGTACCATCACTTCACTGGTGCTATAGGTGTGTGGTTCAATGCTATGGCTAGGGGTGATCCCTTTGCATGCATTCAAGGGCACATTTCTGTATTGATGTTGTGCTGCGGTAATACTGTATTACCATCTTGATGCCATGTTGCTGATTTGTGTATTATGTGGTGTGGCATGATGTGCAATGTGGATGTGAATGGATGTGTAATATTCGTAGACCTGGATTGTTCTCTATGTTGTGTAGCTTATAATTGCATGCAGGTTCTTCTCAAGTACATTGCGGCCTTCCCTGATGGACATTGGCGTACATCTGTATGTCCATTTGTCCTACGGACGACAGGCTACACCCAGTTGGAGTATGTATCTCTCCCTCCCCCAATCACACCCAGTTGGAGTATATATCTCTCCCCCCACAAACACACCCAGTTGGAGTATCTATCTCCCCCCCCAATCACACCCATTTGGAGTATGTATCCACCCCCACAATCACACCCAGTTGGAGTATGTATCTCTCCCCCCAATCACACTCCCATGTGCTTGCCCTGCTACTCACCAAGTAGCCACGAACGTTGTCCGGCTTGTCGCTCCATGTAGCGTGGTATGGTTGAGTTCCGCAGGACCATGGAATCATGGGTTGATCCGGGAAATCGGGCACAACAATGTGTGATTATCTTGTTAGCGTCACATACCATTTGGACATTGATGGAGTGGATTTGCTTCCTGTTTCGGTAGACTACTTCATTGTGATGTGGGACCACCAATTCCACATGGGTACAGTCGATGGCCCCAATGCAACTTGGGATGCCTGCCAGTGAATAGAAGCCAACTTTGGTGTTTGCGATCTCCTGGGCAGTCCGTAGCATGAATATGTGGTCAGGTGCATGCTTCAGGAGGGCATCGAGTACCTGGTTCAGCGTGCATGAGAATACTGGTTGTGAGATGCTATGCATCTGCCCCACTGTATGCTGGTAGGTGCCTGTGGCAAGGAAGTGGAGCACAGTCACCACCTTCAGTAGAGGGGGGATGGCGGTTCTGATGTCTATGAGGCTCACAATGTCGTCATGTATCATGTCCATGATGCTGGTGATGGTATCCTGGTCCAGACGGTACAGGGTGTGTATCTGCTCAGGGGTTAGGTTAAATGGACTGGCTCGGATCCTGGGGATTGGTGGCTGCCTCTGTGGTATGACTAGGTGTCCTGGTGGTGCTTTCTGCTCCTGTCTTGCCCCCCTCCTGCTTCTGCATCTCCTCTGTGCTGCCTGTTGTTGTTGCTGCTGCACTGCAATCATGTCCTCCAGCCCATGTAATGCTGCTAGTATTGGAACCACCTTGGTGTGGGAAGGGGTGTGTGAAGGGGTGTGGTGTGCTCCTTTGTGCTGCCACAGTCTCCATTGCCTCCACCTGTGCTGATTGTGTCCACCTGTGGCAGGTGGGAACTCTGCTCAGTTCTATTAACGGGTGGTTTGCGATGCCGGTATTAGCGCTATGCCGGTAAGGGGTTTTTGGGGCTTTACCATGCCGCTATTTGCATGTCTGCATGGCTTGTGATGGTGTGCTATAAGCAGCATGGCGCTATTTACGGGATCAAGGGCGGCGCGACCGCGAACTAGCCGCTATTAGCAGCACTGTACTTAGCGGTGCCACTAATAGTGCTAATCCGGGTCGTAATTGGCATGGGGATTTAACGATACCGGTATTCCCTTACCAGTAACGTTAATCCCTTACCGCACAACGTGTAATGAGGCCCTATGTATTTGGCCAGAGGGAAAGTAAAGGGGTAGTCCTGCACTTATATCCCTGATCCTTCAGGTGTAGTATATTTATATCCAAGGTTGGATCAGTAGAATGGGATGACACTCTTTTAATACATATTCAAATTTTATTACATAAGTTCATTACACAAGAAAACATCTAAATATCATAAAAATTGATAAAAAACACAATTTCATACCAGCAATCATAGCCACATACAAAAAATCATTCAAACATTCATACAATAAGAACAATAAGAACACCCAAGGTGTTCAATGCATCAATGGGTTTTGGAAAAATACTATTTCCCTTCATTTGATAAATTCAACAATGACCCAGTCCCTAATATTAGGTGTCGTGGTATATCCGATGCCAAATTGAGGTCAGATATCTTTCACAGAAAAGCGTTGACACGTGTTTCGGTCGGAGACCTTCTTCAGGACGTAGGGCAAAGGGAAAGTGCTTCGCCCTGTTCTTAACACATATGGGCCCGTAACCAATCCCCAGGTTCCAAGTCGAGAGTAGGTGAACGGGATAAGGGATAAAGTCCTATGTTGGTCCATGATTGACCATTGGTCACGATACCTCGGTGAAGACTCTCAAACAGCACCCTGGGTGCCTGTACAGTATTTACACTGTTTCCAGTGGAGGATTAAAGTCCATTATCCCGTTCACCTACCCTCGACTTGGAACCTGGGGATTGGTTACAGGCCCATATGTGTTAAGAATATGTTAAGAAATTTCATAAACAATTAATTGATCTGACGGAAATCAGAACATGGTACTCGTCCCTTGAATGTACTATAGTGCATGAAAAGGAAACATACTTATATTATAGACATGGTCCGCAAAGGATGCAATTCGATGCCAATTAACACTGATGAAAATTGATATATCGATAACATAACAAATGAAACTCAAGTCAATAGCAATGAGACGAATGAACATAGCACTACTGAGTACGTTAGTTCGAAATAGATAGACATTTACAGATGAAGGAGATATGATTAGGATACATGCCCTTACCTTGACCAACAAACAGTTAGATTCAGCAAGCAGAGTAGTTAGTGAACAGGGAGATGTTCACAGGTAGCACACTGACGAGTTGGCTCACAGCGGTCACAGAAGTTCACAGATAGCATGACGATGAGCAGATTAGCATCGGTAACCGGGGTTCTCAGGTAGCACGTTCACGAGTTGACTTGCAGTGCTCAAAGATGTTCTCAAGATAAATATCAAGTGGTTTATAAAGAATTACAAAAAGGGGTGTGTATGTGAATGAATGACGTGTTTATGTCGTGGTATTATGTGGATTGCAGGGGCGCGGCCTGCTTCAAGGGGAGCCTGCCTGGAGACACTGGGTCTCAGGAGGGCATGTGAACAATGACCCCTGCGTGAAAGATAGCTTTGAAGTGTACATGGTGTTTGGCACCTTGGCCGTTCGTGCCCCTGACAGCACCCCTTGGCAGCGCACATCCACTGGTGCCAACTGCCTTTGATAGTGGAGGGGGATGGATGGGCCTGGGGCGTGCAGACAAGGCACCGGAACACTGCTGAATGGAGACACACTTATGTGGATTGCGGGGGCGCATCTTGCTTCAAGGGGAGCCTGCCTGGAGACACGGGGTCTGAGGAGGGCATGTGTACAATGGCCCCTGTGCGGAAGATACCTTTGAAGTGTACATGGTGTTTGGCACCTGGGCCGTTCCCACCCCTGACAGCACCCCTTGGCAGCGCACATCCACTGGTGCCAACTGCCTTTGGTAATGGAGGGGGGATGGATGGGCCTGGGGCATGCAGACAAGGCACCGGAACACTGCTGAATGGAGACACACTTGATTCACTGAAAAACCGAAACAACCATTGATAAAAAATATGTTGTGTTTTATTTTGTTTCTTATTTTGATGGCACAAAACTACTACACATTGTAAAGGTCTGGTTGCAGCACAGTGAGGGAAAATCCCCTGTGCTGACCGCTGTCACTGGGGAAAGTTTCTCTAATGGCACCAACGACACATGTGGGTATTACTCATCGAACGTGGTGTCCAAGCCTCCCATGAAGCCAAGAACGATAGGCCACCAGCCGGTACCACCTGTGAAAGAGAAAGATACAAACTGTTTTTAAATGACCAAGATAAGTGTATTAAACCTTAGTTGTCAATGACAATTCTTGTATCCAATGGCATTTTTGCCAGGACAAATGCTACCTAGACACTGCACAATATTGAATGACTTTTATAAGACTATTACTAGAGAATTGAAAGACTAAATTGATATGACAATGATATATTGAATTTATAAGAATATAGGAGACAACCATGAAATAGTAGTGGTCTAACTGACATCACAACCACAGTATACTTACTCGTTACTTGGATTATGAGTGTGAACTGTTGCACGAAGTTCGTGCATAAGCACTATCAAAATCCTCGACACGGACCGTGTGAGGCAGGCTGCCCTGAAGTCTGGCAGCTTGGTAACGCATTGCGGCCGAGTCTCGCCTTGCGATATGTAGGACAAGCATCCAGAGTTTTCTCTGCAGCAGCAGTTCTCCAACTCAGTTGGCATTAGCATGCACCGATTGCAGGTACACCAGGTGAAGACGCCGTCCATGCGACTAGGCTCAGACTCTTGATCTGTTGAATCGTCCTCCCAACTGTTGTCTGAAGCCCCATCGTTCCGGCATCTTTCTGTTTCCAGTAATTCCTCCTCGGAATACTCAGGCTCGTACTGGTAGGGCATTATTGTTGCCATTGTGTGGTAATCAAACGAAAATAATGTATAGCGATGGTACTGTTATCTGTTCGCACGGGCTACAAGCAACAAAGGTAGTTGACCAGAGCACAGAAGCCAGTCACAGAATATTCAAAGAAATACAGTGAGAGGAATAGAATAGAAAATGTGCTGTTGTGTGTTGTGAAACGGTCTGTTTATACTTATTGAGGAAAGAGGCGTCCTGCCATTTCCATGGCGACACGTCATTAGCTGAAGCGCAGACAACATTGGCACGAGACATGCTTTGGCATTGTGAAATGGGCGGTACGCGTCTAGTGATGTCTGGCTCATATCTGGATATGATTTAGTGCCGCAAAGGCAGTCCACCCTGGGCGATGCGTCAACTGATAAGATTATCACAAGATGGCCGGGCCCTGCTGCCTGATTTTGCTTGTGTACAAAAGACAAAAACTACAGTAAGGTGCATAGGAAATGTTTGTACGATCGATCAACGTATGGTTAAATACACATGGCCGAACCATAGGGACAATAATATTTCTGACCGCACCATTCCTTTAACACCATAAATTGGCAGAATTACAAAATTACTATTCAGTCATTCTGCCGGTGGAATTAGTGCCAAACTGAATCCATTATGATACAAATGGGAAGTTGAGCAACGGCCATCTTTAAAAACTTAATCCATACAAATCACCATTTTGGAAGTGCCATCCAAACCTGGAACACATCTCAAAAATGTCTGGAGGGAAAGGCAAAGCCTACATACATTGAGCAGGAGCTCGGTGTCCTTGCAGAGCAGGTGGTGGCCCATGCAGAGGAGCTGTATGGGTCAGAAAATAGCAAGGTCTCGCAGCAGCAGAAGAACGCCATCTGGATGGACTTCCAAGGACTGCCAAGTTGGAGGCAGTTGGTAATGTCCAACAGGACTTCAAGGACAACCAAAAGAGGTGGAACGACCTCAAATCCAGGGTCTCGAACCACCATCGGGAGACAACTGCCACTGTGGGAGGAAAAGTAGAGTCACTGCAGGCCAAACCCTGGGAGGAGGCAGTGAGGAGCATCCTCC
This sequence comes from Ambystoma mexicanum, assembly GCF_040938575.1. Taxonomy (NCBI): domain Eukaryota; kingdom Metazoa; phylum Chordata; class Amphibia; order Caudata; family Ambystomatidae; genus Ambystoma; species Ambystoma mexicanum. The sequence goes on along the minus strand of NC_090928.1, from coordinate 934,228,592 downwards.
ACATGGTGAGCGTGGAGGGTGTAGGTACTGCATATTCCAGAGCCAGCAGACCCTGGTAAGTACGTAAGTGAATCAAGGGCTCATTTCACAACAACATCAATCGAATGTCAACATACATGCTTAAATTTACCTAGCAGATAATTCCCCAGCCAATGCACAAGCAATACTTAGGAGTGTACATCAGGAGGCATGGCAGGTGTGAACCTCCAAAAAGACCCACCATCAAGAAGGGGGAGGCCCTTCATGTAGGGCATATACAACAAACATTCAACAGCAAGCATCATGGACAGCCACTCAATCACATGGTACATCACCAACACCTGTTCCCAGCACGCTAGTCACCCAAATATACATAAAGGCATGGCACAAAGCCAACATTCTGCTCTAACAGAAAACTAGTACAACAGAACAGTAGCAGCAAGGCCTCAATGAAGAGTGTGTTCCACCAAATGTGGCTCTCCCACCACTAAGGCTAGCAGGGCACCCCTCAGGTGACAGTAGGATGGGGTAGGATAGCTGATTTGCCCCAATGTTTGTTGGAGAAATCGAATTGCCCACTGAAGCTTGGTAGTGTTCCCCTGGTTGCAATGGTATATGCTGTCAACCTGGTTATGTTTGTCAGGGTTCAAAGCAAGAATGTCCGTGGTGTGACAGTTGGGGCAGGCTGGAGGGGTTAAAAAAGACAAAGAAAAGATATTGGAAAAGAAGCAAGCCCTACAGAAGGCTTCTTTACCCTGTTTGCAGGAAGAAACCTCTGCAAACTACATTACCCAGCAATCCTTGGGCCTGAAACTACTTTCCTCAGGCCACATTGGGAGTGGCACGGCAACGCGCATGCACGAAGATCCGAGCACGGGGCTTGTACTCAGAACTCCAACACGAGCAGTCGCATCCATCGGAGCTCCAGCCCCTGGGATCAACACGGGGGAACAATGCCTTAAGGAATCTTCATTCCGGCCCCTTGCATTACAAAGATAAGTGGTGCTGCCTCTAACAGGGAGAAGGGACTCATGCTAACAGGGAGAAGGGACGCAGGGGAACACTTGCAGGGAGCATGGCCCAAGTTCTACAGACCCCCCTGCATTCAAGAAAACTAAGTCTTGCACGCACTGCTTACTAACGCCTCAACGCATGATACTTATTGCAAAGCGCATAGAACAGCACAATCCTTATCGCACTGCATGCCCAGAAGTAGTGCATACTAATCACATGCAGCATGTTCGAACCGCATACCTAGCCACGTGCAGCAATGAAGAATTGCAGAACTAGCCACATGCGGCTTATGAGAACCAGATAGATAACTGGGAATAGAACCGCACCCCCCGGAGCCATGTGTGGCTTATGAGAACTGCATATTAAAAGGCCACATGCGGATAGCAGCTGCATACTGAAGCCACGTGCAGCTCTTGAACAAAACGCACGCCCAAAGCCACGTGCGGCCAGAGAGCTAGAGCCTTCTTTAAAATTCTGCATGCTCATTGAAGCCTGCATGTAACAAGGCTTAGGCGATCCCATGCTGCATGAACGGTCGCTAGACAGTAAAGCCTGCATGAGCACATGTGAATCAAAATAAACTAGTGCCCTTTCTAATTTAAGCTCTCATTGCAGCATTTGAACTGCTCCTGAAACCAGACCTGGCAGGCAGGAGGCCAGCACTCACTCCAGAGCTAAGAGCCCGTTTGGATTAGCCAGTGTTTTATGCTTGTTCAAAGATAGATGTATGCATGTATGAATGAGTGTAGAAGCACAGGATATTGGAATGTCTTGTTTTCTTTCCTATAATCCCCTAACCCATCCCTCATCTGTTTCCTAAACCTCTACCTGGTTTTCCTCAACACCAACACCTAGCCAATCAACGTTCCCTAACCCTCTTTCCCTGCTGGGGTTGTGTAGGCCTGTGTAAGTTTACACTTGCGGGCGCCAAAACCAAAGTGGGGGTGGTTGGTTCATACCTCTCCTGCGCCTGGAATCCTGGAGCCTGACAATGTTTGACCAAACATTTACTGGAATGAGGAATATGCTGAATGAGTTATCAAAACGTGCAGCTGAGCATGATCTGATGATCAACTTACACAAGACAAACTCATTTTAATAACAGGTAAGAGGGTAAATAAAGTCAAGATGGGTACCTTGTTAGGTATGAAAAACAATACTAGAAGCTACTCGTAACTGGGTCTTGAACTATGTATATCCTTTAATTATAACTGCATAATTGGGATTTAGACCAGAAAGGATAAACAACTCACTTTTCAGATTCGGAAATTTGCAAGGAATACTGTAGAGAAACCCTCAATGTTCACAGCAAAATAAATGCAACCCACTAAGGAAAAAAGTCCCAAGATACCTCTTGCAAGGAGAAATATGTTTAATTCCACAAAAATAATATGCGCCACCAAAGAACACTGCTGCTATGGAACGTTCAGGCAAAATCAGTATGGGAAACATGTGGAAAAGGCATACGGTGTCATCAATGAGGTAGGTTACAAATCCGAATGGCTGGTTGGTGTGACCCTATACATCGGCTACCTGCTCCATGAGGGATGCCAGGCCATTGGTCCCAGCCCCTTCTGTCCGTCTTCTTCCACATTGCCTCCTCCATTTACATCATCGGGAACGAAGCAGCAGTTGATTGCCAATTAGATGCCGAAAAAACAATACATTCCCTATCTCTAACCTAGTCTGCACCTGGTACCGCAGACATGGACTTGGAGGATATATTCGAGGTCACTGCAATTTACAAACTCCAGCTTGAATCCAGACACACCAGCGCCCTTCCAAGTCTCCCCACCCTCTTTTTAGATATGTAGTGTTGGCCCTCCCAGCACCTTGCAGAACAAATCACATGACCGGACAGTGGAGGAAGCCTGTCTCTGCTTTCCGATCTTTCTGATCGGTTGCGTGCATAACAGCTTTATCATAAGTGGTCTCGGGCTGGTTGGTACCTAGAAATGGCTGGGTATTGGGGCAGGGGAATCAGGGCACAATGATTTAAAGATGGACGGGGCGGAAGGTCAGAGTCTCGTGCCCTCCTTCTCATGGGATAACTGCTCGCAAAGAGCTCTCAATCCCCTCATGGCCTAGCAGGGCACATTCCTTCTAAAGTACGGTGCTAAAGCATAAGAAAATGGAAGGCTTATGAATCTCTGTAGCTCTGTCCCTTGTCCTCGCTGCCATGTTACAACCTATTCTCAGGGGCTCAAACCTTTTTCTACCGTCATTGCCTGGGCATCCTGTTTTTAGCCACAGCGCCATGCTAGGCCTCAATTTCAGTATGGCTACTGTGTTTAAAATGTCAGTGTAATCTCCATGCAATGTATATTTGTGCAAAATCTAACCTGTCTATAATACACCTTCTATGCATCCCCCCTTCCCTCTATAGCCTCCATTAGCCACTACAGCACACTCTGGCGCCTTTGTCTCACTCAGAACCTCTTGGAATGGAAACCTTGGATGATCGTCCCTGCTCCCTTACATTCTCCCTTTTCATTAATCCCACATTAACAAACTGCCAAGTAAGCCTTTCCCTCTCTTCCTTTTATATTTTTTCCCTCTCCAACCTTTCAACCTATATATATGGTGTCGATCCTTTCTTCAGTACCCATGCCCTGCACACAGAACGCAAGCTCTCCCCGGCTTGGGCATAATGCTGTGGGGTGCATGTCATATACATATACACCCTCCATCTCCTGCTAAGTCTGCCCAGTGTTCTACATAATTCTGGGGTTCTGGTGGGGGAATTGTGGTAGTGCCAGGGCGGGTGAAGGTACAGCTCTATGGCAACCATGCAGGGTTTCTTCGGGTAATCGGTTTGAACTGAGAGGTGCACCCTGTACCCCAATTTAAACTATCATTATTGCACTGCAGGGCATTGCTTTGGCACAGCATCAAAGTCGCAACTGGCAGGTGCATAATATCACCAAAACAAACACCATTACCGGAACCAAGATCTTCATTATCGCTCCCATCCAGGATGGCGCCCAGGAAAAAAGATTGTCTCCTTTATACCAGCCTTTGTTTGCATGTGGATACCAAGGGTGTGCAGAGCCCCTATTATTTGGGTGAGGGACCTATTCTCAGCATCATTTGTAGGCATGAATGTGCAGCAAGAATCGCCAAATTTTGTGCCACACGACGCCTTGCATGGCCGTTAGTAAGTCAAGCACATAACGGTTCTGGAGCATCATTCGTCGGATATCTGCTTTGATGGTGTTTAAACCTTGCTCGGTGTCATTTGTCAATTGTATCACCTCCCATTTTACTATCTGGAGTCATTTTGCATTCACAGCTGCTTGTATTCCGGGAACCAGGAGCGACGCAAAAACTGTTTCTTCCTTTCTATATAGTCGATATTATTCTGGTATTTCTTTGAGCAACTGTGATGAATCTTGATATTTGGATCTTCTCCTTCTGTACAGTGTCTCTTTCTTTTTATTTTCTGGCAGAAGACAAAAAAGGTGGTGGCAGCATTTTTATTGCAGTAGAGTCTGTCACTGATGCAATAGTAGGGGCAATTAACCTTTGGACCCAATTATTAAATGTTCTTCAGAGATCACAAGGAGAGCTGAGTTCACTGCGGCCAATGAGCAGGTGCCCCTCCATGATGGTGCGAGGTGCAGAAACAACTGCTGCCCACAGACGCAATAGCTGTCTATCACTGCTTCTGTGCCTTTTTGGAGGTCTGGGATATATAACATTTTTAGCCTGATTCATGGAATTATTTGCATGAAAAACACAGATTTGCGTGCCTTTCTGCCCGAAAATCCCCATACTTCAAACAGGGATTTTCGGGCAGAAAGGTGCTTAAATCTGTGTTTTTCACGCAAATAATTCCATGAATCAGGCTGTTTATTGCACTTGCTGTTGCCTCTACAAAGACGCTTCTCTCAAAGTTCATATTCTTCTTTTTTTTGCACCTTCACTGGTGTTGGGACAAACTCCCAGGTATGCAAGAGGGCCACTAGGAGTTTGCGAACTCTCGGAAGGCCCAAAAACTTCCACAGAACAAACTGAGGACCAAGTCAAATGGCAAGTCCAAAATGTGGTTTATTACAGCAAAAACTAACAGGGACAGAAGCAATCCATGGACATCTTTTGTACCTGAAGGATGTCAGAGTGATGCTACAACCTGGGCCCTTCTCCAGACCACTGGATTGGGTACTGAGTAATAAACCACCTATAGTGGACACTATACATGTTAGTCTAGTGGCTCTCGCATGTCAGGTGGCTGGCCTGGTCCATCCCCAAATCACTATCTACTGCAGTGTCAGGGTCTTACCATTGGTTCTTGCCCATTGATAGACACGCCTAGGATACTAAACTGTGATTGGCTAGAGCCGAGGTCCCCAGGTCTGGAATCGGCAAAGGTTCTCAGCTTTTGGTGTACCTTTTCAAGGTAATAATAATGACTATGTGCCTGCATTGTAACTTGTGTGTACCACCTTAGTCTATGAGAGTCCTCGTTCACTCCATGCAACACTTGTCTCACATTGTAACATCTTTGTTGCGGTCTTCTATCTGGTGGCGTAAGATCGGCTCCCATTTCCAGCGCTGGTTGCTGTCCATTGTCTGAGTCAGCCAGGTCACTTGTTCTGATACCATGATTTGGAGCTGTGCAGCTCTGAATTATGAGGCATTATTTGCATTTGTTTCAGCTGGTGCTATTGTCGTTCAGGGAATGGAATGTAATACGTATCTTTTGGCCTTGGCAGCGGCTCCAGTCTCACATGTATGTTCTCTGTTCAGCCGGAATTCAGCTATCTAAGATCTTGCTGAGAGGCCTGTGGCCTGCTGTATTTTTCCTAAACAATTATGCGGTTTCTACAGTGTGCATGCTATTCTATATTCTCCATAGATTAGTCACACTTGGCTGTGTCAGGCCCCAAAGGTGCTCCTGTAGTTCCATAAGTTTATTCGCATGTAACCATCTGCAAGCTTTGCTCAGGATCTCTTGCTTCTTGCAGTTTCTATGTTGCTGTATTTAGCTAATAGCAAAATAATAGAAGCAATGACAGTATGTATATGTATCTATCCTCTAACTATAGAACTGTATATTCATGTTCTTTGTGTATTCGAGTGAGTGTTTGTGTCCCGAAGTGCAGATGGCACGTGTGCTTCATGTCTAATGATGCTAAATCGTGGTGTCTCCAATGACATCAGCAACATGGCTTCTTGTTGCTTTAATCGAGACTGTCAATCAAGGTGTCTTTAGTTGCAGCCTGGGGCTGCTCGTCCACTCTAGGGTAGATTTGTACAGCACCTGGCTGGTAGGGCTGGCTGAGGGGGTACCTCTCGATATACTTGTCTATCATCAGTGCACTGGGAATTGGTTCGAATAGTATGAGCAATCGCTGTGTCTCCTGGCCTTCTTCCATGTCATTTATTTTAAAGGAGGGTAGGAGGGGGTAAACTTCCCCATCCCTCTTTTAACTGGTTTCTCCATTGCCTCGATCAATGTAAGTTTTCCCAAGTGCCCGTTCCAGTATTGTTTGCACACGCCATCCACCTTTGCGATAACTTCTTCGCCAAACCCCACCGGTGCTCCTGCCATGCAGCTCATAGTTTCCTGTCACCTGTTTGCCATGAACCTTAGACCTTCCAGCTTCAGGTATGGACTTTGTAGACACTGCACGCTCTTAGGGTTTTGGGCATATTGCAGTCCATCTAGGTCCATGAACTCATGTTTCACGCTTCGTTCCTAGAAGGTGCTTTGCAATCTACACAATGCTAGATGGACAAAAAATGGAGCCTCCAAAATCTGAGTTCCTTGCGGCATTTGCACTTTGGGGGCTTCCAACACATGTGGTATCAAGGACCAGATGTAGCAACTCCCATTAACCTTCTTTTTCCCCACCAAACTCATGTCTGCATACCAACTATTACTTGCTGTCCGAGTGTCAGATCCTGGTTCTTCCTGGCGCAGAGGCAGCACAAATGCCTCCCTCCCTGTTAGGTCTTGGCACCTGGGAGAGGATAACGCAGGACACCTTGACCCTTCAGGGAAAGAGGGTTAGTGTCCGAGGAGTGGATAGGTAGAGGAAGTTATGTACACCGGAAAGAGGTTTAGGGAGGTATAGTGGATGGGTTTGGGGAGTTTAGGTTCACATGCTCCTTGGCTCCTGCTCCTGGTTCAGCGGTACTCCGCCCTTGCACTCTTCTCATTCACACAATATGCCCCAGGGTCTGTAGGGGGCCTTTGTGCTGGAACCCCTAAACCAGGACACTGTACATCCTGTGCTACAGCTGCTATGTACTATGCACTACCTTACATTGCTTCATGCAAGATTTCCAAACGTGACCCTTCCTACTGCTCAACAACTCTGCATTGCCTTCATGCAGTAATACTACGAATATCACATTACCCCATGCAATACCCAAGGTGCACAATCCTTAAAACACTTAGCTTAGTTTTCTGTCCCAGCCAACGTCCTTTCAGGTCCCTGTGGTACTGACTCCCCTCGAAGCTACCTTCGGTGTTGAGCTCCGCTGAAAGGAGGAACAATAATGTCAATAAAAGAGCACGTTCACTTGGGTGGCTCTGACTTTGGTTAGTTTTCTCTGAACTGTGGATTCATGCAACAAGCACGTTCAAAGATCACACACTGCGGATGTCAGTTGCACTCCCATGCGGGTTAACGAGTATGCACCAAGGTTCCACACACATGCTGGGTTAATTTGGGAGAGCCTAGCTTCCCCCTGTCATGCTTTCCGTGGGTCCGGAATGCAGATGGCTTCCGGGGGTCGGTATCTAGCACCGACCCTTCAAGTAATGTCAGCGGGCTGCGCGCGTCACTGCAACTGCAAGCGGCACTTATCTTGATCTGTACGCGGGGCCGGGGTTTCTGCTGCGGTGCTTGGGAGCCCCACAAATGCGTGCAACTGGAGCTCTGTCACCACACGTCCTTCCTCCACGCTGGTCAGAATTGCGAGCCCCGTTCCTCGGGCGCGGCTCGCGCCTGCGCGTTGGTGCGGGTACGGCTGGGGGCGTGGCTATCTTCCTTCCAGCAGGCTCGTGTTGCACACAGCCTTCTGGGAAATGTAGTATCCAGGCTGTTCTCCGTCCCAGAGCTTCAGACCTGTGAAAGGGATGGAGAACATGCCTGGAATGCCTGGTTGAAGGCTGTCTGCACTCTGCTAGGGCAGCTACTACCCTGGTTGTCCTGCCCACTACCCTCCTTGCCCCTGCTCCAGTCTGAACCCTGACAGTACCTCCCCTCCCTCCAGCAGGCCCGGGTTTGGTGGGGTTTTTCAAGTGAAATTGACGGAGGAGCTGAGGAGCATGGATATATTTGGCGGGTTCCCAGGACCTATCCTCGGGGCCATACCCTTCCCAGTCTATTAGGTAACATAATTTCTTACCGCGAATACGGGATTCTAGGATGGCCCGGATCGAATTCAGGATGCTCGCCCACCTGGATTGGTGGAGGTTTCCTACTGGGAAGAGAGTCTGGGGCTGGTTTTAGCAAGGCGATGTGAAACACTGGATGCACTTTCATGTGTGAGGGTAAACTCAACCTTACAGCAACTGGACCAATTAGTGCTTCTATCGGAAATGGTCCTATGAAGCGGGGAATGAATTTACACGACCCCTGGAGGCGTAGATGCCATGTTGAAAGCCACACTTTATCCCCAACATGATACTGAGGACTAGGTTGTCTCTTCTTGTCTGCCTGGTATTTGTAAGCCTTTTTAGCGGTATCTAGGTTGTTCTGGAGAACTCGCCAAACTTCTTCTAGGTGTTCCTTTTTTTTTGCTGCCGCAGGTACTTCTGGTATATTCCCTTGTGCGACTTGTTGAAACTGGGGGTGGTACCCATAAACACTCTAGAAGGGTGTCATCTTGGTGGATGAATGCACGGCGTTGTTGTACGCCAGTTTGGCTAACCAAATGACGTCTGCCCAATCTCCTTCCTGGCCGTGAGTGAGGCATATGAGATACTGTTCTAATGTCTGGTTCAGTCTCTCAGTTTGCCCATCGGTTTCTGGATGGTAGCTTGTGGAGAGTCGACTGTCCATACCCACTGATTTGCAGAATGCCTGCCAGAACTTGGAAGTAAATTGCGGTCCTCGGTCTGAAATAATACAGCAAGGTAACCCATGCAGGAGAATTACATGTTGCAAAAGCAGATCCGCCAGTGTACTAGCCAATGGGGTACCGGTGCAGGGTACGAAATGTGCCATTTTAGTGAGGTAATCCACGATAACTAGAACAGTAGTAAACCCTCGACTCTGGGGTAATTCTACGATCAAATCCACTGATATCGTATGCCACGGGGTAGGTGGTGTGGGTAAAGGTTGCAAAGGTCCGACTGGCTTCTGATGGTCTGCCTTGTTTCTGAGGCACGTTTCACATTTGGCAATATACAATTGAATGTCCTTGTGCAGGGTTGGCCACCAGAAGTGGCATTTGATCAATTCAATAGTTTTTGCTTTTCCTGAATGGCCCACGAATGGTGAGTCGTGATACCATTTTATGGTTTGCTGATGTAGTGGTTTTGTGGGTAAATACAACATTGATTTATAGATTGGTAACCCCTCTTTGATTGTCTAATCCTTATCCTGGGTCCTGGGTCCATTTGGCCAATTGTTGTGCTGACATTGCTTTTCTGATGTTGTCAAAGATAGCGTCTACAGTTATACTCCCAATGATACGACTTGGGTCAACCAAGGGCTTGGGTTCTTCTGCTTTTGTTTCCGACTGATCAGGGTCTGGTTCCAGATACCGGGACAGTATATTGGCTTTTCGGTTCTCTATTCCAGGATGATAGGTCACGACAAAATTGTATTCTGAGAATTGCATTGCCCATCTTAATTGCCTAGGGCTGAGAGCTTTAGCTGACTTCAAGAATTGGAGATTCCTGTGATCTGTGTATATTGTTACAGTGTGCTGGGCCCCCAAGAGGTAGTGTCGCCATTCATCGAACGCCGTTTTGATGGCTAACAGTTCTTTGTCTGCTATGCCAACATCAGTGGGGTGTTTCCTGTTCCGCTCGCTCCTGCCACCCTCATGGGCGAGCTTTCTCATTTCCCGAAGGCCCGCCTTTTGCTGGTTTGTTGGGACATTTCCGCACGAAGTGTCTTGCTTTTCCACAGTAAAGACATAACTTGTCTCTTCACCTTTTCTCTTTCTCATCCTTGGTTAGAGGCCCCCGAACCGTACCTATCTGCATCAGTTCGTCTGTCCCTTTCTCCGAAGCCCTTGGGGGCTTTTGTTGATCCAGCCGTACAATCGGTTTGTTATCCCAGCGCCGCTGGTCCTGACAACGCTCACTCTGTCTCTGATCCAACCTAAGTACAAGGTCAATCATAGTTGAACAATCCTCCGGCTGTGGATCTACCTGAGCCACCAAGTCTTTTAGATCTTCCCTTAATCCTTGATAGAACAAGGCCATTCTTTTCTCTTGGGCCAATCCGTTTCCATGGCTAGCCGATTGAATGCCGTAACATAGGAAACCAAGTCTCTGCTTCCTTGTTTCAGTGTCAGCAACTCCTTGTCCTTGAGCAACTATGCTGCCCTACGATTGAATATATTACCGGATTCTTCTAAAAATGTGTCCCAACTATAAAGCAACGCATCGTCCTTGCGGACTAAGGGGGTGGCCCAGGATGCAGCATCTCCTGAGAGATAAGAGATCACGAATGCCGTACGGGCCTGAGCTGTCCGAAACACCACTGGCTTTGTGAGGAAATGCAGCTGGCATTGCATGATAAACTGGTTGAAGTGCTGGGGGTCTCCATGGTACCTTTCTGGTGCCGCCAAGGGTAGTGGTGGTTCTGTGGCCACTTGCACCTGAACTGGGACTGGCGGGGGTGCTCTGGGTAAAGGGGTTGCCTGGGCCTGATTTTGAATGGTTAGGGTGTGGACCTGGCCTGCCAAGGTTTGGTAGTCTTGCCTTGTTGCTGCCAATTCAGCCTTTAATTCTTGGAGGAGAGTAACCATGTCGGCCATGGTTGTGCTGCCTGGGCGCCTAGTAAACACTTGGGCTCGCAATTCTGTCAGATCCTGGTTCTTCCTGGCGCGGAGGCAGCACAAACGCCTCCCTTCCCGTTATGTCTCGGCACCTGGGAGAGGATAACGCAGGCCACCTTGACCCTTCGGGTCCGAGGAGTGGATAGGTAGAGGAAGTTAGGTACACCGGAAAGAGGTTTAGGGAGGTGTAGTGGATGGGTTTGGGGAGTTTAGGTTCACATGCACCTTGGCTCCTGCTCCTGGTTCAGCGGTACTCCGCCCTTGCACTCTTCTCGTTCACACAATATGCCCCAGGGTCTGTAGGGGGCCTTTGTCCTGGAGCCCCTAAACCAGGACACTGTACATTCTGTGCTACAGCTGCTATGTACTATGCACTACCTTACATTGCTTCATGCAAGGTTTCCAAACGTGACCTCTCCTACTGCTCAACAACTCTGCATTGCCTTCATGCAGTAATACTACAAATATCACGTTACTCCATGCAATACCCAAGGTGCACAATCCTTAAAACACTTAGCTTCATTTTCTGTCCCAGCCAACGTCCTTTCAGGTCCCTGTGGTACTGACTCCCCTCGATGACACCTCCGGTGTCGAGCTCCGCTGAAAGGAGGAACAATAATGTCAATAAAAGAGCACGTTCACTTGGGTGGCTCTGACTTAGGTTAGTTTTTTCTGTACTGTGGATTCATGCAACAAGCACGTTCAAAGATCACACACGGCGGATATCAGTTCCACTCCCATGCGGGTTAACGAGTATGCGCCAAAGTTCCACACACATGCAGGGTTAATTCAGGAGAGCCTAGCTTCCCCCTGTCATGCTTTCCGTGGGTCCGGAATGCAGATGGCTTCTGGGGGTCGGTTTCTAGCACCGGCCCTTCAAGTAATTTCAGCGGGCTGTGCCCGTCACTGCAACTGCAAGCGGCACTTATCTTGATCTGTACGTGGTTCCGGGGTTTCTACAGTGGCGGGCGGGAGCCCCGCAAAGGCATGCCATTGGAGCTCTGTCGCCACACGTCCTTCCTCCACGCTGGTCGGAGTTGCGAAGCCTGTTCCTCAGGCGCGGCTCGCGCATGTGGGTTGGTGCGGGTGCAGCTGGGGGCGTGGCTATCTTCCTTCCAGCAGGCTCGTGTTGCACACGGCCTGCTGGGAAATGTAGTATCCAGGCTGTTCTCCGTCCCAGGGCTTCAGACCTGTGAAAGGGATGGAGAACAAGCCTGGAATGCCTGGTTGAAGGCTGGCTGCATCTGCTAGGGCAGCTACTACACTGGTTGTCCTGCCCACTACCCTCCTTGCCCCTGCTCCAGCCTGAACCCTGACACCGAGCACTCTGTACTGGTTGTACTTGGCTGTTTACAGATGTCTCTTAAGCCTTCTCCATACATTACCATGTGACCCACTTAAGAGGGAGCTAACATTTGCAAACACATTAGGAAATAAGGATAACCTAAGTACATTAGCAAGCGTCCACATATATGGCTGGTTTGTTTTGGAAGGTGTACACCGCTCGAGAGCACTCGAAGCACCCGCTGAGGCTCCTGCAGACATCCTCATTCCAGTGTTGTCTGCCAGCACCTGATCAGAGGTCCCTCCTCCACCATTCGTTTGTTGGTAGTAAGGAGACGCCCGATTCAGTTCAGCACTTGTGAACTTCTCGATTTGTCCACCCCTGAAAATCACGGTCCTGTTCCCAGGCTTTTTCAATAGTCAAACTGCTAGGAATTCCTCCTCACGCGACCTATGGGCAAATATTAAAATTGACACAAGAGAAGGAATAACAGACAGTTGACCTCTTCCCAGGTCTTTGCAACCACCTCCAGCCAACTACAGAATCTAATCTCCAGTTCTGGACGTTGCTGAACAAAACATGAAATTGGAATCGCCTGAACCATTGGAATTCTTGACTAATTTGAAGATGGAATAAAAACTTTCCACTTTTTGTGCGTTTCTGTGTGCTTTGAACTGCCAGGCAAGTCACCAGTTTAGTTGTATAGGGTTAGCCCTCTCCTCTTTCTCTGCCTGACAGGCGCCAGCACACAAGTAACTTAGGGATAGGCACTCCCTCTAAGTACAGGGTGTCTTTCCTTAGGGACAGGTACGTTGAGGAACTGTCCTCCTTGACTCCATCTTTCCCCTCCCCTCCTCCCACTTTGGCCGAGTGTTTCTATACAATTGTTCTCCCACGCATAGAATCCTTTTGAGTCACCTTTCCTACAAAACCGTTGTTTTTGTGATACTTGGTTGTTAAATGCATCATTAGCAATTGCATCGGATTTTGTTTTAAGGACCGCGGCCGTGGTTTTATTTCAATCACTTTGCTTGAAAAAGGAACATTTGTAGCATTTGTATCATTGGCATGCTTGCATTTCTATTCGCCCCCCTTTTATATGTCCCGCCCATATAAAACTACATCCTACATATATACCTAATCCAAACATGGAAAGAGCAAATACACCAGCTGCACAATGCAGAGCCCACGTTTATTTTGAGGAAAACAATGTTATCAAAGAATATTCAAGGTAGTTATGTTGTGTCATTTTATTAATTGAGTGGTTATAGTCATGGGTGTCATTGTAGGACAAAAACATAACAAAGGAAAATAAATCACGAGAAAGGAAGAGAACGAGAGAAAAAGAGAGAGAAAAATCTGTATATATTATACTTTGGGCAAATGATGCACAACAGAGTTTATATACTAGAGGTAGATCTGTTGAAAATGATGTTTGAAAACGGGACCAGAACGCAGTATCCAATTATACTGTTGATTTACTCATCCAGATTGCTCAAAAATTATCAAGTGGACCATAAAGCAGTATGTGTTACAATTGTTTACGCTTCTAATTTTTACTCAACTGGCGCACAGAGTGCTGTGTGGGGTGCTTTGCTAACATCAAAAAGGTGTATCCAATAACGCAACTCCTGAACTTTCACTGCCAGTGGTAGTGGCATAGAGGGCCACTCCACCGGCGGACAAAGTTCTTCATGTAAACATGATCCCCAGAAAAAGCTTCAGAGGTGGAGATGTTGTTGGTCTATCTGTTGCAGTGCTGGTCTGTTCTTCCGTTCTTGGTGGCGATATCTGTTGAGAAATAAACTGTATTGCTTTTGTTAGGGCAGACAAGTAACTTTGAAATTCGTACCCTACCACCGACGCAGCCCTGTGAGCATCAGATTCTCTCCTGATTGGAGATACGGGTGTGTGCATTCTCCACCCCATTTCCACCTCATGGGGTGATAGATGTTGATCCTTGCAGGGCTGCGTATGCATGCTGAATAGTGCGAGGGGCAAGCAGTACAATTCTTAAGTAAAGTAGTGCAGAGTTTAAACAGCTTGCTTTTTAATAGACCATTTATCCTCTCCACAACCCTGTTGGCCTGTGGTGGCAAATTGTGCACATTCAATGCTTGATGTCTAGCAATGCTGTTAACTCTTTAAACAGCTCATCGAAAAAGTATGTGCCATTATCATACCATCCGGATGTGCAAAAGGCCCTGCCTCCACTCACTGCGAAAAAGGGCACACATGGGAAAATCCAGGCGTGCCGGGAAGAGCCGACTAGGTCATCAAGTTGAGGGATATGTAATGAAATACGCAATGAAAGAACTGACGGCCCTGGTCAATGATAACATGGGGCTTTTCAGGGAGGAATGTGATCTGGGGATTGACAGGTCGGGTTGGGACGTTCACATACTCCGGGGGGCATCTAAGGAGTGGGGGCTTTGGGACTGGGGCCCAGACTCAGCAAATCGTGGCAGCTGATATTATGGGATGGGAGACTCTATTTGCTAGGAATCACCATGTTGGGGAGGCTGGGGGAGCGGGGGAGGGTGGATCTTGAAGATTTTGAAATGTTCCTTTGATATTTGCTCTTCTTTTTTGTTTAAATATGCAATAAACATTTAAAGTTTAAAACAAGAAAAAGGACACACCACTACAGTTAAATAGCAAGACCCATTACACCTCTCTCCCATGTCCTCAAAGTCTATATGTAACTCATGCAATGGCCCAGTAGGGCTGGGCACAGTCCCTCTGATAGTCCGTAAGGTAAGGCCAGTGCTGTAAGTCTGGGATATAATAATAATAATAATAATAATAATAATAATAATAATAATAATAGTACAGGTAATAACCATTTTAGATAATGCCTCCTGCAGATTGGGGACAAAGTAGTCCTCCGGTATAGCCTACTGTATATCTGCCGCTACATGTTGTTTTGATACATGGGACAGATGGTGCAGTTGGTCGAATGCCACCAGCAGAAATGTGTGCGGCATGATCGCTTTGCCTGATGTTTCCTGTCATCACAATAAATCTGTGCGGGATTGCTAACATACCCATTTCATACCCTTTTCAACCACCAATCCTTTTCTTCTTATGGGGCGCGGCTCTGTAACTCAATCAGTTTTGCAATTGGCAAAGAATTGTAGGATGTCAGCAGCTGTGCACTACCACTGGGCACACAGAGACACTTGGAACAGGGAGAAATGCTGCTTTCTCAGCGGCATTACCGAGTGGGACCTAGTCCGTATCATTAGAGTGTGCGGTGCACTTCACAACCGCTGTCTGAGAGGGCTGGTAAAGTGCTCTATTAGTTTGTCCAACAATGCTGCATGTTCTACTTGGGCCCGTCTGCCCTCCTGAACCCTCTCCTCTTCCACTGGGCCAGGCCTGAGTGCACCATGTTGGTGACATAGGCCGAATCAGAATAGACTGTTACGCAACACACTTGGGATGTTTGGAGTGTCTCAATAAGCACTATAGGCTCTGCTGCCTGGGTTGAATAGTACATGGGCCTCTGTTTTTGAACCAGTACCTCATAGAACCCATCTACTAAGCGGACAACTGCCGCACCAGTATGCCTCAAACCATTCCCCTGGACAATATTTGCTGAACCATTAACGAAAGAAATTCCCGCCACTTCAAGTGGGCTGTCATTTGCTTTTGGGATATCATCTTCTTCCCCCTCAAATGTCACAAAGTCATGTTTGGATGAGGTCTTCGTCGGTGCACAATTCTGTCAAAAGGGTTGCAGGGTTTACTATTTGTACCTCACTATATGTATGTTTGTACTGGACATAATACCCTTGTACGTGGATGCCCGCTGCATGGTCAGTGTGGCCTTTGATCGCTCAAGGATGGCAGACACTGCTTGCTCTATGTACAGAGTTACGAAACAGACCATGACAATCATGTACCTTTGGTTAACCAATTGTTTTCTGGTTTTCTGTCCTTTCCTGGTTTCTGACATTCTTTCTTCTATCCTCTTGTTTTCTTTTCTTTTTTCTTTAATTTTCTTCATCTGTAGATTTGGTTTTTCTATATGCTGTTAATTATTTGTTTAGGAAATGTATTGCTCGCTTGTGATGTTTGTATTTTGTAATGTTGGAATAAAAACTTAAATCGTGACAATCATGTAGCTCTTTTCAATTGCAAATGCAGCAGCAGCAGGCACCTGTCCTTATGGGAACTGGCCATGCATTACCTAATCTAGCACTCCGCTGTAGTAGGCCAATGGCTTGTGACCCATCGTGCTTTTCTGTGTGAGCACCGCAGCCATCAGTTGGCCATTGGAATGGAAGAACAGATCTAATTCTTGCATATAATCAGACGTTGCGAGCAATGGGGCGGTAAATATGACCTCTTTCAGTTCACTGAAGCTTGTGATCATGATGCCTGTCCATATTATCTTTTATCTGCCTTCTGTGACTCGTTCAGGTCTTGAAGCAAGGGTCTAGTGTAGGTCACATAATCTAAAATCCAGGCTCTGCGGTAGTAACAGAGCCCTAGAAATCTCTGCATTTCCTTGACAGGCTTGTGCTGGGATTCGTTGTGTACAGTTGTGGCGCAATCAGGGCACATTTTATTCTCATGTACAGATATCAATTGTCTCAAATATAGGACCTCCTGATGATAGTACTGCAGTTTTGCCTCTTCCAGCTTGTAACCTTTGCATGCCAACAGTTGTAGTAGAGTGACAGAGTATTTTCGGCACTGCTGCTCACACACCAGCAAATCAACCACACACTAAATCATAGTGCTAGGCACCTGGATGTTTCCCAAATCAGCAAGCAATATTCTATTGAAAATACTGGAGGATTGCAGTATCCCTGGGGTAACCTTGTGTGTTCAAAGCACATGCCGCCATGCATAAACGCAGTTAGATATTGCAAATCGTAATGCAGAGGTATGGAGACGAAAGCATTCTTCAAATCCACCACTGTAACGTGTGTGGCCTGCTTAGGGATGCTGCATAAAATTGTCGCGGGGTTCGCAACTACAGGAAATTCTGCTTGTACATGTCATTTTGAAGGGAAGAGATCCTGGATCATCCTCCATCTTCCTTCCTTTGATTGGTTGATCGAATAAATAGCCGTGTTGAATGGGGAGGTCAACAGCACAATTATGCTCTGATTTAAAAGTGCCACAATTGTGTCTCATATTCCCTCTTCTGCCTTTTTTGATAGGGGCAGCACTGCACCGGGCTTCAGTGTTATTCATACTGGGGCAACACCCTTTAACAGCTCTACATCATGGGCATTGGCCATCTACAACCTCTCTGGATCCTGCTTTAAATCTGTCTCAGTGAAGGAGGGTGGGGTAACCATGGCCATCAACGAGCACTGCACCTTGGGCTATTGATAATATTAATGTTAAAAGTATTTGTACCGTGCACCATCACCACTGGAATGGTCCCCAGGTGCTCTGGTGGATCTGAAAAGGAAGGGGTGAAACAAGGGGTGAAGTAGTGGGGTTAGTAGGGTGTTGTGGCAATAGGAAAGTGAGAGTTGTGATGTCCTGTTGGCAGCTTCAGTTCGGTTTGCACTGTTCGCTGAGCTTAAGTGCAGTTTTTGGGTCCATTTCGAATTCCCATGTGCTGTTCCACCGGGTTATGTGTTGATTGTCTGTTGTTGCAATGTGGTGAAGTACATGTAGATTGTTGTGCCGAGAAGTGCTTGTGTGAGTTCCTGTATGGGAAGTGTTTGTTCGGAAAGTTGAGGTTTTAGATTTGGGTTAGCAGGTTTTCCTTCCCTTTTGTCCTTGCGTTTCTGCGCTCAACATCTATGATTATCCTGTGTGTTGGTATTATAGTTTGTCTGCCTAGTGGCAGGCATGTTGAGGAGTGGCAGTTTCCCTCTGTATTACTGTAGTGGTATGTGTACCTAGCCGATGCAGGCGTGTTCCCCCTGCCCTCGAGTATGGAGGTGTTTAGTTTAGAGGATTCTGGTCCCTCCCTGCCCATCCCGTGTGAGGTCATTACATACCTAGGTTTCCTCTGTGGGCTAACATTATGTGGACATGGGATGTCGGGGCATCCTCCCCTAGCCCTGTGGTTAGGGAAGATTAAGTTAACGGTCATGGGTTCCTCCCTGGGATTCTTGTCTCCCCCTGGGCCTATGCTTACTGATGGTATCCTTCTGGTTCTGAAGCAAAGAGACAAATTTTGACTAATTTTGGGAATTCCAGATGATCCCTTGTGTTGATTATGTTTTTTAGTAGGTCATTTCAGGTTATTGCTGCCAGGTGAGAGAAAGATGATCTCTGAATTTTCTTTTATTGTGTGGTTTTGGTCCTAGGTGAATCTCGTTGCTTGATCTGAGTGGTCTTGTCCTAAAGTAGACGGTTATTTTCTCATTTAGAAATTCTGCTCCTTGACGGTGGATTGCTCTGTACGTTATGCACATTGTTTTTAACTTTATTTGCAGTTTTATTGGTAGCCAGTGAAGATTTTTTAGCAATGGGGTATTGTTTTTATGCAAGGTAGTTTGAGCAGCAGTCTGGCCGCAGCGTTTTGGATGCGCTGAAGTTTCTTAAATAGTAATTGTGGCATTCGTAGTTATAGGTAGTTGGCGTATACTCTGGACATGTGTGATAATGGTGACTGTTTTGTGGGTGAAAGAGAGGAATGGTAGGATCCTTTTGACTGCGTGTAGGGGAAAGAAACATTTAATGATTATAGCATTTACGTGTGGCTCAAGTGTTAGTTTGTTGTCTATCACGACTCCCAGGTTCTTTACTATCATTTCTGGAGTCGGTGCTGTTACAAGTTCCATCAGCCCTGGGATATAGTGATTGATTTTCCTGCTTTTTGATATGTTCATTATTTCCGTTTTGCATGGGTTGAGTTTGAGGCTGTTAGTGTTCATCCAGTTGTAGAGTCCTTGTAGGCAGCCTTCCAGCGTTGTGTTTTCTTCCTGCATATCTTGTACTTTGAAGATGATTTGTCTGACAGCTTCGTCCTCGACCTCGTCACTGCCTTCAATGTATGCAATGGAGCATCACAGAGAGGGTCCCTATCTGGGCGCCATCTTTGTTAGGGCATACATGGAAATAAGGAACAATAACCATATACCCAATGACACGTCAGTTGTGAGGTTCGATTTCCAAACAAGTCTGGTTTTATTCAAAGTAGCTTAGTCGGCCGACTGGGTCTCAACGCCTCACGACGTGTGTTCCCAGACACCGTGAGATGCGAGAGAGAGTGAGCAACGCTCAAGCAGTCATAAATATACATAATACATCATCATTTGTTAATGCGGTTCGTCCCGCCCTCATACATGTCATACGGGCTAGGGTTTGGTAATTGACCGTTATGACACGTCTTCATTTAGTCTAAACATTAGATATTTTAGCAAAGGCTGCAGAGACACTTTCTGTTATGAGAAACATGGAGCGCAGGCACAGGAAGGATATCTTGTTCTTAGCAGAGAAACATTCCATTCAACGTTATCTGTTTGCCGCGGCTCATGAGCTAAGGGTCAGACAGTTATGAGGCAGAAATACCATCCTTCGTGAAGGAGCACTGCTAGTTGCATATAATTAATGTTTAACTGCCTTTTACAACAGCTCTTGCAAGACAAACCGCCACCTGAACTAATGATTAGGCGCGGCTTCTGCACAGCTTCAAGGCCTCAGTGAGAGGGAAAACAATGTATTTCTGCATGCTCTACATTTCTGCCTATGTTAGTATTTCAGACCTCAAGCTGTGGACTCGCACCATGTGTGAGTCTAAAGCATATAATATATTGTGCAAAGTGTCTACAAAAAGAAAAACAAAATGGCTGGTATTTACAAAATGGACTCCCTATGGTCACATTCAGGTTTCTTGGTGTGCGAAGTTTGTCACATGATGCGATTCACTTATGGCCAACCTACTATTCATATCATTCGGGCTATGAGATAACTTTTTCGGTATAACAGGATGACTGGGTGGGTTGCATGTTGTGGTTGCTTGGGCTGCTTTGTATGATCTGTTGGATTGTGCTGTTTTTGTTTTTGAAGTGGTCTGCGAGATCGTTGCATAGTTTCAGTGAAGGTATCGGTGTGTTGTTGCAACCAGGGGAGTTTCTCATTTTGTGTATGATTTTAAAAAGTTCATTTTGGGTGTTGGCTGCTTTGGTGATTCTGTTGTCGTAGTATTTCCTTTTGGCCTTATGTATTTCCTTTTTGTATGAGCAGATTTGTAGTGGAATTGTAATTTCTTCACCTGGTCATTTTGTGTCCTCCATTCTAGTTCAAGCTTCCTGTTTTTTCTTTTCATATCGCTGTGTAGTGGGGTAAACCATTTTGCTGTTGCTCTTTTGCACGATGCAGTGTAAGGTTTTTCCTTGTAGACCCTGTCTATTGTTCTGGTGATCCATTTGTGAAGTAGTTCTGTTTTTCTGTCAAGATCAGCTTCATCCAGTCTCATTGCCATTGGTTTGTTGATTTCGAGTATTTCTACTAAGTTGCTATTTTTGACGGTCTCCAGTTTCTTTTCATGATGATGGTTGGCAGTTTGTTGGGTTGTTTGGCGGTTGATGTAGCTAGCGGGACTGATGAGGTGGTCACTACAGAAGATCTGTATTAGTGGCACTGTGTTAATGAGGTTTCTTTGGGCAAATATTGTGTCTAGTGTATTTATTTATTTACATTTATATAGCGCGCAAACAGCCCAGGGGCATTGAGGCGGTTTTACTTGCAATAACTTAGTTACATGGTACAGGCATGGTAGCGATTGTTGACACATTATGAATGTTACAGGAAATCATACTGTTATTACAGATATTGCTTTTAGTCATATAATACAGTATACATGAAAGGTATTTGTGCTGATGTATCTGGCCTTATGTGAGGAGGGTAGTCTTCAGCGCTTTGCGGAAGGTGGTGAGGGAGGCCTCACCACGGGTAGTGGGTGGTAGGGCATTCCAGTGAGAGGGCGCGATATAAGGGAAGCTGGATCTGCCCGCTTTTACTCTTTTTACTAGTAGGACAGAGAGCATGTTGGTGTACGGTATGTCCCGCTGTGTGAGTTACTCGTTTGACTAGCTGATGTAGTTTCACTGTCTTCAGTTGTTTGGCTAGTGATTTTTGTGTGTTAGCGGTTTCTTCGTCAAACCAGATGTTGAAGTCTCCTGGGATTATCAGGTGTTCCTGCTCAATGGCTAGGTTGGTGATGACTTCAGTGAAGCTGTCCACTAAGGTTGCATCATATGTCAGTGGTCTTTATACCAGAATTAATTTGAGGTTTGTTTTTGGGTTTGTTGTTAGGCGACAGATTAGGGATTTGCATTTTCCGATGCTTACTGATTCTTCTGTTTTAATTTTCAGGTGTTCCTTCCACGCTATCACCAATCCATCTCCTCTTTTGTTTTTTTTATGTTTGCTCTTGAGCACTTGAAGTTGTCAGGGAGGTAGTTATGGAGGGAGATTTTGTAATTGTCTTCTAGCCATGTTTCGGCTATGAATAAGATGTCGATACCGCCATCACACAGGAGTTTGTAAATCTCTGTGGCATGTTTTGACATTGTTCCAGCGTTGATTAGGTTGCAATGGATCTTTTTTACCTGGTTAGAATTGTGTTTTTACCCTTATTTTGTCTTGCAGTTGTTCAGTTGGGGTGCTTCTGTGTTGTCGCAGATTGTTTGGTGATCCGTGGAGTCTACTTCATCGTTGAGGCGGTCTGTTAGATTGATAGGTGGGTTGTTGAATTCTTCAGCTTCATCATCTTCTATGTTTTGATGTGGTTGATGGGTGGTATTATTGTTTTTTTTATGATAAACGGAGTGAGAGCGTTGGTTTCGTACCTTTTCCTTCTGGGGTCCTTGCTTCTTTTTTCCAGTGTTCCAATAGGTTCTCAGCGAGTCTGAACATGTTGGTGGGGTTGAAGTGTCGAGGTGCTGCAATTGTTGAAAGGTATGGTGTAAGATATAGGGATTTTCTCTTCTCATGATGTTTGTTCTGTTGGCTGGGGTGTTTGTTGGGGTGTGTTCTGTATTTGTGCTGGTTTCTACTGAAGGAGGGTGAGGGTGTGCATCTGTTAATTCTTTTCCTTGTTCCGATTCTCTTTGCCGGTGTCCAGCTCTGTGTCGGGGAATTTTGTGGTCCTTGGTAGTAGGATGGTTTGGGTATTGAGGTTACAGGGGCAGTAGCCCACCTGTAGGGCCCTGTGTGGTTTGGATGATTTTGAGTCTTATCCTTTTGCGCTGTGATAGCTGGATTTCCACTATGGGTGGCTGTACAATCAGTGGTTTAGGTTCTGTATTCCTCTATCTATGGATGAAGGTCTAAGCGGGGCGCGGGTGGAATACTGTGCGTTGGAAGAGGGTAGCACAGTTGGACATGGGAGGTAGACGATGGGTTGCTAGTTAACTGGGCAGTCACTTGGCTATGGTTACTTGCTTTAAGTGGTTGCTTGGTGTTCCTGAGTAAATGGAGGGCCTAGGATTTGCAGATGGCAGACACTGGGAGAACACCCCTTGATTTGAGATTCCTAGATTGTGGGAGCAAGGTCAGGTTTCACCAAATGGCAGACAGTGAGTGAGGACACCTAGATTTGACATTCCTAGATAATGGGAGCAAGGCCTAGTTTTCACAAAATGGTAGACTAAGGGAAAGCATACCTAGAGTTGCGATTCCTAGACAGTAGGAGAAAAGGCCTAGGTTTCACCATGGCAGACAGTGAGCGAGCACACCTAGATTTCAGATTCCTAGATAGTGGGAGCAAGGCCTAGGTTGCACAAAATGGTAGACGATGAGAAATAAAAACTAGATTTGAGATTCCTAGATAGTGGGAGAAAGGCCTACGTTTCACCAATGGTTAAGCAACACGGTTCACCTAGATGTGAGTAATGGCTAAGCAACACAGACAACCTAGATGTGAGAAATGGCTGAGGAGCACAGTTCACCTAGATGTAATGGCTAGGTAACACAGACCACCTAGATGTGAGAAATGGCTAAGTAGCACAGACCACCTAGATGTGAGAGATGGCTAAGCAACACAGTTCACCTAGATGTGAGAAATGGCTAAGTAATTGTAATTGGTTATTTATAACACACTTAATAACTAGAGGTTTCTAAGCGTGGACCAGGGGATCGAACCAGTGTTGCTATGTGTCGTCTTTCTTCCAAGGTGAGTGCATTGTTCCTGAGCTATCCTCCCAAGCAACCCATTTCGCCTGGGTGTGGAATGTGCTTGCCATATGAGTGTGGGTACATGTGTCAGAACATAGGCTTATGTGCAGTGAAATGGGATAAGAGCTATTAGGGAGTGGGACAGTTTTGTGGGGTGTAGTGATAGTTGACCCCCCCTGTCCGCACCACACCTACCTTTTCAGTCGCTGCTGCTTGACGGCTTCCGGCTTCCCCTTGCTGACACCGGCGGACAAGATCTGGGACTGCCTATGTAGGAGCTGCCCTTTACCTTGAGGCCCTTAGTTGATGGATCTGCAGGGCAGGGGGCTGCCCTCCATGGAGTACTGAAATGGGTCAGTAGGCCCAATCAGATCGTTCGGTAGGCGGGGTCTGAAGCAGTGGACCGGCTGACCAGGAAAAATTACACACTTAAATGGCACACAGACCAATGGGCTGCAGGGAGAGAGATGGAGGAAGGGAGCAGGAAGCACACAAAGGATGGCAGAAACAGAGGCCTCAAAACGAAAAACAGCACAGGGAAACAACATTAGATTCACCTGATGGATCAGTGGCAGAGGAGACAAGCAAATGGGGCTTATGAGCACCTGTTGGGATACATATTGCCAACAGAATTTGTCCATCATCAACCCAGTCTTCAAACAATTCTGCATCTGTAGTTTCCTTAAGGGGCACCTTTGGGTCGATGCACAACACAGCACAGCACACACACCCATCAGTGTCCGTCCCTACCACAACAATCCTCTTATCTGACACCACCAAACCCTGTAGTGTTAGGAAGAGGATTGTGTCTGCCACAAGCTCTGGGGTCACCACGGGTCTGAAAATGAAATCTGATAGTACCCACCAACACGCTTTACAAATCTGGGGCACTGTGTCAAGCAGAACAGTGTGAGAACACACGTCTAAGGCTCTTGTCTGTCCCTGTCTGGTCCTGGCCGGAGGCTGTGGGCTTCAATACTTTGCCAACCTCATAATGAACCTGGATGCTGATCTGCATACCCAGGTTCTCTGGGACTGCTTGATTGTACCCACAGACTTTACTTAAGTGTGTCCTCTGACCTCCTTACATCAACCTCTGCACTTTGCCTCATCCTACAATCTATATAAACTATCCTCACAAGGCATTGACTGTTCTCTCTTATGTCCTCTATCACCAAACCTTAACACCATTCCTTCCGGGACTTTCAACTCCACTGCCATACCCCTGTACTGTTCTGCTTTCGACCTGTCTGACCGTGAAAGTAAATAGAATTTAGTTGGGTGCAAGTCCTGATTGTCTTGCTGCTGCTAAAGTCGTATTTAGCTGTGTGCACATCCTGATTGTCTTCCTGCTGCTAATGTTGTATTTAGCTGTGTGCGCATCCTGATTGCCTGCTGCTGCTTAAAGTCGTATTTAACTGTGTGCACATCCTGACTGTCTGCTGCTGCTTATAGGTGTATTTAGCTGTGTGCACATCCCGATTGTCTGCTGCTGCTAAAGTCGTATTTAGCTGTGTGCACATCCTGATTGTCTGCTGCTGCAAAAGGCGTCTATAGCTGTGTGAACATCCTGATTATCTGCTGCTGCTTAAAGTCGTTTTTAGCTCTGTGCACATCCTGATTGCTGCTGCTAAAGTCGAATTTAGCTGTGTGAACATCCAGATTGCTGCTGCTTAAGTCGTTTTTATCTGTGTGCACATCCTGATTGTATGCCGCTGCTTGAAGTCGTTTTAGATGTGTGCACATCCTGGTTGGCTTGCTTCTGCTAAAGTCGTATTTAGGTGTGTGCACATCCTGATTGTCTGCTGCTGCTTAAAGTCGAATTTAGCTGTGTGCACATTCTGATTGTCTTCTGCTGCTTAAATTCATTTTTAGCTGTGTGCACATCCTAACTGTCTTGTTGCTGCTTAAAACCGAATTTAGTGTGTGCACATCCTTATTCTCTTGCTGCTGCTAAAGTCGAATGTAACTGTGTGCACATCCTTGCTTTTCATGAGAATGTGTTGACAAATCCACCCCCCTCGTTTCTGTCTAGTCTGCTATCTGTTCCCTCTCCCTTGTTATCGCCCATTGTGTTCACATTGTTCATTGATGGGATTATGGTAAAGGGTTACCCCACTGCCCTCTGCTCTGGTTTGTTTCCTGCTCCCTCATCCCCCTAAATTCCCATTGTCTCTCTGTGCTGTTATTCCCTTCAGCACTACACCGGCTATCCCCTTCCTCTGCATGTTCACTGTCTTCTGTGTACATTACCTCCCCCCTGCTTCCAGTGTTTTTCTCCCAGTTATTTACTGTAAACCCCTACTCCCCGCCTACTTTTCTCCCTGTACCTTGTAGGCTCAGCCTGGTTAAGTGTACCTCACTCAGTTGCTATGGCACTCTCTGTCTCTCCTATCTTCTCAAACTGCTTCTCAAACGCTTATCCTTCACCCCTTACTAAATCTGGCAGGAAAAAACTCGAGAAGGACATACTGGGCTCTAACCCAGGCCTTCCGATTGCAGACACCTGTGTTACTTCCTATGCCAGAGAAACTCTCACCAACATCCTCTTTGTCGTTTACTCACCCGACCTATGGACTCTCCATATGATGGCTTTTCTCTCTGCTTTCTCTTCCTTGCCCATTAATGGTGGCACCCGCTGGGAAGTCCTTCTTGCCCTCTTCTCAACCTCCAGGGTCATCATCAATGTCTATCGCAATGATACCATCATGTTACATGATCCTCAACCTAACCTTCTACTCTTTGATAGGCTCCTCCTGTGCCTTATCAACCTTCCTTCTCCTTCTGCACAAGCTCCTTTGGCATCCCTTACTCCCTTGCCAGCTGTGCCGACCTTGGCTCCCTTGCCGCCTCTGAACCACCTTTCTACCCTCACCATGGCTTCCTTGCCGCAACCCTCCACATTGACAACCTTGTTGGCCTCCTCCTTGTTGAACCTGTCACCCACTAACACTGTATCTGGGGTTCCCTTGCCCCCTGCACCCACTCTAACACTGGCTCCCTTCACAACGAATGCAGTCTTGACTCCCTTTCTGGTCTTGGCTCGTTTGCCCCCTCCTACCTCTGTCCCTCAGGCACTCTCGCCACTTATGAGGGGGACCACTGTCCCCTGCTCCCCCGTAGTCTTTCACAGATAGAAATCTGCTCCACATTGCCACGCTTAACACTTGCTCAGCTGTCAAACACTCCTCTGACATCTGCAACCTCCTTGAACTCCTAGATCATGATGTTCTAGCCCTCACTGAAACTTGGTTCAAGGATAGCTCTGTCACAAGTTTTGACACATTTCTCCTGCCTAGACCAAACAGAAAGGTGGGGGAGGAGCATTGATCATCCCTGATTGGATCGCTGTGTCTGTCATTCCAATGCAGGCCTACTCATCCTTTGAGTGCCTGGTCTGCAGGCTCTCCCTCTCTCCTAGCTCTTCACTCCTTCTGGCTACCTTATATTGACCACCTGGTCAGTCCTCCCTCTTCCTTTCTGAATGTGCTGACCTGACCTCCTCTCTCCTTTCCTCTTCTTCTCAAGTCCTCCTACTAGGTGATCGAAACATCCATCTCGACTCACCCAACTCCTCAGGACCTTTCCACAATCTTTGCAACTCTCTCTCTCTCTTTCCATCTTACCCTCTGGTCCAACGCACACAGCTGGCCACACCCTAGATGCCCTCATCTCAACTGACATCCCTCTATCTATCCCTCTCACTAACTCACTCTCCTGGACTGATCACTCTCTCCTCTCTTCTCACTTGAAGCTCTCTTCTCCCTTGCATCAGTAAGCCTGGCACTGCCCCCATCTACAAGGTCACCCGACCCATGTAAAGAGTGTCAGTAGCTGCCTTTGCCTCTACCCACTCTGCTCCTTCTATTCCTGCGGCTGACTCCCATCATGACACAGCCCTCTTTAACTTTAAACTCTCTGTTTCAACACTCTTGATATTCTTGCCCCTGTCATGAGGATATACCTGAAACCTACCAAAAAGTGCAACTCTTGGTACGACTCCGAACTGGCTGCCATTAATGCAAGTTCTGGGCAGCGAACGGAAATGGGATTCCTCGGGCGCACCCCCTGACAAACTGGCCTGCCGCCTCCTTTAAAGGCCGTATAACCTCTGCATCTGCTCCAAGAAAACAATCTTTATTCAAGCCTGCATCTCTGCGGCATCCAATAACGCAGCCAAACCTTTCAAAGTCTGCAAGGAACTAGCCAATCCTGCCCCAGCCTCCTCCACCATTGCACCCGCACAGGCCCTGTGCTTGGCCCTGGCTGCACAATTCACCTAAAAAATACAGGATATCCTGTCCTCTCTCTCTTCCTTACCACCTCATGCACCAACATCTCTTGTACCGCCCTTGGCCACCCCCACTGCTCCCCTCCCCTTCTTCTCTCTTCTCTCTCCCCTGTCACACCTGAGGAGTTCACTAGACGAGTCCGGTCTATGAAAGCCTCCTCCAAACAGGTGGACCCCTGTCCTTCCAAAACGTTCCAGGACAACATTGACTCTCTCGCTCCAGCCTTGGCCAACCTCTGCAACCTCTCCTTCATGACAGGAGTTTTCCCCACTACTCTTGAGCACTCCCTTGTGCACCCGCTCCTCAAAAAGCCTTCTTCTGACACTTCCATTATGGCAAACTATCGCCCAATCTCTATCACCCCTTTCCTGGGCAATCTCATGGAGAAGTTGGCTATTTCTCAGCTTACTCTCCACACTGAATCTGTTGGTTGCTTCCATGACCAGTCTGGCTTTGGAGCATCCAGAGGCAGGGAAACTGCTCTTATGAACACCCTGCTCTCAAATCTTGATTATAACTCTCCCTCTGCCCCCATTCTACTCAACCTCTCCTCTGTCTTTGATACAGTGAACCACAACACCCTGATTGCACATCTCTGTGAAACCTTGGGCATCACTGATCAGGTTCTGGTGTGGGTAACTCCCTTTATCTGTAACCACCCATCCCAGTTGGAATGGGGGTCCTTTCTCTCTCCTATCACTCTCTCTACATGCCGTGTCCACCAGGGATCTAACCTATCCCCCTGGTTTTTCAATGGTTACATGGCTCCCCTGGCCCTTGACTGCTAACTTTCAGTGTTATGCGTGTGACACACAGCTCTCCTTCAGGCTACCCTCGGCCTCTTCCTCTTCCTCTCTCATACCTGATTGTCTGTCTGCAATTCAGTCATGGTGTGCTGCAAACAACTTCTGCCTCAATGCCAGTAAGACAAAGATTGTCCACATTGGGACCCCCTGCTCCCACCTTCCCTCTTTCCCTCTGGCTGGCCTCCCTTGGTCCTGCACCTCCGCCTACCAAGCGGGCAAAAAATCTGGGTGTCACCTTCGACTCCACTCTCTTCTCCTCATCTCACATTGCGGACATCTTCAAAAAGTTGCACTAGAGATATTCTACCTTTTCTCACTTCCCCCCAGAGGCTCAACATCTCTAGAGCCCTGGTCCTCTCTAGTCTGGACTACTGAAACAGACTCTTTCTCAACCTGCCCTTTTCTACCCTCCTCCCTCTTCAACTCATCCAGAACAGAACCACAAGACTTATCCTTGGCCTCAAGCACAGGGGAATCATCTCTCAGGTGCTGAAATCCCTTCATTGGCTCCCCGTGTCGGCAAGGATTAAGTTCAAGACCCTTTGCATTGTCCACAAGGCTTTCTGGGGCCTGGGCCCACTCTATCTGCAACACTCTCTTCCTAAATAATGTCCTTCCCAAGCCCTTTGCTCGTCTTGCTCTAACTCTCTGCGGCTGAGTTGGTTCTCCAAGCAGAGACTTGGTGGGAGATCTTTATCCACTGCAGGAGCCTCCCTCTGGAACAGCCTCCCTGCCTCACTCCATCTTGAACCGGATCTTTATTTTCCTCTTCGCCTCCTCCTTCTCTCTCAGTCTTCCCTGCTAACCACCTGTTTCTGCTCTCTGGCTCTCTCTCCTCTACTTCTGCTCAGTTTCACTGACTGGCTGCCTGGTGTACCCACAGAGACTCACAGGTCCAAAGCTTTCCTCAGTAGCATCCTACACTTGCCCCCGGGCATTATACTTGCCACAGCACTATGGGACTGGGCGCACTTGTCCCTGTTGCCCCCCAATGCACTTCCTGTTCTGTTTTCCTGCATGATCTGAATGTACCTTGCCTAGTAAGATCCTTTGTCTTGTCCTCCCTATGTCTTCCCCTCCCATGCATGGTTGCACTTTGAAACACTTCTTTATACGCGCATAATAAATGACCACTTAATCAATCAATAAAACAGTGATCCAATACACAAACATATCTGGAGCCACAGGAATGCCGCAAACCCCCCCACCCCCCAACTCAGGCCTGTATTATGACCATCGTCGCTCAAGACGCACATGCCTGGGCTGGTACACACTACTATGTGATCTGTGGAGGAGTTTGCTCAACAGATCCCGCCCTAACAAATTGATCAGGGATGTTTCTGAGAACAGCAGGAGTGTACGCACCACCTTCCCTCCTATTTTGATTGCTACCTCTTCTGTGTAGGGAACCGTTGTGACAGACCCAGAGAATCCTTGCATGTCAAGAGTTTCACCTGATACTGGGAAGTTTCCCTCACTGATGCATGATTTAGTAGCAATGGTGTGAACCATAAATATGAATTGTATGTTGCCTATTTCCACGCCCACCATGGGTTCCTCATCGTGGTGGGTAGTCATGGACAGGACTGGCCATGCAAGAGTTTTCTGTGGGCTGTTCTAATCAGGATAGGAGTTGGTCCCCGGAAACATAAGGGTTGCCTTAAGGTGCTACTGTCCCATTGGGCACTGTTTTGTTGGTGGGCATATTATTTATGGGGTTCTTTGTTGAGCTGCTTGCAACTGGGCATTGGGTGGTGCGGGCGTGTGTGGGGCCTTGGTGGTAACTGAGTGTATGCCTGGTGTATTTAATAGAGTATCGAGGTGGCCATTGGGGGTGGGAAGATGTATTGCTGTCGAGGTACGGACTGGGATGGTTGTACGGATTGTAACCGGCCCCCTGTCTACTCCTGCATTCCCTTGCAAAATGTCCCCACTTCCCACAGCTCCAACACTGAGAGGGTCCAGGACCACTTCTGGGCCCCATCCTGCCAAATCCTCCTTGTCCCCTAGGCACCCTGAAACTCCCCTCTTCCCCGCTGCTGACCTCCTTGGTATCTTTCAGGATACTGTGGCTGTGGTCTGCCGCCCCACTGCCCCTGTCCTCTGTCTGGCCAGAGCGCTGCTACTCTCACGTCTGCGTGTGCTGCTGTCTGTTCTGCCGATTCTACCTGCGCAACTGTCGTCACTGTTCCTTCTACTGCTATTTTAGCTAGTTTCTTCTGCACTAGTTTCACTTCCTCCACCTGCAACTTTTGAGCGATTTCCTTTTCTCGTTCTTTAATTCTCTTGCAATGATGTATGATCATAGTCTGAATTTTTGCCATCCACTTCGCTTCTATACGCACTCTTTTCAAGAGCCTTCTGAACATCCTTGTGTAATCCCCTCTTAATAACGAAATAGAAAAGAGGAACTGAATGGACCCGCTGGTCCCCCATCTCCGCTCACCACATCTACTGAACTTTCAAAATATATTACGTGGGGTCTTCATCATCCCCATAGTATATTGCATTATGGACTGCAAGTCTGGGGTATCAGGTTACAGGTGCCACAGTGCGTTCCACACTTGCGTTCTGATATTGTTAAATGGCTCCCCATCATGAGTGTCATCATCAATTTTTACTCCTGGGTACCCAGTCTTCATCCAAATATCTCCTGCCTGATCTCCCACTATTGCTACGAGCAAGCTTTTCATATCTCCTACTACTAAATGAATCCAAGCAGTCTGTTTCTCAAATGCGTATATCTATTTCCCAGCCCCAGAAGTATGGGGTGGGAGCACCTTAATCAAGTTGTTTTTAGCTATCTGAGCCCAGGGCACGTACTGTGCTCTACGCAGCCTTTATGTAACAATAGCAATTGCATGCCCACTCCCCGTACCCCATTTTTATTTCAACTTTCCTTTCTTCTTACCACTGATGCTCACCCAAACATGTTCTTCAGAAGCGGTCCCCACAAATGTACTACACAAGGAGTATGCTCTGGTGCTTCCTCCTCTCCCTCAGAATCACCCACAGTGGCACATTCCTCCTCCTGCAGTTGTTCATCTGCTTCCCCATCCAACCTCACTGTCCCATACCCTACACTTCCCGCCTCTCCGCCATCATCTTTCCCCTTTTCAAAATGTACATCTTTAATCACAGTACTGTCTAGCCTGAACAAAATGTCCTCGGCCCTCCACTCGTCTAGGTCACACCCGAGTTTGCTCGCCCCTTCCCTTAAGGCCTGTAATTGTGCCAACTCCACTTGTGTGGCCTGCAGCGCTTCTTCCAGTTCCTTTGGTGGGTGGTACTTGAGGAAACAGGCACAGTAGAGTTGATATTTCTTGGGTATAATGATGGCACTGCGCCAGGTGAAGCTACATATGTCGGGTTGGTATATAGCATAGAGGGACTGGCTGTAATCGGCTATAGCACTACTGGAGGTCGGGGAGACTGTGTCCCTTCCGTAGCAGTTGGCAGCACTATTCTCAGGACCGGGGCATTACCACACAGCGAGTATAGGGTGCAATACCCTGGGCATGCTATGGTCGTAGTTTAAGCAGGCCTTACAGGCCTGCTGTTATTTCGCTCAAAATCTGCCTGAGCGATGCACACCAGGAAAGGTGCTTGTTAGGGTACCCGGGTTGAGGCTGCATGTACCTGAGGATTCTACAGTCAGAGGGGGTCATTACGGCCTGGGCGCAAATGGATACCGGGCACCGGTAATGACACCAGTGCCGGTAATCCCTTTCCACCCTATTCCGAGGTCCCTTTGCAGGTCCCTCCCTTAATGCCTGGCTTTATCAGGTGTTATGGATGGGACCCGCAAAGGGATACCGGGGTCAATGACGGTACTGCAATTTGCGGTACCGTTATTGATGCCTTCCCCCTTCCCATTGAGCTCTATGGGGGCTCAAATGGGAATGGGGAATGGCTTTTCAAATGGGGATTTACTGGTCCCGCAAAGGTCAGAATAGACCGGTAAATCCCCATACCACCAAGTCGGTGGCGGTACCGGTATTGGTGCTAGTCATGGCGCTAATAGCGCCATGACTAGCACCAACCTCGGAATGAGGGCCAGAGTGTCGCTGCTATAGTGAATCTTTTTTTTTGACAGCCTATTCACGCTATTGCTCATAATTTTCAATAGTTTTATTTACTGTGTGAGTTGCAGTCCGCCGTCTTATTGGGCATGTCATGCGTATTTGCGCATCAGTCACTGTTTGTCCGTGTCTTTATGGGTGATCATGAAAGGGGTTGGTGCTGATAATTCACAGAGTTTGTTGGTTTCTGAAAACGGAGCTAAGGAAAAGAAAGCAGGAATATGTTCCCCACAGCGTGGCGTGAACTCTGTTTTAAGCCAAGTTATCCAAGTTACTTTTCTTAACTTCCTCACCCTGCCAGTATTGGGTACATTTTCTGCCAGTGCCATACGTGGGCAATCTTTATCTCAGAGGGTGGTCCTTCTTGTTTGACCCGTATTTTAAAGGGTCTTGGGTTGGGCCCAACCCATATCTGGTTTGGCGGGTAAATGTTTTGTGGTTTGTCTGAATTTGGTAGTTGTCTTGTTCTATGTGTGATGTTGAGACTCAGTGGTAGACTGCAGGTACCAGGGGCTCTTATGGCATTCGAAGACTGAACTTTGGTTCCTTATATGTTTTGTAGCGGCTGGCTAAGGGTTGCAGATGCTAGGCCCAGCTTAACCTGTATCTTTACCTGTATGCCTCATTCTTTGTGGATCAAAACGACAATAAATTAACTGTGAATGAGTTTAATAGTTGGAGGCCTCTAAGGCTGAGGGAGTGTTTTCCAGGCGTGCAAGAAACCAAGAGAAAAGAAAAAGAAAACAACGGTCTACCATGTATCACAAGTACACTAAAGGAAATACAGGAATCCTTAAATTTATGGAGATATACATTTGTATATCTTTTTTTTCTTCACACTGATAAGATCAGGCAGGATGAGTAGCACTCTTCACTTCCCCAGTATAAATAAAGTCCGGACATCCAAGTCGAAGTAAAATCCAGTCTTTATTGATGCCTTGCAAACGGCACAAACAAGTTAAAAAGCCATTAACATTAGGCTCTCCTAAAGTGCAAAGAATATTGTGCACGTTGGGAACGTTAACGCGTTTCGCGGCTTTCCTCGCCGCTTGGTCACAACAATGCGTCTCCATCAAACCACAGAGTTTTAAAACAGTGGTGCAGAGCAAACGGCGACCATTTCTGCCAAAACAGTTGAGGGACTCCATTGGAGAGTACACCCGCCTGGAGCAAGTTAAAGGTGGACATGTTTGTCTGTTAAAGCCACTGTATTAGCAAGGTAACAACTGCATGGAAATACCTACTCTTATCCCCATAAGTAATTCATGTGTGTTTACTTTCTATATGAATTAATACAGAATTATCGTCTGTTAAGCTCCCGCTGTTTATCCGCCGTGACTTGCCCCTAGTGGTGAGCGTCTGTCCATGGAGCCCCTCCATGCCGTATGTGTGCTTAATTGCCTCACAGCTGTTAGTCGTGCGTCCTGTGTGACATTTAGAACCTGCAGTGAACATTCACATTGTTCACAGGTCATCAACATTGCAGTTAGTTTGATTGCTCAAACAGTGCCCCGTGTGATCACTTAAATGCCAAAACATCTCCAAAACAGATTATATTAATTGTTTGATGGGACGCAGATCACATTGTCAATTGCCTCGGACGGCGCGTAATACATACTATATGCCGCCCCCAGTGGTGAAACTCCCTGTCTATGGCTAAAGTGCCAATACTTAGTGCCAATATTGGATATACAAGCAATCATCGGAGTGCACTGGTCACTTCCAAGTGTGTAGTGCACAAAAGCCTGTTAGCGTATATCAAACGCTTTGAAATGCCTTGTGCAACTAGCATGGTGAAGTGCATCAATCTTAATAAGGTACATCAAACATTATAAAGTGCATAGTGCAGAGAAATGATGATGAGATGTAAATGTTCCTGTAAAGTGCATAGTACATAGATCTAAAATCGGGGTCTTTTCTCATTTGATAAAATACATCAATCATGATCAGGTGCATCAGTCATTATAAAGTGCAAGATGCAGCAAAGTAAAGATAAAATGAAATCATTCCTGTACAGTGCATGGTACATGAAACTGCAATCTGGG
This sequence comes from Ambystoma mexicanum, assembly GCF_040938575.1. NCBI lineage: Eukaryota > Metazoa > Chordata > Amphibia > Caudata > Ambystomatidae > Ambystoma > Ambystoma mexicanum. The sequence goes on along the minus strand of NC_090928.1, from coordinate 934,194,014 downwards.
TCTTAACTCATTTGATTAGGTCCCTATCCTGTCATCTCCTCGACCTTCTAACACGGCAACTGTTTCCGCAAGCTCTGCACCACATGTTAAAATCAAACTCTGGTGTAAAAATAGCAATCAATGATCACACGTATGTGAACATATTAGTGCACAGACAATCACCTAGTGAGTTAAAAATATATGTATATATATATGCTAACAAACAGATTAAAACCATGTTAAAATACATACTAACAAAGAAAATACTTGCATAACCTCCTCTTAATCATGTTACCATATTTTGAAAATGAGCATCTCTCAGTTTTTGCGGACTGGATAGTTCCAACAAATTGTTGTCTTGTCTTGTTTCAAATATTGTCTGGAACTATATGAATAGGAAGGAAGCAAAGAAAACAAAGGAGAAAAAACCATCGGGGGAACAAAACGAAGGAAAACACAGCAATACAAGGAAATAGGAGCAAAAGAAATTAGTATCTAACAACTGTCGATCACTGTCCTAAAAATGGATAGAGTTCCTCATCTATGTTGTGTCCATTTGGAAATTTACTTTCAAAATCCAATATGCAGCGAGTTTCTTTTTGTATCAGAATCTTTTCTTTATCACCTCCTCTTGGTCCCGTCTCGATTTTGTGTATGCCAAAAAACCCAAAAATTGCCATATCTTTTTCATGGTATTCTGCAAAGTGTTTAGCCATTGGATAGTTGGCATCATTGTTCACAATTGCTCTTACATGTTGTTGGATATGTGTTTTCAATTTACATTTAGTGCTTCCTATATACCACTTGTTGCATGCACAGGTCAGCACATAAACAACGTATTCCGTTTCACAGGTGATTTTTCCTGATATGGGAACCAGTTGACCAGTAATTGGATGTTTAAAAGATCCTCAAGCTTTGGCATGTTTACAGATGTTACACCGGGTACATTTAAAGAAACCCTCTTTTTTGTTGTTGGCTAACTAGCTCGTCTTGCTGCTGTCCTCTTCTTGAGTCATGTAACTTTGAACCAGGACATCCCTTATGGATCTGTTTCTTCTAAAGGTTATCTGTGGGTTGTTTCGGAGGTTTTTACTGAGATCCTGATCCGCCATGAGGATTCTCCAATGATTAGTTAAAATGCGCCTAATCTTAGGTGCTTGAGTGTCGAAAGTTAGGATTAATCGTGTACTGTCTTTTTCCATATTCTTCCTATCATTGTGTTCTGTTCCCTCTATGAGCTTAGAACGTTCCTTAGCCCTTGCTTTCAGGTATGCTCTCTCAACAACTCTCCTTGGGTATTGTTGTTTGGAAAAACCTTGAGCGGTGGTTCTGCTCTCCATATCATAGGATTTCAAGGTACTGTTGTTTCGTCGTAATCGGATGAATTCTCCGTAGGGGACGCTCCATATCAGGTTTTTCGGATGTCCACTGTGTGCGTGGAGTGGTGAGTTTGTCCCTGTGATTTTTCTGTGTAGTTCACTGGTGAGCTTGTTATTTACTATTCTCACATTCACATCAAGAAAAGTGATCAAAGTACGGCTATGTGTTTCAGTGAACCGGAGATTGTTGTCGTTAATGTTAAGATGCTTAACAAACTCCATCCATCCTTGTTCGGTCCCTTTCCACACTATGAAGAGATCATCGATGTATCTCAGCCAGAGAATGATGTTGTCTGTGTATTTCTGGTTCGTGTCCGTCCACACCTCCCGTTCTTCCCAGGCGCCCATTGTAAGATTGGCATAAGACGGCGCGAAGGTAGTGCCCATAGCGGTTACTTGTAACTGTTTGAAATATTCATTGTTGAAGAGGAAGGTATTATTGGTTAGACATAAGTCTATCATCGACAGTACCATTTGCGTACGCTCCAGATAATTGAGAAATCGAGTCTGTAAAAATGTTTGGCATGCCTGTTTTCCATATTCGTGGCCGATCGACGTGTACAACGAAACCACATTCATGCCGGCTAGTAAGTATTCTTTCTCCCAGGGAATGTCCTCGAATTTTGATAGGAAATCAGTGGTGTCTATTAAGTAGGATGGTAATGTTGAGACAAATGGAAACAGAACTTCATCGATGTACTTAGACATATTTTCCAATGCGGAACCTATCAAACAGACAATCGGTCTTCCTGGGGGCTTTTTCATGTTTTTATGTACCTTGGGGAGGAAGTAAATGGTCGGTGTGATTGAGTTTGTGATCGTTAGGAATTTGCGACTTTCTTCAGGCAGAAGGCCTTTTGCTTCCCATTCTGTAAGTGATGTCCTAATTTTGCTTTCAAGTTCTTTGATAGGATTTTGAGCAATTTTCAAATAACATTTGTTATCATTGAGCTGTTTATAAGCTTCTCTTATATAGTCCTCTGTGTTCTGAAGAACTATATTGCGCCCATTATCCGAGGGTTTGATGATACAGTTTTTTAGTTCATGCAACTCTTGCAGTGCTTGTCTGTCTGTGAATGATAAATTGTCGTTCCAGATGCTTTTCTGTCCCTTTCTTCTGAATTTTTTTAAGTCTTCGATCACTAAACTTTGGAATGCCTCTATGTTATTGTCAAGGTTTGTCGCACCTTGAAACACTTGTGTATAGGCGCGTTACAAATGCCATATCATATCATATCACAGGATTAAATTTGGACTTGGGTTTCAATTGACTTTTGGTTGTCCAGTCTGTTCTAATGTCCAACTCTTGAAGATCTATGGGTTCACCTTGATCTCCCATGGATATGCCTCTCTCCAGGTCAACCAAATCTGTTAGAGCAGTTAACTCCTTGATTTGAACCTCAGTATGGTCTTTTTGTTTTTCTCTTGGGCGCTTTTTGTATTGATTCGTAGCAAAGAATTTCTTTAAACGTATTTTGCGTATATATTGATCAAAGTCAATTCTGGTCTGTACATAATCATATTTTGCTTTCGGGCAGAAATTTAGGCCTAGATTAAGTACTTTTGTCTGATTGATAATTCTCAATTTTGTATCTTCCCCATCTTTTTGTTCTGTTACTTTCCAGAGCGCAGCGATCTGGCCGGGGTACTGCTCGTTGCATTGCCTGCCCCTCTTCCCCCTCCTCATGGTTTTATGCCTCCTCTGCCTCTCCCCTGACTTAGATTTCCACCTTTTTGTGGTTTGTTTTTTCTGCCATCTTGGCGTAGTAAATGCATTTCGTCTAAAAAATTAATGCGAACATTAGGTTCATCGGTCTCACTACTTGTTAAGTCTGATTCTGAGGTTGATGCATTATCACTGAGTTGCTCTTCATTTCCTTCAGTTGAACTGGCTGGCCTGGATAGAGATGCCTGTCTCATCTGGTCAAATCTTTTGGCAAATGTGTAGACTCTTCCTCTCTCATAATCTTCTTTGTCTCTTAGAAACTTTCTCTGTTTCCTTTGTTTTATTTCCTCCTCGTATTCGACCAGGCTCCTCTCCATGTTCTTCTTTAGCTTCTTGCCTTCTTCGGTTTCAGGTATCTTTTTCAGTTTTTTTTCTGTTTCAGTAATCTTTTCCAATGTCTTAGTGCGGTCCGCACCAGCATACTTCACCAACAGCTGCAAAAAAGTTTTTGAACATCCATTCGTTGCAACGCTCCATTCTTGTAGCATCATTGGGTCTAATTCTTCGAAGGAAGGGATGATTAGAATTCTCAAACCTCGTGGAATTCTACCTACTTCAATATAGTTCTGGAGTGAGTGCTCCTCCCACCACTTACTCAACTCCCTGCATTGCAGTTTTTCAAGTTCTTTCAAGAGACCCAGTTCGCTGTCACTTTTAGGTGCCGTTACAGTGGGTGTGCTGATGTTACTGATTTGCAGAGTCGCATTAAACAGTGTTGCAGCTTGTGCCTTTCTGATTGCCTCTCTATTACTTTGGGAGTTGGCCATTTTTCTTGCAAGGTTAGCAGACAAATTCTGTCTGTGTTCCGGCACTTTCAGTGTGGCTGCTCGGGAAAATAAATCCACTTAAGAAGCACACTGCTTGAGATGTGAAACAAAAAAACACAGTATTGATATATCTGTGTGGGTAGTGGGCTGGTGGAAGGGTCGTGGTTAGGTATGGTAGCGGTTATATCCGATACCTCTCTGACAATAGGATGCAGTTACTGCTCGGCACCAGTACTCACCCTGCTTTGTTCTGCTGTCCGTCCTCCGACGTGCAACTTCACTCCGCTACGGGTTTTCGAGGATGCCGCTCCGCTTCTGCTTTCCGAATTTGTCTCCGTATATACGACATGAGCAGCCACGGGACAATAAAGTCTTCCAAACGTGCTGTAGCCATGCGCTCACTCCCAGAAAGAAATCCCACTGGTTCTATACTCCGCGCTCACATGTTGCAGCGTGTAAAACTCTTTTTTCTTCACACTGATAACATCAGGCAGGATGAGTAGCACTCTTCACTTCTCCAGTATAAATAAAGTCCGGACATCCAAGTCGAAGTAAAATCCAGTCTTTATTGATGCCTTGCAAACGGCACAAACACGTTAAAAAGCCATTAACATTAGGCTCTCCCAAAGTGCAAAGAATATTGTGCGCGTTGGAACGTTAACGCGTTTCGCGGCTTTCCTCGCCGCTTGTTCACAACAATGCGTCCCCATCAAACCACAGAGTTTTAAAACAGTGGTGCAGAGCAAACGGCGACCATTTCCGCCGAAACAGATGAGGGACTCCATTGGAGAGTACGCCCGCCTGGAGCAAGTTAAAGGTGGACATGTTTGACTGTTAAAGCCACTGTATTAGCAAGGTAACAACTGCATGGAAATACCTACTCTTATCCCCATAAGTAATTCATGTGAGTTTACTTTCTATATGAATTAATGCACAATAATCGTCTGTGAAACTCCCGCTGTTTATCCGCCGTGACTTGCCCCTAGTGGTGACCGTCTGTCCATGATGCCCCTCCATGCCTTATTTGTGCTTAATTGCCTCACAGCTGTTAGTCGTGCGTCCTGTGTGACATTTAGAACCTGCAGTGAACATTCACATTGGTCACAGGTCATCAACATTGCAGTTAGTTTGATTTCTCAAACGGTGCCACGTGTGATCACATAAATGCCAAAACATCTCAACAAACATTTATATATGTATTATCCTCACAATCACCTCGTACCAGAGTTATGTAACAATGAATGAACTTTTATGTTGCGCATGTCAGTGTGGTAAGAACAAAGCATATGGATAATTTCTCCATTTGTGGGTAGCATGGTAATGTAATGCTGTTATGTGTATTTATTTATTTAGTTATTTATGTATTTATTGAAGGTTGATGGTATAAACTCTGCCCTTTCTCAGGGTTGACAGACTCATTGAGTTCCATTTTCATGTATTCATCAGGAATAGACCCTATAAGTCTTTCCAGTTTATAAAGGGATCAGTGCATCATTTTCTTCCTGTGGGAGAAAGGGGTTTCTGGGAGATGACCCTTATACGCGCTTCCAATGAATGGACTAACTCAAATGGCCATCTTTGGTGTGATAGCATACTATCCCCGGATTTCCAATGACACGTGCATGGGTGCGGTAAGGTATGTGTGTCGGGGTTGTCACGTACAGGTCGCTGTTTAACCAGATCTATATCTCACTGACTCATTATCTTTTAGTGCACTTTGCAAGGGAACAAAAAGCATACAATGTGATGTAATAAACTATAATTTGATTATGTTATGTTCAAACAAGCCCCCTCATCTAAGCCTGCATGCCTATCCGCTTGTGGTCTTTGTACATTTTGCAACTGGGTCTTTGCTTGTTTGCAGGATTCGAAGTGCGCAAGTGTCACAGGGGTAGATGGTAAGGTATGAATGCTGCACACATGTTTCAAGGCCAGAAAGGGATGTCTGCACTACCAGATATGCCTTACCTCGGATATAACAAACATACTTGAATGCCCGTCGATGACCTCTTTGCATGGGCATAACTGCAAACTCGAGCTGGGTCTTGGTACAGCAAATAGTCTTACCTTGCTCCAAATAATAGTAAAAAGCAGTGCATACCTTCATAAGCATGGTCTCATATATCATGTATGTCTGTATTTTACGTCCACTTTGTACAGTTCTATATGTTGGACCTGTAGTCAAAGGTTTGTTAGGGGTTACACCATTCTTTTGGACATTGTTTACAGCCATGGGTAATTGGGGCTTGAATGTGTCTGTTAATATTAGAGGCCACGCTGAATGGGCCTTTGTAGCAAACTGTGGGAGCTGCAGGCTTTATGCCGCAGCTTGAAATCATTATTTTTTTTGTTGTTGTTTATTTTGTATCCCTAAGTGTTCAAAAACTTCAAATGTATTCTACAATTATCCAATACACGGTTACACACAATATGTAACAACAAAAAAAATTTCACATATTTATCACATTTGGCATTACATTTCCATTATAAAAGGTGCACTGTTCCTAAACCTATCAAGCGCACACATGCAATTTGGGATTTGTAAAGGGGGGTGCTAAGTATGCACAAGATGCGTTCTAGCACATTTCACATAGTGGTTTTATGTGGCTATGACAATACAGCCATTTTTGGAATATCTAAAGAGTATTCATGTATTCCAGTACGTTCACATATCTGGACGTGATTTTACTGTTCTATAGTGGTTGTTTAGGGCATTACCGAGCGGCTCAAATTAGGCAGTTCAATTCTCTGTTTTGTTGTCTCACAACAGCATGTTTTCTATGGAATCCTGTTGACACAGGGTGTTTCGGCGCTTATTCTGATGGTTCACACATCCAGGTGGACATCTGTTTTAGTGTTCTATCATCCTTCATCAGGGCATACAATTGTTTAATCACGGAACATGAACCGTCCACCTAAACCTTTACTGTATAAATCTGAGTCTTGATCAAACACAAGGGGAAATTTGAAACCAATTTCTTGTAATGGATGCCTCCCTCCACCCAAGCCACACCCCCCAACAGGCCATCCCCTGGATCCCGCAGACCGAGCCACCCAGTGCCAGCACCCAGCTCACCCTCCAGCCATTCTGCACGGCAACCGCAACCCCCCCTTAAACTTCTGTCTCTAAAAGCCATTTAATGGCTCTTCACAGGAGCGATGCCACAGCAACACTGAGCACCTAAATGCACCTAGAGAAGAATTGCTACCACTGCAAAGGACCCGCAAAGAACAAGCCAAGCACCAGCACAGAGAGACTCAACCTGAGAAATCCTGGAGAAACACCCACACAAATGGAAAGAAATATCCAGAAACATCCCTGTATGGCTATACTTCCACTCCTTCCCTTCACAGGCATGCTCCCACCAGAGCCAGGAACTTTGGGATTACCGTAAGTGTGGATCTGAGTCCAAAGCATACAACATGGAAATATTGTTTATGATGAATCTGTGGTAGTGACTCTGTGCCTAATGTATTGGCACGTGGAAGTATTTGTCCTCCAAATATATTGCTGCCAGAAAGTCACCCTTTACCGCTCAGAAAATGATATGCTGAAATGTGGGCATTTAGGTCATCCTTTTGGTGACTTTATTGAGGTGATGCATATCTAGACTGGAGTGCCACTCCCTGTTTTTCTTGCACACCAGAAAGCAGCAAGGATGGAAACCTTTGACCAAGTGATATTTTGGCACTCTTTCCAGTGCCCCGTTTTAGTAGACCTCAAACCACCTGATAGACTTGTGCCAAAAAAAGCTCGGTGGGCATTTATTTATTTAATTTTTATTTTAAAATGTTTTTTACATTTTTTTATTGTATTTGGTTCACATAACCTTTTCCAAAATATAAAGCATCCTTAAAAGACTCCATATAAAACAAACAACCAAGAAGAAAAAAAAGAAAAACACAATTTCCTATTGCATTTCGCACTCAAATTTAAAATTCAACCTAGACATATAAAATAAAATACACAGCCCCTACCCGGCCTCTATTCCTCTCTCATTCACCCATACTTCATATTTATATATTGGACATTGCACAAATTACTGCCCTTTCCATCTGAGGGATCTTACTCCTAACCATTCAAAATACAATGTTGCATCTTTCTAGGATCCAGATCATTGCTATTGTCATACTTTGTGAGTGATCGGCAATCAACTAGGGGTTTACCGAACTTCGGCTTCGAGTAACTATTCGGCCGAATTCCGGCTGAAAAAAAGCTATTTGGCTCCGGCCGAATAGTTTCTCGCTATTCGGCTCTTGCCGAATACTTTGACATTCTCATTTGAATGCAATGCAACATGAACTCAGAAAGGCAAATAAAGGGCCTCATTACGACCCAGGCGGTAAGTTACCGCCTGGGTCGTACCTTTACCACCATGGCGTAAACTATGTTTACGCCATGCTGGTTGGCGGACTTACCGCCCCATTCCGAGGTGAGTGGGGCGGTAAGTCCCCATTAACCCATTTACCCTTCCCCATTCCCATTTTTGCCCCATAGGGCATAATGGGAGTGGGGAAGGCGTTAATTACGCCACCGTAAATTACGGTGGCGTAATTAACAACAAGGTCCCTTAGCGCCATGGATTTTAACACCTGCTAAAAGCAGGTGTTAAAACCTCCATGGCGCTAAGGGACCTCGGAATCAGGTGGTAAGGGTCGGCGCTGTTTACTCCGCCGTAAACCCCTTACCGCCTGGGTCCTAATGAGGCCCAAAGACTTCAGTTTTCAAAACTGAAGAGAATTAGACCGGAAAAATTGCTATCACACAGCTGAAAAATATCTTGGATTGTAATCGGTTCTTTAGGCATGTTTTGTTACAGATTCTTAGAGAAAAAAGGTGTTCATCTTTTATACTTAGCCTGCAACAATACAGGAACATCTTTTCTTTTGGTGAATGTTTATATGCAATGAGCACTTGTTTCAGTTGGAAAAAACAAACTAAAAGAAATGTGCATAGATACTTTCAGTTCTTGTCATGTCACTTCCCATTGGGTACGTCATAGTCCCCCGTTTTCTTTTTTTAAGGAATTGAGTCCTGAGTTTTACATTATCTGATATTTTATCAGGAATTATAAGTTGCATATGTTTGTGTATTGGCGAGAAAGAGTGGCTAGAATAAGTGAAAGTGAGCAGCATTTGTTTGGGTGGGGTGAATAGTTGTGAGATGGAGTTCATGCTTTTCACATGTCCGATTGACTTGTGTCCTGCATGAGCTGACATGAACCATTTTTTACATTTCTATGTGAGCTGCAAAGAGGTTTTGAAACTCGACCCCACCGACTTTGCAACCGGATAGAGAATGCAATGCAACTGATTCAGAAAGGCAGTCCTTTTGCATTTGTGAAGCCTCCTAATTTAACTGACACTTGATATGCAACAATCTTTTGTACATTTGGTCCCTTCATGTTTGTTAAATCTGCTTTATTTCTGGCTTTTATACTTTAAATAAAGATGCTACATTAATTACAATGAAGAGAAATAAAAGTATAGAATGCATTTAAAATAGTGCTTTATTTGTTTTTTTTTTTAATAAGTGTGTTCTTTGAAGTTTGGAACATGATTTATTAAATAAAGCAACTATTCGGCTTCATATTCAGCTTCGGCCGAATAGTTGACAAACTATTCGGTATTCAGCTGAATACTAAATATGCTATTTGGTACAGCCCTACAATCAACCTCTCCTAAAACATTTCTGAATTATAATATGATGACTCAAAACCAAATTTTCCAAAAAGGAGAGATCTTACTTGACATGTGCCTTCACACTCCATTAGTAAATGTCTGATGTTGAGCTTCTGGATTTTTACAGACCTGGCACAGTTCAATAGCAGAATCACCAAGAACACTTTTCGCGAACACCTCCCCTGTATGTATATTATTTAGCCGCAATCTCATAAATTGCTGCCTGATCCTTGAATCTGGGATTTTAAACAGATATTTATTTAGGTATCCCATTTTTTTCCCCTTTATGCAATGGATTTGGGTTGGCAGCAAAACACACTTCCTCATTCGTTTTGATCCAGTCCATCTCATCCCATCTTTTTTTTGCTTTCGCTGGTTTTTCATTAGAGTTTGTATATCGATATCCGCCTTAAGCAGCCAATCATGAGTGCGCAATTGTGAGAGCAATTTTGATTTGTTATATTCCATGTGGGCCTTTATATCTGCATCTAGTGTTCCTTTTTGGGCTATATTTAGAAGGCGAAAAAGAGATGCTAATTTCCATGCTGCTTGCGCTTTTAATGATCTTATGCCCAATTCGAACCTGATATTAAACATCCGGAGGCACATTGGTAACCCGAGAACATTTTTCCAGAGGGATCCCTCCAGTTTTTGCATGTTCCATTCCATACCTGTGGTTTTGCTTCCATCCCGTGCAGTAGAACTGGGATTACCTTAGCCTGATAACATCTTATTAATGGTAAAATGGAAAATCTGCCGTATCTCATCAATATTTATTTCATCTGGGAAGACAGTTGTTTCAATTTCATCAAAATGTCATGCTCTACTTTGCAATAGGCCGGGAAGGCATAGATTTTGTACGCCAAGTATATCAGTTCTTACACCCTCAGGATCTGCTGGTCCCCCATTGACCAATGTTGATAAACCTCTTTTTTGTTCTTCTCCCTAAAGACCATTATATTTGATTTGTTGGGGTTCAGGGCTAGCCCATTTTCCTCTACATAACAGTGTAGGCCATTCAAGAGATGTTGTAATCCAATAGCTGTCCTATCTAATTGTCAATCTGGAAAAGTGAATACCCTTCATTTGGATGATAGACGTATCTTGATGGCCGAAGGCCAACCGTCTCTCATGCACATAATTATAAAAATACAGATTGCTATGCTTACCAACAAGCGGCCATTTTAAACGTAGCAAGAATCGCCATTTTGCTTGTTAACCATTGCTCATTGCTTTCTGTCTAAACTGCTTTGCAGCTTGCAATTCTTGCGAATTCTGCTTACTCTGCTCAACTGTTAACATTGTTGTCTGAATATGAAAGGGCAAGGCCGCGGGACTGAGGAGTTCGTTGAAACTCCTCATGAGCAGCCCAGAAAGGAATGCCCACGCTCCCTCTCTGTAGCCTTGAGGGAGAGCTGCAGGGCATTTAATCATTTCACAGCTGCCAGCCAGTCTCGTAATGTGGTAGAATATGTTAGAATAAAGCAGCTAGAGGCTTGAATTATGCTCTTCTTACGGCCCCCCTTCACGAAACCCTTTAGAGCATGTCGGCTCCCAGGACACGAATAGCACCTCATAGATAGCAAAGCTTGGAATGTGACTCTTCCCCCGTGTGCAGCTTGCTTCCAAGAACAGAATCACTGTGTTCTGTTCAACAACTAGAAGATGCCTCCGCACTTTCTAAATTGCACATTGTTACTAGAATAGACATCGAAAGTGTCATAATTGTCATACTCGTCGGAAATGTCCATCATCATCCCGAGTTCAAAGAAACTCAATAAAGAGGGGGTGTTAAACATGTCATAGCTGATTGTATGATATGCATTTTGTATATATGTAGCTGATGTACGTAATTCGCTCTCTTGCATCCCTCGAGGTCTAGAGAATACACATCGTGGGGCGTGAGACCACAGTTGGCCAATTGGGACTATTTTGCTTGCAATAAACTCTAGCATTGGGAATTTTAACCTTGTGTCTGGCGCATCCTTTCGTGTATGGTTATTGCCTTGTTTCCATATCACGAGGGACCCCTAAGGGCCCCTTTCAAGATGGCGCCCGAATAGGGACCCTCCCCCACTTGCCCCTTCGTAGACGTTGCAACGGAATAGAGGCGGAAGAATGGCGAGGACGGGACGATCGAGCCGGGATCAAGAGGTGTACGGGGCGCCCTGTAGAACTGAGGAGATATTCCTTCACAGATCTGCACACATCTGATCCCTGATCGACGTATCGGGCCAGAGGGCAAAGGAGGCGAGGGTCCCGAAACAAGGCAGAAGCCAGAGAAGTGCAGACACGACGTTGGGAGGGGTTACATCAGGACACAGGCGACTTGTTTTATCAGGTGAGTCATTCCCCAATTCAAACAAAACCCTGATTATTGGTAGAGTGTTGATTTTGCAAATTCAAACATCCAGAGTAAGGTTGGTTAACCAAGGGGAAGGTTAAAAACATGCCTGGAGTACTGTCCACTTTAGCGGGGCTTTTCCGCTGCGGTAGACAGTCCATGGAAAATGGCCAAAGTGCACCGCCAGGGGGAACGCCGGCTTATGACATCTATGCAAAATATGGTGTGGGTGCGATAATATTTTGTGAAATTTGGCATAGGCAAACTAGAAAGCAACAGGACCATCAGTGGCCGATTAATGATAGCTTTGAGATTGCGAGGATAGATAACCTAGAAAGGGTGTTGATAAGCGAAAAAGCGCGACCCGCAGCTTTTGAGACTATCAAAGATTGGAGGAGGGAAGCAATGCTCCGATTTAGGAGTGGAGAGAAGCATGCGCGTAGGCACAAATCGAAGCTTGAGGTAGCAGAAGAAAAGGAGGAGGAGGAGTGGACGGCAAGTCTAAGACGGGAAGGGAGACGTGAGCAAATGAACATAGAAGGAATATACCCGCAGCGGGAACTACACATAGCAGACGAATTAATGGAACATTTGTTAACCCACACGGGTCGAGGCCCAAAACCAGGATCGAAACCAAACACGCCAGTAGTGACTGCGCAGGCCCAACCAGTAGCTCTCATACCCCCTCTCGCAGCCCAAGCACTTCCCCTCATGAAAGCATTTAACCACGCCCCACCCACAACTCGAGCCCTCCCACAAGCGCAGACTGCACACGCGCAATTTCCCAGCACCCAGCAAGGCCCTTCACAGATGCCACCTGTGTCACTTGTCCCATCCGCACCTCCTGCGCCAGAGACAGATTCAGCACCATCCGCCCCTCCCGAAGTCGAAATTGAGACCGGGGACGAGAGAGGCGGGACTGAAGGAACAGGATTTGGACGGGTAACTCGCAGCGCGTTCAGCAAAGAAAGAAAGGTTGAATTACAGCAAGAGGCAGAAATGTACATAGAATGAAATGATGGGACGGCAGCATTGGCCTCATTATATGGGTACCAAGAAGCAACGAGAGACAGGTAGTGTTGGAATACATGGGGGAATTTTTGGTGGGAGAATGGAAAAAGTTACTTGGGAATTTACCGCCACAACGATTGTTAGATTTGAATAAGTTAGCACGCAGTGAGCAAAGAGATGACGATGTAAGAGAACATGTGTGCAAACTCATTGAACTGAAAAATGAAATGGAAGATAAATATGCTGAAATGTTTGCTACACCTGAATATAGTCATGAGGGTATTAAGAAAGGTAGGAAGGAGGCGTCGAGGTTGTATATGCAAAAATCGCGGCCGACAGTTTTTCCAGGTGGTGCAAAGCATTTGCCGGCACTGGGACAAATAGGTGATAAACAAAGATTGCAGGCATGGGTGGGGGAAACAATGCGATGGATGTCGAACAAAAAAACGTCAGTGGAGGAAGTAAGTGAGATGTGTAATGGGTACCCATTGGAGATGAGAAAAGAAGCGATACGAACAATGGTAGGGGTGTTACTACAGCAGGTAATTGGATACAATAGAGGTAGAGGAAATGACCAAGGCAGGGGAAATTTGAATAATATGCATGGGGTGTCATTGGGATTAAATCAATGTGCGTACTGTAAAGAGGAAGGACACTGGCGAGCGCAATGCCCGCACCTACAGAATAGAGGTGGGTTTGGCCAGAGAAGGCCTCATAGAGGACATCAGGGGTCAAATGGCCCAAGCAGAAATAACATGCAGCAGCAGGGATATACCAATGGAGGTAATCAAAACCAATCCCATGGTCAAAACCAAGCTCAACAGAACCAGGCATTGAACCAAAGTGTTTCGAACCAAAATCAGGGTGGGCAGGGCCAACAGAGAAATGATCCGAGTGGAGGACACCGAGGGGGAAATGGGAATATTTTTGATACACAGCCAAACACGTATTATAGCAGCAGCGGTGACTACACATCGGACGATGTGTTATTTTTGCAATAGGACAGCCCACGGCAGGGGTCGGAACCAGTGTCTATTCCCGTGAATCAGAGAGGACCCTACGTAGAAATAAGAGTCGGGAATAAGGAGCACCGTTTCCTTGTAGTTACAGGTGCACAAAAGTGTTTGATAGACCAACACTTGGTTCCGGAGATCCCACTGTCAGGGCAAAAGAATGTTTCTGTAGGGTTCGCAGGTACACCAGTAATTAACCCCGTGTCCGAAGCTGTCCCAATTACAATAGGACCATTTACGGAACAGTGTCCATTTCTTCTGACAGAAAATTATGGGGAGAACTTGCTAGGATTAAATTTGTTGAGAAAATTGGGGGCAGTTATACATTGTACGGCAGATGGGGTGTTCCTCAAGATTTGGCCTCACGATGCACCGGTGACGGAATTTATGTCAGAAGCGTTACCAGAAGAGCTAAGTAGAGTACCAACCTGTCTGTGGGCAATGCATGATAACGATGTAGGATGCTTGAAAATAGAGCAAGCAAAAATAACTTTGAAAGAAGGTGTTACATTACCACGAATTCCCCAGTATAATATTTCTGTTGAAGGTGAGAAGGGATTAAAGAGTATTGTTACTGACCTGGTGAGATTGGGGGTGATTGAAGAAATTGCAGGTAGCACGTGCAACAGCCTGATTCTTCCAGTTTACAAGAAAGGGGGCAATGAAGTACCATATCGTTTCATAATTGATCTGCGCGCATTGAACAAAGTGGTAGACCCACAATTCCCTTTGGTCCCAGATGTCACAACAATACTGACAATGATACCCGCCACTGCAAAATACTTTAGTGTAGTTGATTTGAAGAACGTGTTTTTTAGCATTCCAGTGGATAAAAGCAGTAGATACCTGTTCGCGTTCATTCTAGGAGGTCGATCATTCACATTCACACGCATTCCACAAGGATACACAGAAAGCCTGAGCATTTACAGCAGGGCACTAAAGGAACAGCTAGATATGCTAGAACTACCAACAGGTTGCACACTCTTGCAGTACATAGATGACTTGTTACTAGCTGCTGACACAAAAGAGATCTGCAAAGAAAGTACTATATTACTATTGACACACCTAGCGACCCATGGTCACAAGGCAAGTTTGAAGAAATTCCAGTATAATCAAAAGGAGGTGTCTTATTTGGGTTACCTACTTTCGAAAGAAAGGAGAAGATTAACACCAGAACGCATAGAAAGTATTTCTAGTATGCCTATTCCAAAAACTCAAAAAGGAGTGAGAGCTGTAATAGGCATGGCCTCTTATTATTGGCAGTGGATCAGTAACTTTGCGTTGATTGTGAAGCCGATGGTAAGCTTAACTAAAAAGGATGCAGTGATGCCTTTACAGTGGGATGAGGAATGTCAGTAAGCGTTTGAACAATTGAAAGTTGCATTATGTTACGCGCCAGTTTTATGCACACCGAACTACAAGAAAATATTTAGACTATTTGTGAGCGAGAGTGAAGGATGTGCATTGGCGGTTTTAACACAGGAAAAAGGTGGAAGAAATAGGCCGTGCGGCTATTATTCTTCCGCGCTGGACCCTGTAGCGCGCGCACTACCACGATGTTTGCGATCTGTTGCAGTGGCTGCTGCATCAGTGAAACAAACGGAAGGAATGGTATTGGGGCATACTTTAATTCTGATGGGGCCACATGCCATAGATGTTCTATTAAATAGAACACAGACGCAACACCTCACCTCTGCTAGACTAACAAGATATGAGCTCATCTTGTTTGCACCCCACATCCAAATTATGCGGTGTAGTGCCTTGAATCCTGCAGAATTAATGCCATTGCCCATACCAGAAATTGGTGACAACGAATCACCACCCCATGATTGTTTAATGGTCACCGAGGAAGAAACGAAGGGAAGAATTGATCTGAGTGACACCCCACAAAAAGAGACGGATGGGGAGTTGTCTTGTGACGGCTCTTGTTTCAAATTACCTGATGGCACTGCCGCATATGCAATTACTACCATAGAGAGTGTTGTAGAAAGCAGAAGAATCCCCTACAATTCGGCACAAGCTGCAGAAATAATAGCACTGACCCGAGCCTGTGAACTCTCTGAAAATTTGAATGTAAATATATATACTGACAGTCAGTATGCATTCGGGGTGGTTCATAACTTTGGCCGACTCTGGGTTGAGAGGGGCTTCTTGACATCACATGGGGCCAGGATTCAGCATGGCCCTCTGATTGTGCGGTTGTTGTCATTTACAGACAGGATTGCGAAACAAACTGCCACTGACCTACATAATAAGATGATGACAGTACAAACAGAGGAAGTACCTTGTATGATAGAGAATGGAGTTGCCACAGTCAAAGAAATGCAGCTGAGGCCACGACCAAAGAGATTCAGGGGTGGGCTGAAGGCTCTGCTGAGTTAGATTTGGAAGGATGTTGGGTGGACAAAGAGACCAAGAACTGGATGTTGCCAAATTGTTACGTAACCGCAATGGTTACAATGGCGTATAGCCCTACCCACATTTGCGCGAAGAAGATGGTACAGCATTTATCCACAGTATGGAAAAATGAGCACATAAAAAAGAATGCAGAAAGGCTAGTGCAGAATTGTATTATGTGCCTGCAACACAATGTAGGGAAGGGAACCGTGACTCCAGTAGGTAGTTTTGGCCCACCCTCTATGCCATTCGAGGTGATCCATTTTGATTTCATAGAAATGGAAAGGTGCCAGAACTACAAGTATGTGTTAGTGGTGATTTGTGCATTTAGCAAGTGGGTGGAGGCTTATCCTTTAAAAGACTGTACTGCCATGTCAACGGTAAAAGTAATTTTGAAGGAGTATTTCTCCCGGTTCGGGCTGCCCCGTGTCCTGTGGTCAAATAACGGCCCACACTTTGTGGGTGCAGTAGTACTACAGATCTGTGCAGGTCTGCAGATTGATAAGCGATTCCACAGCTCCAGGCATCCGAGTTCCACCGGACTTGTTGAGAGACATAACGACATCCTAAAAGCCAAGGTGGCAAAAATATGTGCCGGAAGCAAGTTGAGTTGGGTAGATGTATTACCTCTAGCACTTTTATGCATGCGCACATCTGTACAGGCTAAAACTGGGCTCTCTCCCTATAAAATTATCATGGGAGACCGGCAAATGTATGGTGCGCACCGCAGCCCAAAAGATTATTTGAGGTTGAGCATCCTGTGTTAAGCACGTACTGTGGCCTTCTAATGCAGAAGTTGCGTTTGATTCATCAGCAGGTGCAGGAGGCGTTACCAGTGCGATACACCGGACCGGGGCACGCGCTGGAACCTGGAAGCTGGGTCCTGATGAAAAACTTTCAACGGAAAACGTCATTAGCACCCAGGTGGCGCGTCCCCTACCAAGTACTTTTGGCGATACAGACGGCCATTCGAGTGGACGGTCGCAAGCCATGGATCCATGCGACACATGCCAAAAGATTCCCAGGACTGCTGACAACTTCCGACGACCAGAGAAAGGAAACGGTCTCGGAAACGAAAGAAACTGTTGCCAGTCCACTGCCACAGCATCAGCCTGAGCGAGAAGTGAACTTGAAACAAAGCCTAAGCGAGAACTGAAACTCGAAACAGAGCCTGAGGAGGCTGGCAGAAAGGGTAAAGGGCGAAAAGTGCCCCAACGTTGCCCAGCAGAAACAACATCACTGCCGAGCGACACAAACTCTGCATTGCAAACACCAGCAGAAACAATGCGTGTACCCCTTTGGCGCCCACCAGCTTCTGCAAACGGACCAGAGCCAAAGAAAGAAACTACATCATTGCCACGGCGCTCATCGCTACCCATCATTGCGCCACAGGCTGACACTGAGCCTGATACTGGAAGTGCATCGGCACTGTTCACCGATCACACAATACCAGGAGTAAAATGTTACGATCTCAGGCCTCGAAATGCAAAGTGATCCACAGATCTTTTGGTGCTTTTCTTTTGCCTTTGGTTCCACTCACGGACGTAGTAGGAGCCAGGGGTGTAGAGGAGAGAAGTGTAAGAGTTGTGCAAGTCGGACAATTCAAGACTCACGGCTCCTCGGTGCGCTTATAATAGAGTACATGTGTCAGGAGCCAGAGCAGGACAAGCTGGACGCACATAAGTACTGAGGCAGACAGGGTACATGTGTCCTAAGCCAGAGCGGGACAAGTTGGATGCACATAGTACTCTGTCAATAAAGAACTGTTCAGAAATAGTCTGAGCATGGGAAGGAAGAACAACCAATCTTGCTCGGAGTGGATAAGTGATCGAGGCTGTGAAGGGCTGGCAGAATTGAACTGTGAGATTTCCGTTGAACTTTTCTGGCATCAAGAACGAGAGACATTTGCGACGAACTTTGCCAGCAAGAAGAAGGATGATGAAGAACAAATCAAGACCGGTTTCAGCCTCCTCCTGCACCGCTGCTGAAAAGATGATAGTTTTAGAGACTGTAAATTTGGGGAAAAAGCATGGTAAAAGGAATAAGGTACTGACTTGGACATTGGTCCTGTGTTCTCTAAGTATGGTAGTACCAACAATAATAGCTATTACGCTATGGTTTATAGAGTCCGCACACCCATTAGAAACACTCTTGCCAAAAGTAACTACTGAAAGCCCGGTTCATGTAATCACTGGTACTTTGTCCCCAATGGAAGGGAGACATAGGGCCTCATTACACGGTAGGCGGTGGACCAAGGTGCTAATAGTACCTTGGTCCATGCCGGTAAAATACCGGCACCGCCTTGGTGGAAAGGGGAATTACCACCCTATTCCAAGGTTGGTGGGGTGGTAATTCCCCCTTCCCCCATTGCCCTTCCCCATTTTTGCCCCATAGGGCATAATGGCAATGGGGAAGGTGCTAATTACGGCACTGCAAATTTGCGGTTCTGAAATTAGCACCAAGGTCCCTTAGCGGGTTGGTTTTTAACACCTGCAAAAAGCAGGCGTTAAATTCTCCAACCCGCTAAGGGACCTCGTTGTAAGGCGGTAAGGGTTAACGGTCACCGGTACCATTACCGGTGACCGTTAACCTTTACTGCCTACCGTGTAATGAGGCCCATAGAGAAGGATATGGCAACAATACATTGTTGCTGATAATGAATATGACCCATGCGGTTTTAAAAAAGAAAGATTGTTCGGTTTGTGCCCATTTATCACAGCATGGTGGGAAAGGGATAGGCTGGTATGTACAACCGTTACCAATGAGTTATGCATGTGAAGTATCGTTGAGTGCAATGTTCTTTGGGAAATGGAACAAGAGTAATACGGGTCAGCTAGATGAGACAAATATGAATGAATTTGAGGAAGTGATCATGAGACCTGTGGGTTGCTCCTGTCGGGGGGGAAATTCTGCCGGGGTCGGCTGGGCCGTCCGCGGACCTCCGGGCAGGGAGGCCCCAACTCCTCCCGTATATCCCAAAAATTGAGTATGAGACACAGACAAGAAGCAAGGTGATTCTGCTGTTTAACAGACAAAACGGCAGGGATGGGTCAAGGAGCGTACGCGTCCGTCCTGACACACTCTTCAAATTCGTGGGGCTCGCAGGCCCTTTTTACCTCAGTATGACGCGCTACTTGCGTCAACTGGGAAAGTTAGCAAAAAACCTATCGCCACTCTGGATTGGCTCCTCGAGTGGTAGGGTTAGTATAGCATACGTATAGAGGGCATTGTTAGTGGCTAAGGGTTAGTCAGGTGGTATAATTGGGTTGTCCCTTCAAATTGATACACGAGAATTGTTACATGGGGATCCCTGGGGATTGGTCAATGCTAATGGCGTCAGTGATAAGAGCCTCATGTTCTGATTGGTCCACGCACGAGCCCCCCAGTCTGGGACCATCGTTGTTCCCAGCTCGCGGTGCACCTGTCATTTGCAACAATGTTACACTATGATTATGAGCAGACAACGTGAAGATTTATTGGTATGCCTGAAGGCCGACTACTCCCACCGCCGCAGATGTCCATTGGATCATTTCATTGTATCTGCCGGTGTCTTGAAACGGGGGTTTCGGTGCCTCCCTTCTCCTGGGCCTGGCACCCTGTCAGATTTGGCTTGATCACGTGAGGTGGGACCGTGGTTGAGGCAGAATTCTGCACAATTAATATTGTATGTTTCCACTATGTGCCTGGTTTTAATTGCATGTGTGACCTTGGCGTCGGCTCACGGCATACGAGATTTGCAACATTGCGCCCTTGACTGTCAGTCATCGCCGGGCTCATTCTGCAGGGTCAGCAACTGTACTCTTGCTTATTCAATGTTCATGGAAGCTATTGCTTGCGGCCTACTTGGGCCTGGTGCATAGGTGGAGATGTTTGATACACCGCGCTTTAGGTTATGGTATCATATTGTTTTATCCCCAGTGTCGTGTCTTTGTTATATTTCTCATTGCAATGCATGGGTTTAGGAGAAGCGCGAGCAAGCGTTATAGATGAGTTCATTATGCGTCTTGCGTTTCAGCATTTTGAAAAGCCTATGTGAAAAATAATAAAGGTCCGCGTCAGTGAGTGTGTCCGTCATCTACGTCGTAGCACTGAATATGTTCTTCGTGTGGATTAGTGTGGGAGTGTCCAGTGTGCATGTTCGCATAGGTGTGCTGACCTGTGGCTAAGTCGTCATGGCATCTCTAACGATGTGTTCATTTACTGCTGCATGGTTCAGTCGAGTTCATCCATGCCGCAGGTGTTGGCATGGGCAGGAAAGGCTGGTGGGCACATCAGTATGTTCTTGTACCAGGGTATTTGATCGTCTGGTAGATGGGCAAACTCCTCTCGTGGCGGGTGCCTGGCCCGTGATCCTCTAGGCCAGGGGCGTGAGGGGAATGGTGGGAGCCTTGTGTTCCATTTTCCCACTTCAGTCCCCCCTCTGGTCGACTTGTCGACCACAAACATATCCTTTTCCTTATCTCCTCTCACTCTCCATATTTTAGTTACTCCTCCCAAATGTCCATAGTGGTTGACATGGTCTTCAAATGACCAATACATGTATTCACATGTTCCTTCAGGTGTGCAGTATACCCATTTCCCTACGTAGCTCCTTGGGTTTCTTGGGTTTTCGAGTTTCACAGACGGCGGGTCCAGGTGGTTGGTGATGATCTGGCTGCGCAGTTCCTCTCTTTCTTTTATTATTGTGCCTGTGTGTTGGCCGTCATCTGCTGGCATCAAGGGGTGCATACCAACCATTTCGATCATTTCGTCTGTGGTGCGTGCCTTCCGGGCCTTCCAAAATCTTATTATGATCAGTGCAGCTCCAGCCAAAATAGTACATCCCACTATAATCTGCAGTCCGTCCGACAGCCACGATGGCATCCATGACCATAGTATCGAAAACCAGCTGTCATCCTTCTTCACACCTTTACTTTCATTCATCATGTTGGAGTGCATCTGGGCCAATTGTGATACTGCTTCTGTCAGTGTACCATTGTCAGCATCGTTAGCAGGAATGAATGTGCAGCATGATTGTCCTATCTTTGCGCAAACTCCTCCTTCCATTGCTGTGAGGAGGTCCAGTACATATCTGTTCTGTAGTGCTACCATCCTCACTGCTCGCAGTTCCTCTTTTACGGCGTTGAATCCATTTACTGTGGAATTAATTGTCATCATCAATTCCCATCGGGTTATCAGGAGCCATTTTGCGTTTGCGTAGGCCTGTAGTCCTGGATGTATTATGGAAGAGAAAAACATCGCTGCTCGGCTGAATAGTCTGTGTTCTGGTGGGATTGAAGTGAGTGCTGTTTCCGACCTTCCCCATAGGTACTTTCCTGTCAGAGGTTCTCCTTGTCTTTTCTTTCTATTCAGGACAATGTCGTCGCTGTTGATTTGGTCCTCTGGCCCCTTCTGGGATTGTACAGATCTCTTATCCCTCTTGTTTCCTTCATCCATTTTAGGGAAGCTTGCCATGTTCACATGTTTCTGGGGTACCACTAGTGATGGTACATTGACGTGTACCATCGTGCATATACCATTCCACAGAGGGGGCAGTGTGTGGTATGCCTTGTCTCCGCAGGCCCAGTAATGGTCCATTAATACCGATGTTCCCGCTCCCCCCTCAGGTAGCTCCGTCACGCTTGCACAGTTGGGGTTGTACCCCACGTTCACTTCTCCTTTATGTTGATAGCATACCTTAGGTGCAGATAGCGGCAGTATTGTTATTGGGTCTTCATCCTTCTCTATCCATGTTAGCATGGGTGCGTACTTGATCCAAATCGTCCAGCATCTGTTGTGTTCAGCAATAGTTGCAGTATCTTCTCTCGTTACCATGTTGCTGCCAACCACTCCTATGTCCCATTTGTTGCCCAGGTACACCTTCCCTATTATTGTTATCAGTGGCCTTTCCCAACATCCTTGTTTACCAGGAACTTCAGTGGCATACCAATCACATGGTAGGTATTGTAGTGTTACTTTCTTTGTCTCTCCTTTTTCAAGGCAGCTTGTTATGTATCTGAATGCTTCAGCATGTAAACTGGTCTTGTGGTAACCCAAATAAGTCTTGAGGAAGTTGTTTTCGTATGGATATGTGTCTCGCGTCTTCCATACCAGGTGCACCGTGCTCCCTTGAAATCTCCCTTTCGTTTGGAACAGTGCCAAGTATATTATACATCGTGCTGTCTTTTCATCTATTTCTGTGGCAACGAAAGTTCGGGAGGCGCTCATGGCGTATGGGATCAATGAGCAGACGTAGCAGCTATCTTCAGTTTTCTGCTTCCCTATTTGAGTCATGTGTTTGTACCACATGTTGTTCGAGACGTGTGCTGAATCTTGTATGTAGTTGTCGATACCTTTGTTATCTGAGTATGTGCTGCGTTTAACTCTATTTTCCTTGTGTGGAGCTTTGCCAGTACCACCTGACGTAACACCTGTTGCAGCCGGGGGTGGGGGTATATTAGGTTTGGGAACAGCCAAAATATTGATAGCATAACTGTTCTGCCATACAGAGGCAGCCAAGAACCCGGTGATCATCAAAATCCCTATCATTTTTATTACAGATGCTAGTCTCACCAGCATTTTGCTCTTACCTTGCTGCAGTCCAGCAGCTAATTCTTGCGACGTTAAAGTTGCCCGCCTGAAAATACTCAATATGCTTGTTATTAGTGTTAGTTGTTGGTTTCAAGCTCTCCCTATCAAGTAGTCGTTCAGTGCCCAGGCGAAGAGCTGTTCCCACGCCAATCTAAGCAATCTATCTCTTAGGACCGGCAAGTATGGGTGGAGGTGGGACATGGATTGTTGGCCAGGAGAAATGCTGTGTAGTAGACACGTACCCTTCTTCTTTTCAGGTATTTTGGCCTTTTTATGTGATAGACAAATTGGTGTGATAGCTCTTCAGGGTGGTTATGGTCTGAGGGTAGCATCTACTCCTGGGCAGTGGACTTCGTTAGTAATCTCTTTTCTAAACAGTACAATAAAATGCGATACCTGCATGTGCGGGAAAGAAAAAGAGAACATTCAAGTGTTTACATGTGTAAATGTGCAAGATAGTGTCCTTCTGTCCGATAGTTACTGCAGTAGGTAGGACATCGATAGGCAGAGTATTTAGGGCTCAACTGGTGGGGGTCATTTTACTCTTTGATCGTGTGACCATGGGGTGGGAGGTATGGGGGTTGTCCTTCTCTATTTCAGTAGTAGTCTCTGGGGAGTGTGGGGGGTGGTATGGTAGGGGGACACTTAGGTCGTTTGCTGTGGTAGAAGTCTCTTTCTCCGTTGGAAATGCCGTCGCTGTTCTCCCAATGGCCCTGTCGGTGATGCTAGGGCGGGTCTGGAGTTTGCAGATCTTTACGTCGTGTAGGTGGTTCCAAGCGCGTTTGTCCTGTAGCTTTACTGCTCTCGTTGATACTTCCTCTACCAGATGGGGGCCAGAGAAACGTGGGCTGTTCCACTTTCTGTTGAAATTGCGGAGTAGCACGTGGTCCCCTTTAGCAATTTTGTGCAGTTTTTCTTTTCCCAGTTCTTTGTCCGCGTCTTCTTGTTGCTCACTCTTAGACCCGCCCCGCGTGTGCTCGAGCTGTTGAGACACAAACACTACACTAGTAATCAAAGAAGACACATATTGGTACATTTCATCACCGAGAACAGTTGCAGTATTTTCGTGGTCAGTAAATGCTCTTGATGTTGGCGTTAGGGGGAGGCGCATTTGACGGCCGGTCACCACCTCGTGAGGAGTGAGGTGGTGGTCGGAGCCTGGCCTATTCCTCAACTCAAATAGGGCTAGCGGGAGGCAATACAACCAACTCTTCTTTGTAGTTTGCTGTATTTTTGCAATTGCCTCCTTTAGCAGGCCATTCAGGCGTTCGCATACACCATTGGCCTGTGGGTGATATGCACATGCAAATTTATGTTTGATGCTCAGTAAGGATGTGATGTGCTGGAACATTTCATTGGCAAAGTGTGGGCCATTGTCTGATCGCAGTACCTCGCACACTCCCCATCTGGGGAAGACCTCCCTCACTAGAAATTTAGCTGCTCTGAATGCATCTGGGTGTGAGCAGGGTCCTGCTTCAATCCACCTGGAGAATGGGCATACTACTACAATCATATACCTATTTCCTTGACATACGTTGATCATATCAACATAGTCGATATGGATATGTAGGAAGGGTCCTTCTGGCCGGCGTATAGTACCTTTTATCACCTTCAGCGTGTGACCGGCCGTGAATTGTTGACATGTGAGGCAGTTGCTTATAAAATTTTTCACATGGGAATTTAACTCGGGGCAGAACCAGTCTTCCCTAATTCGTGCTGAAATGACCTCCTTGCCTGTATGGCTGGGTGGTGTAATTGGCTCAGGGCGGTGTTCAATAGTGCCAATGGCATTACCATCTTCCCAGTGTTACCCTGGTGCCATAGTGCGTCAGTTGGTGACATTGTACATCCTCTTTTAACCCATATTTCTTTCTCTGCCATTGGTGCAGCTGCTTGTAGTTCCATTATCTGTGTGGCTGGGAGATGGGTGTACCCTTCTCTTATCAACATTTCTTTAGCTATTCCCCTCCCTCTCCCTCTCTCTGACTCAGGGGGGTTCCATATCTCACCAAAATATGCAGCATACTTCGCATGTGCGTCTGCTGCTGCGTTTCCCTTTGAGATGTGATCCTCTCCATTAGTGTGTGCAGTGCATTTGACTAATGCTAATTCTTGGGGGTTATTTATAACTTCAATTAGTTCAGCCAACAAGAGAGCATGTTGCACTGGGGTGCCGTCAGCTCTCCTAAACCCTCTTCTCCTCCATTTGGACAATCCTGAGTGGACAGTAGACGTGACATATGCGCTGTCAGAATATATGGTTACTCGTTTGTCAAAGCTTTCCTGTAACGCCAAGATCAGTGCAGTTAGTTCAGCTGCTTGAGCAGAGTAATGCTGTGGTAATTGTACACATTTGATCTCCACACACACCGGTACCTCCGTCATTTTTACCACTGCCGCCCCAGTCCTGCTTATCCCATCACTTTGGTCAATTGTTAATGACCCATCAATGAACAAGAGCTCCCCTCCATCTAGTGCGCTCTCTTCAACTTTTCTAGTACATGCGTACATTTCAGTACTATGCGTACAATCGTGTGCATAGTCCCCTTCCTCAATTACTTCTGCCATGAACCTTGCAGGGTTAACCGTGCTGCATCTAACAATTGATAGTTCTGGTCTAGATAAGATGATCTCATAACCTGACGCCCTCTGTGTGGTCAGTGTGGACTTAGGTTTGTTCAATATTGCGAATAGTGCATGTTCTACAAATAATGTTGTTGAGCACCCCATGGTTATTGCTGAAGCTTTCTCTAACGCAAAGGCAGCTGCGGCGAGACCTTGTTCGCAAGGAAAATGTCCTAACATCACAGGGTCCAGGTGGCCGCTGTAGAACGCTACTGGTTTGTAGCCCATGCTTGTTTTTTGAGCCAACACTGCTTTCATTACTGCTGAGTCGCAATGTGAAAATATAAAAAATTGCCGTTCATAATCTGGGGTGGCTAGTACTGGAGCAGTTGATATTGCATCTTTCAGTTAATCAAAAGCCTCTTTCATTTCCATTGTCCACCCCAACTTTTTCTCCCCTTTGTTAGCTTCTTTTAACCCTTCAAGTAGGGTTTCTATGTATGAGCTGTAATCAAACACCCAGGCTGTACAGTAGTTGCACAGTCCCAGGAACTGTTGTAGTTCCCGCACTGTTTGGGGCAGGCGCGTTTTTGAAATGGCCTGTGCTCATTGTGGTGCGATCTTTCTTCCGTGTTAGGATATGAGCTGACCAATGTAAAGAACCTGTTCCTGACAGTACTATAACTTTTCCTTGTCCACCTTGTAACCCTTTTCAGCCAATACTGTCAACATCTTCAATGAGTCCTCTCTGCATCTTATTTCGTTTGTGCTGCAAATTATTATGTCATCAACATACTGCAAAACTGTGCTTTCCACTTCAATGTTGGCCAAGTCCATCTGTATTACTCTATTGAATATTGAGGGTGACTCGCAGTACCCTTGTGGCAATCTGGTGTGTTTCCACTTTGTGTTTCTGTATGTGAAGCTTGTCAAATCTTGTGTGTCTGGGTGTAGGGGTATTGCGAAAAAGGCATTTTTGAGGTCTATCACTGTAAATCGTGATGCTTCTGCTGGAATACCGCACAATATTGTTGCCGGGTTCGCTGCTATTGGATATTCTGCTTCTACTATATTGTTCAAGGGCCTGAGGTCCTGTATGAAGCGCCAAGACCCCCCTCTAGCCTTGCGCACTGGGTATACGGCTGTGTTACCTGATGATTCTGATGGTACCAGTATGCCATTATTTATAAGGGCCGTTATTGTTTCATATATGCCCTCATCTGCCGCTTTTGATAGTGGGTACTGCTTCACTCTGGGGAGTATGGCACCTTTTTTCAACTTTATTCTTACTCCCCCTATGCTTTTTATGCACCCCACGTCATAGGGACTTGTAGTCCATATTGATGTTGGTACTTTCGGCATATCCTCCTCAAAGAAGGGAACTGGGGTTGATGTGGGTGCTTCAAGTGCCATTGCTATTTTCTGTGCCACTTGTTTGTATGACACTCTTAGCCATATTTCTACACTCATCATAAACACCATTTCACCTTCTTCCTTTCCTTCGGAGAAGAGCTCCTCGTCTGACACCTGGGTGAGTCTACATCCCTCTGCTAGTGCTATCACTGCCCTCCATGCTCTTCCTTCTCTGTCTTGGGCATGTACTGCAATGTAATCAGCAGTTGTTATAATGCTCTCTATGTCCACTGAAATCACCTTTCCTTCTCGTTCATTGGCTGGTGTTTCTGGTCTAAAAAAATAGGCTGCTGGCCTTCTCCAGATCTTTCCTTCTATTCCAGGCATCCATGCAAATGCCATGTCTGTCCCGTACTGGAACAGTTCACCATCTACTGGCTCAGCCCTAATCACAGTCTGTCCGCAGTATGCTTGCATAATTTGTCGTGCAGTGAGCATGTTAATTCCTGGAGTGGAGCAAACTATGCCGTCCTCCGTAAAGGAGATGGTCATATTCAACCTACTCATTATGTCTCTCCCCAGTATATTCACTGGTGAGGCCCTATGATACAACAGTGGCACTGACATGTCATAATCTCCTATTGATAAGGGAACGTTATCAGTAAAGGGAACCAACCCCCTAGCCCCAGAGAATCCTTGGGTGTTCATGGCTTCACCTGACATTTTAAATTTACCTTCCTTTATGCAGGACCGGGTCGCCCCGGTGTCAACAAGAAATGATAATTTTTTGTCACCTATCGTTACCTCTATGCGTGGTTCCTCCGCACTATTAGGTGTTACCAACAGGATGGGACACACCAAGGTCGTCTGTGGGCTGTCCTATTGAGGGTACAATGATTGACCACTTCCTGTGTAAGGGTTGTGTCCCAGGACCGTCACCCTACCCAGTTGTGTTTGCTTCAGTTGTGTATTGGTAGATGTTATGTTATGGTCTTGGGTTTGGGCAGGTTGCTGTACTTGCTGTACTTGGGGTTGTTGTGTTACTAGTTGTTGCTGCCCATTTCCTTGTTGCAAGTTCTGTTGTTGCCAAGTGTTCTGCTGGTCCTGTGCGGGCCCTTGTTGTCCCTGTTCATTCCATGTCGGTGTGCCTGGTCGTACTCTACACGTGTGTGACATGTGTCCTACCAATCCACAAATCCAACACACCGGTGGTTCCCTGTTCTGCCATGGAAAGCTTCCTGGGTTGTCCTGGTATGCTGGTTGTCCCGTGGGGTAGAAATTTCTAAGTCCTCCCACCTGCTGTTGAGAGTTATATCCGTACCCTCTCCCCCTCATCATTCCTCCCCTTCCCCGGTTATAATTATAATACCCCGCCCCTGGCGTTGAGTATCCCCCTGCCATGTTGGCCGTGTATGGTTGGAATGGCGGAATCTGTTGTGTTACAGTCTGTGATGGTTGTATTTGTGAGGGATCTTGCGCAGCCACTACTTGCTTGGGGCTTTGAGTCAATGTTGCAGGTGTAGTTATTAGTGCACCTTCCATCGTGTATTTAGTAAGTTTTTTCTGTACTAATTTAGCCTCTTCCGTTTTTCTATCCTCTTCCTTCTGTTTCATTTTCTCTTGCCATGTCCTACAATGATGTACTATTGTCAGCTGTATCTCTGGCCAGGCTTTTGCTTCCATTCCCACCACTTTCTTCAATTGTTTCTGAACTGCTTCTGGGAGCCCTTGTACTAGTATATGATAGAATATTGCTGGTGTCTTGCCCCATTGTTCTCTAGTTTCCATGCACCACTTCTCTTGAATTTCCTGGATATAATCAACAGGATCTTCGTTCTCATGCATCTTGTGTGAGGTAATTGCTCCTATGTCTGACGTGTCCGGGTACTCTACCCTCAGTGCCTGCCATAATGCATATCTGCAGTTCGCGAATGATGCCCCATCGTGCAAGGTGTTTGTTATTGTGACCCCGGGGAAGTCTGCTCTCTTCCAAATGTTATCTGCTGCATCCCCTAGTATTGATATTAAAAGGCCCTTTACATCCCCCACTGCCAATTTCTGCCCTGCAGTGTGTTTTTCCATTTCATATATCCACTTCCCAGCACCTCCGCTTAATGATGGGAGCCTGCACTTTATATTTTCCTTGTCTGCGTGCTTCCAGGGGACGTATTGTGGTCTAACCCCTCCCCTCTCCAGAAGTGGCATTAGGTTGTGTCCCGGTAGGCCCTTTGGGTCCCACACAATCCAATCCGTACACCCCTCCTCATCCGACCTGTCTTCCACAACGTCAATGGGGTCCATATTTTTTCTGCCCGTAACTGTTTCTCCTCCATCTCTTCCCTTTCTTTTATCATGTACTGTGGGCGTGTGCATTCGTTCTCCCTGCCTGCGTCCAGGGAGGTCTCTAAGCCTACCTGCGTAGGGTGTCGGTTCGTGTGGGAAGAGCGCAAGTTTAGATGGGCATGTTGCACGTAGTGAGTGCAAGGTATTGGAGCATGTGGGAAGGGATGGTGACGGTGTGGCTGTACGTGTGTGCCTTTCCGCTATTCCTTGCTCTTCCTCCTCACTTCCCTCTAGTTCTTCCTTTCTCCTGCAGATCCATGGTGATCCTCTATTTGCCCGGGTGATGTATAATTTATCTAGGCTTTCCCTTTCACTCTCTCTCCCTTCCTTCTCTATCCCTTCTCCTTCTTCACTGCAAAAGTCCTCCATTAATTCCAGCCCCCAGTTTGTCTTTTTTCCCATAATCGTTACTGATTCCAAGTCTATTAGGTCAGTTCCTCACCTGTCATTCTTTCCAACTGCCCCCCTTTGTGTTGAAGTTGCTGTTACTCCTGTGTCTCCGTATACATATCTCCTTCCTTCAATCCCCCCTCTCCTTTCTTCTCTTTTCTCTTCATTTTCCTCTGCTATTTCTCTATCAATCTCTTCTCTTTTCTTTTTCAATTCCTCCATTACTTCAATACTCATTCTTTTCATTAACCTTTCTTCTTCTTTCTCCCTTTCCCATCTCGCTCTCTCCTTCTCTAATATACCCTCTATCATCCTCCCTTCTTCATGTTTCCTTTTGTTTTCTAATAATAATCTCCTTCTACATATTTCTATTTCCTTTTCTCTCTCTTCTTCCTCCCTCTTCTTCTCACGTAGTGCTGCCCTTGATTCCCTTTCTGCAACTGCCTTCACCCTGTCTGCTTCTCTCCTTTTCTCCTCAGTTCGTTCCCTCATTTTGTCCAATTCATTCTTGCTTTCTTTCTTTTCCCGTGCTCTCTCCCTTTCCTCTCTCTCAAGCTGCCTGATCAGTGTATTCTGCTCATCCCTTAATTCTGCTAATCGTTCTTCCAAAATCTCTTCCTTCTGTCGTAGCAACTCCTCCTTCCTTTTCCCCTCTTCCCCTTTCCATTCCTCGTCCATTTTCATTACTACCTTCTCTTCTTCTGTTAATGAACCTCGTAATTTTAATAATACCTTCGCAGCTACCCACTCATCCTGTCCTATCCCTGCGATTTGTTCTTCGCCAATGTCCCCTTCCCCTGCGGGCATTTTTGTGCGACCTGGTCCCGTCGTGCTACTCTGCTCCCTTCCGGTGTGGCTACCTGTTACTGTATATGGTGGTGGGCTATCCGCCGGGTTTGAGTACCCCTCAGCCACCTTAAGTTGGACTATGTCTCGAAGTTCTGTTAGAGGATATAACCCCCCTCTCTCCTTTTTCACTACCTTTGCTAGGGGCATATCGTTGCTCTGTTCCCTTTTTACTTCCTTTTCGTTCATGTTGTTACTCTTTTCTCCTCCCTCTTCTCCGTTCCCCGTGTTCCGTGTGCTTTCACTCTCTTTTTCCCCATTCTCTCTTTCCTCCTTAATCTTCTCTTCTTCCGTTGGTTGCCCCATAATAAACATTCCGTTCGGTCCTGGTCGGGACCCTTGGAACATCCTCCATAAATTAAACACCTCCACGTGGTGCATTAACTTCTTCCCCTTGTATGTGTTATGCAGATGGTTTAATAGTGAATGTTGGGTATATGGATCGAAACTGCCATTAGGCGGCCATGGTGTCGTCATTTTGTTGTCCGTACCCTGTGTCCATTCTATGCTATACTTGATCAGTTTCTCTCTATGGGGTAACAGTGTTTTACATATGTGCTGTAGCGGGGTAGTGAGGGTGTTCCCCCACCCTCCCGATCCTGCCCCGTATGACATAGTAGCGCTTTACTTGTTGTCCTTCCCTTATTTGGTAGTGGTTGTCTTACTAACACTTTACACTATACAGCCTTAGATCTTTACCTGGCCCCGTAAATTTGGGGACTTGCGATAGTCCGCTAAGAAAAATTAGTAAAATATAACATTGGCATTTGTATATTCGTTTCTTTCTTTTTTTTTTTTTTTTTCTTTACCGAACACTTTTACGGCCCCCTGCGGCCGAAGCGCACATAGCCCCCTGCGGCTCCGTGCCCTTTTGTGACGTTCTTATACAGCCGTCCTGCTTCCTCTTACTCCTCCTCCCCTTTCTTCGCTTGCCGTGCCGGCGTTCTCCGTGCGTAGCCACGCCCCCTTTTTCACCTTCCCCTCGATCAACTCGTTACCATTTACCTCCGTTTCCACACTATAATTCTCTTCCCCACCACTCTCATAAAATATACCTATATATATATAAAAAAAAAACCCTACTGGTGACGTCACCGATCTCTTCAAACTACCGGTAAGTTCCTCATATGTTTTTAAAAGTTCAAAGTATGCTTGCAATCTACCCCCGTTAACCCCACAGCTGTCTTCCTGTCACGCCTGGAACAAGGTAATCAACAATATAATCGGACTGCGCACGGTGCGTCGCCTCGCGTGTGATACGCCCCTCGACAGGAAGGCTTAACCAGCCAATTATCTTCCGTATTAGGCAACTGGCTAGCTACCGCTCACAGGGAAACGTTATCTATCTATCGAGTTTCCTGCTCGACCAATAGGGATCCTCATCTACTCATTGATCAATAATCACCAAATCGTAGGAAACCGCACTCACACACACCGTTACACGCGGTCGCGACCTAGGCCAATCAGTGTCTACGAGCAGCCGCACGTGATGTTTTCGTGCTCTGCCCCCTTCTCTTCCGTAACGTAGTGGACTGCTCTCGCACGTGTCCAGTTACCATTCATTGTACCGTCAACACTGAGTTATCAAAACCTTTGCCGCACACCTGTGTAACACCTCCCGCCTCCTGTATTCAATTCCTCCCCCCTCCCTCACAATTTCACATTGCTTGTTTTGCGTGGTATACTCACCAAGTTCTCTCGATGCGGGGCCGCCCGACTGCGTGCACCCCTCCAAGCGGCTCGCCACCTCCCCTCGTCTGGACCACGTCTGGACACTCGCCAACCGCGGGCGGGATACTTCTCAACCGGCTCCCGAAGGCCAATATCCGGATTGCGCTGTCCGGTCTCCTCGCAGTTCCGCGATGGTCCTGTAGTCCTCAAAAGGGGGCAGCGGCAGAGGGGGCCACGCCGCCGGGCCTCCTCACAACGGGAGTACTCGGAAAAATAAAATAAAAGCAGACCTCAAACAGATCTCAGCAGTGCCTCCAACTTGTCGGGGGGAAATTCTGCCGGGGTCGGCTGGGCCGTCCGCGGACCTCTGGGCAGGGAGGCCCCAACTCCTCCCGTATATCCCAAAAATTGAGTATGAGACACACGCAAGAAGCAAGGTGATTCTGCTGTTTATTAGACAAAACGGCAGGGATGGGTCAAGGAGCGTACGCGTCCGTCCTGACACACTCTTCAAATTCGTGGGGCTCGCAGGCCCTTTTTACCTCAGTATGACGCGCTACTTGCGTCACCTGGGAAAGTTAGCAAAAAACCTATCGCCACTCTGGATTGGCTCCTCGAGTGGTAGGGTTAGTATAGCATACGTATAGAGAGCATTGTTAGTGGATAAGGGTTAGTCAGGTGGTATAATTGGGTTGTCCCTTCAAATTGATACACGAGAATTGTTACATGAGGATCCCTGGGGATTGGTCAATGCTAATGGCGTCAGTGATAAGAGCCTCATGTTCTGATTGGTCCACGCACGAGCCCCCCAGTCTGGGACCATCGTAGTTCCCAGCTCGCGGTGCACCTGTCATTTGCAACAATGTTTCACTATGATTATGAGCAGACAACGTGAAGATTTATTGGTATGCCTGAAGGCCGACTACTCCCACCGCCGCAGATGTCCATTGGATCATTTCATTGTATCTGCCGGTGTCTTGAAACGGGGGTTTCGGTGCCTCCCTTCTCCTGGACCTGGCACCCTGTCAGATTTGGCTTGATCACGTGAGGTGGGACCGTGGTTGAGGCAGAATTCTGCACAATTAATATTGTATTTTTCCACTATGTGCCTGGTTTTAATTGCAGGTGTGACATTGGCGTCGGCTCACGGCATACGAGATTTGCAACATTGCGCCCTTGACTGTCAGTCATCACCGGGCTCATTCTGCAGGGTCAGCAACTGTACTCTTGCTTATTCAATGTTCATGGAAGCTATTGCTTGCGGCCTACTTGGGCCTGGTGCATAGGTGGAGATGTTTGATACACCGCGCTTTAGGTTATGGTATCATATTGTTTTATCCCCAGTGTTGTGTCTTCGTTATATTTCTCATTGCAATGCATGGGTTTAGGAGAAGCGCGAGCAAGCGTTATAGATGAGTTCATTATGCGTCTTGCGTTTCAGCATTTTGAAAAGCCTATGTGAAAAATAATAAAGGTGCGCGTCAGTGAGTGTGTCCGTCATCTACGTCGTAGCACTGAATATGTTCTTCATGTGGATTGGTGTGGGAGTGTCCAGTGTGCATGTTCGCATAGGTGTGCTGACCTGTGGCTAAGTCGTTATGGCATCTCTAACGATGTGTTCATTTACTGCTGCATGGTTCAGTCGAGTTCATCCATGCCGCAGGTGTTGGCATGGGCAGGACAGGCTGGTGGGCACATCCGTATGTTCTTGTACCAGGGTATTTGATCGTCTGGTAGATGGGCAAACTCCTCTCGTGGCGGGTGCCTGGGCCGTGATCCTCTAGGCCAGGGGCGTGAGGGGATTGGTGGGAGCCTTGTGTTCCATTTTCCCACTTCACTCCATATTCCATAAAACTCACGTATTTTCAACAGATCCCACGAGGAAAAATACACGAAAGATAACAAGACTAAATAGACTAAATAGGCAGAATAGACCGACCCCGCCAGCAGAAAAAACATCAGTAATGACATTTCGAATGAAAGATGAATGGAATAAAGATGCCGTGCCCCCTGCCTATACAGTAGATTACAGCCCAAGAACTGCTCCCCTATGTTTAAAGAAAAAAGGTTCCTATAAAGTAGGAACGTCTAGTAGCTGCATGAATACAGTGATTTTAAAGCACGAAATAGAACCAGTGTACTTAGGGGACCCTGTTTACTTTTATGTGGGGGAAAAAGCATATCCATGGTTACCTAGGAACTGAGGAGGCGATTAAAAGATAGAACCCGAAGGAGTAGTGAAGATGGAATGATAGCAATGGATGTAGCCAAATCGTTTATACCATTCTTGGCCCAAATAGAAAATTCCTATAATATAAGAAAAATGTCTAGAATATTAAAAAATACAATAGATTCAACAACGGATATTTTATTCAATATGACGTTAGAAGAGAAAGGAATAAGACTAATGGCACTACAGAACAGAATGGCTCTTGACATAATATTAGTTGATCGTGGGGGAGTTTGCAAACTCATAAAAACTGCATGCTGTGTGTTCATAGATAACTAATCCCCTACCATATTCAGAGCCATCAGGAAACTACATGTCCTTAGTTCCACACTCTCTACTGAAGAAGGGGGTTGGGGGATAGGATCCTGGTTTTGGGGACTATTGCGGTCCTGGGGATGGAAGCTAATTTCGATACTAGTGGTGGTACTTGGTATATTCATAACATGTTGCTGTTGCATACAATGCCTACCAATAGTTTGCACTGAGATAACTGAGGGATGTACTAAGGGATGTATGCACATGGTGTCGAGAGGAAAACAAACACATGGCCAAAATAACAGAGACACTGATGAAACAAAAACAGTAAAACAATTCATGGCTATAGACATTAATGATGAAGATGATGTTTATGAGAGCATGAAAGGTTCCGACAAAGATACCCCAGACTTATCCTCATCAGAGGAGGATACAATGAATGAATAAGACGCTTGGCATACAGCCAAAAGGAGGGTTTCTCAATCTGGAAAAGTGAATACCCTTCATTTGGATGATAGACGTATATTGATGGCCGAAGGCCAACCGGTTTATGCACAGAATTATAGAAATACAGACTGCTATGCTTGACCAACAAGCGGCCATTTTAAACGTAGCAAAAATCGGCATTTTGCTTGTTAACCATTGCTCATTGCTTTCTGTCTAAACTGCTTTGCAGCTTGCAATTCTTGCGAATTCTGCTTACTCTGCTCAACTGTTAACATTGTTGTCTGAATATGAAAGGGCAAGGCCGCGGGACTGAGGAGTTCATTGAAACTCCTCATGAGCAGCCCAGAAAGGAATGCCCACTCTCCCTCTCTGTAGCCTTGAGCGAGAGCTGCAGGGCATTTAATCATTTCACAGCTGCCAGCCAGTCTCGTACTGTGGTAGAATATGTTAGAATAAAGCAGCTAAAGGCTTGAATTATGCTCTTCTTACAGCCCCCCTTCAGGAAACCCTTTAGAGCGTGTCGGCTCCCAGGACACGAATACCACCTCATAGATAGCAAAGCTTGGAATGTGACTCTTCCCCCGTGTGCAGCTTGCTTCCAAGAACAGAAGCACCGTGTTCTGTTCAACAACTAGAAGATGCCTCCGCACTTTCTAAATTGCATATTGTTACTAGAATAGACATTGAAAGTGTCATAATTGTCATACTCGTCGGAAATGTCCATCATCATCCCGAGTTCAAAGAAACTCAATAAAGAGGGGGTGTTAAACATATCATAGCTGATTGTATGATATGCATTTTGTATATATGTAACGGATGTACGTAATTCACTCTCTTGCGTCCCTCGAGGTCTAGAGAATACACGTTGCGGGGCGTGAGACCACAGTTGGCCAATTGGGACTATTTTGCTTGCAATAAACCCTAGCATTGGGAATTTTAACCTCGTGTCTGGCGCATCCTTTCATGTATGGTTATTGCCTTGTTTCCATATCACGAGGGACCCCTGAGGGTCCCTTTCATAATAACACAACATCGTCTGCATAGGCAAGCCAGTGAATCTTCACCCCGTCCAACATTGGACTTGCCAATGACGACGGCACTAGATGTTCACCCATGTCGGCTACAAATAAGTTGAAAAAGAGCGGTGCCCCCAAACAACCTTGGTGGCCTCTCCATTCAACTCCCACTGGCTCTGACAGGTGACCCTCTTCATTTAAGCGCACTCTAACTATATTATTCATATGGAATTCTATTAACATCCCCAATAGTCCTTCTGGGATCCCCCTTGCCCTGAGTTTTAACCAGATCCTCCCTCTATCCACCTGGTCAAAGGCTTTGGAGAAGTCTACACACACCCCAAATAGCTGCTGCTGCCCCCCCTCTACTTTGTGAATTTTCACTCATTAGTTTCAGCACCAAGCCATTTAGAGCTGTGGACATACCCCTCCTAAAGCCTGTTTGAAATTTTGAGAGAATCCTCATTTCCTTTTCCCAACATTCAGCTCCCTCGATATAATCCTCATAAATATTTTACTTTCTAGGTCCAGGAGGGTGATAGGACGGTAGTTGATAGCCGCCACCCTATCGGCCCCCTTGAAAAGAGGTATAACAGTTGCTGTTTTCCATGATGGTGGTAACTCCTGTCTTGCCAGAAGCTCTTTAAATAGCCAGTTCAGTAATTTGGCCCATAGGGAGGGATTATTTTTTAAAACCTGGTATGTCAGGCCATTTGGGCCTGCTGCTTTTGATGATGAGTTTTTCACAATTATTTCAGCAATGTATTGTTCATCAAAGGCTAAGCTCCAGACCGCTGGCATGATGTTTCGTACAAAGGTTTTCTGTGGTTTCCCAAATACCAATGTTAGGTGCTTCATGCAGTCTTTTTGAAAGACCAGATCATACTGCCTGGTTTCTTGCTTTACCCTTCAATTGATGTATCACTGACCAAAACTCTATTGTGTCCCTTTTCCCAATTAATTCTAACATCTGTTCCCCATCCTGCTGAAGGCTCCATATCTTTCTGGCCACTGACCAGGCTTTATATTCCTGCAGAAGAGATCTAGATTCTTTTTCACTAGCCTCACTACTCATACTGCCTTTTTTAATATTTCTTAACCTTTTATTCAGTTCTTTTTTACTACACATGCTTTCCTCATCGAATGAGTGACGATGGGTCTGTTTTGATCCGCCTCCACTTTCCGAAAGTGGGTAGATGGACCACACAAACTTTAAGAAACCCTCTGGATAACAATTCTCGAGTTGTATATTCTCTGGGATCCCCATTAGAATGTCATTGAACTATTTCCCTTCATATTTATATTTACAAAGACGTACTCTCCCTTTCCTACATTCAACTACTTGCTTATATCTCTCCTGGGGGTCCATCAGAAAATTTGGGAATGATAATTCTAACTGTAAGTGGTCACTGCCTCCCCTTTCCCTGATATTTAGAGTGGCCTTTTGCGCAAACAGGTCAACTGACAAAAATAGATATAGATACCCCTGACATCTAGTTGGTTTTGCTGGGATGTCCACTGCCAATTTCTCATTTGCCATTGTTAGCCCCCAGCCTTTTAGGAATTCCACCCACAATCAACCATTTTTAGATATTCTGCGCAATGTTTGATTGGTGTGTTCTTTTGAAAGTTTTATACATTGCGAGTTCAGGTCACCTCCCAATATAATCGGGGCCCCATCAAACATAACACTAATTTTCCCCAGCAGCATTGCTAATTCACCAAGAAATAACCGCAGCGCTGAACACACGGGGTTCCAATAGATATTGCAAAATATCACCTCCAACACACTTCTTTGTTGTCTCAATTTTGCTTTGCAGATTTGGATCCCCATGAAGTTATTTACAATCGGGATGACATCTTTGAATTTAGAATTGTTGAATGCCATAAGTAGACCTCCACTTGGTCTGCCATTGGTTTTTTGCAAGGCTGCCTGTGTAAATATTGAAAACCCTTCCACTGCAATTGGGTAAACTAACCAGGTTTCTTGCAGCATCAAGACATCCCCCATCCTAAATAGATCTTCTTTCATGTTCTTGGAGGTGAAAGTATTTGGACCCCTCGTGTTCCAGCAGAATATATTTAAACCCATACATTTAAAGAGGCTATTGGCCTAGACCCAGTCTCTGAAACACCACTGTCAATATATTAGGTAACATGGACAACAGGTTTTCTGCTGTGAAATTCCATGGTGATTCCACGTCTTTCAATGAGATTTTAGGTTTCTCCGCCAATCCTGCTTTGGATATCCATTTTGGTGCTGCCATAGATGGTTTCATAAATGTTTAAGGACATTCGTGACACAGTACAATGCCAGATAGGGCAATAATTCAACCAACCAGTACAAGCAAATTGAGTACCTTTGTCATTTTCCTAGATGTCGAATTAGTTCTCAAGATCAGCAACAAATTATGAACAAAACAACTCCAAAAGGGAGCAAACAAGGCTTGGACAGTGAACATATTCTGAGGGCAGGCCCATAGCTAGGCAGTAATTCAGAAACGTGGGAAACAGGTATCAAATAAACAATTTTTTTCATGCCCGGATTGCACCGGAAACTTCAGATCAGGGCAAGATACTTATATAAATGTAATGTTACAGCTTAAACAACCGTGGGTTATGGTGCTCAGGGTGGCATATCATCTGATGGATGGAACATTGCAAGAACAAGGGCATATCAGGCCTCAAAATTGGTATCCACTCATATTTTTGAAAATGTATTTTCGAAACACCATTTTCTTGAAAACGTTTTGACGAAAAACGTTTTTTAGAATGGATTATTTTTTATTTTATGTTTTTTTGTTTCGTAAGTAAAAAAAAGTGTTAAAAAAAAGTGGTTTGGGGGGACCGCCCATTTAAAAAATAAAATTAAAAAAAAAAACATTACATTTTTTTTTTCAGCAATGTCGTGCCGACAAAATGGCATTTCGAAAATATGGCATTCCAAAAAATCACTATAAACCCTCAAAATTATCGGACACACTGGCGTCCCTGCTCAAAGATCGAAGCCAACTCGTAGTTTCAGCCAGGGACCATTGCTCAAATTCCTTCTGCCATACCATGTATTGGGGACCCCGTCTGAGTTTTCAAGATATGGCTATGCGTCTTTTTTGCCAAAACGCATGCAAGGTCCATTTACTTGGTTACATGGCGACACTTATTCGGTCTGGGATATGCACCCAACATGCATTCAAGTGGACTCCAAGTGTATCTTAGAATTCCAGCTGTCATACAGGATTGCTTCACGTGTGACCAAAATGTGCTCACCCTACAGCATTTCCAAAACATGTGAATCAGATCAGCTCCCTCCATGTGGAACCAAGGGCAATTTGACAATGCTTTACATTGAATTTGGCCACCCTAAGTGGGGTCATGTCAGTGCGGTAAAGCACATTTAGCTGGACTAACGGAAAGCGTGCATTTCTGGACATGTTTTTACAAAAAGCAATGCATAATCCCATTGTTGATCAGTGATATCCTGGCCAGCATCCATCTCCCAATTGGACCTTTCTATTGCTTGTGAGGCCTTGCAAACATGCATACAACCTGGACACAGGGTGCCAGCCATCCTTCACCTCATACAGCAAAGTAAGAAGCACCAAAGCCTCAGGCCCAGCAGGCCGCCCTTTCCACTTTCTCTTGGCCACCTTTGTTATTCTCAGATACCCGAAAAATTGGCCCTTAGGGAGTCCTTCCCTCCGCATCAGACTCTACAAGTCCCTAATCACCCCGTTTTCACACAAATGTCACCATGTAAACAGGCCAAGTTGCTCCCACATCCTAGCAGCACTCAATTCAGCCATACTCTCACAGACATCAGCTACAATGGGAACATGTGGCGAGTAAGGATGCTGTAGACGTAGTAACTTCAGCACTCTAGTCCAGACCTGTCTGCCCAATTTTACCATTAGGGCCTGGGACCTATGCAACTGTCCAAGATCCACAATCTACCATCCGGGTTGAGGTCGTCAGATAGCCAGATTGCCAAGTGGCTCATCTGAGCAGCCAAATTATAAAGCTACATTTTTGGCAATTGCACGCCCCCATCTCTATAGGGTAAACATAAAGTGTCAAGTGCCATCCAACACCGGTTCTGTCCCTATAGGAAGTCTCTCATCACAGCATCTAAGGCGCAGAAAAATGCAGCTTCTCTATAGTAAATCACATTCGTGAAGGCAAAAAGTAGCCTTGGAAGGATGATTATCTTAACTATGGCTACCCGACCCATAAGGGAAAGGGGCAGCTAAACGCAGAAAGTCATAGATCTCTTAACACCATCCAATGCCTTGAGTGTGTTACCAGCATGCATTTCCCCAGGGCTGTCCGCTATTCATATGCCTAAATATCTAAAGGAATGTGTCTCCCACTTCATTCCTAGATCAGGAAGATATGCCGCCTCATAGTACCGATATCCCGCTAGAGGAAACAAGACATGATGTTTGCTTGCTAAATGAGATCCCTGAGAGTTTTGCAACGTTGTCTAACATGGCAAGGAGAATGGGATGGTTGTGCTCTGGCTCACATAGAAACAAAAGCACATCATCCGCATAGAGGGACGCCAGGTGTCAGACCCCTCCGACCTTTATGCAAGCCTCAAGATATTCCTGCTGTAAATACAATGCAAGACTTCCAAAGCCAATATGTACATCATCAGTGATAATGGACACCCCTGTCGTGTCCCTCTTTGTACATCCCACAGTTCAGGCACCTGTCTGCCAAATCTTAATCTAGCAACCGGTTCTGTATATAATGTATTGACCCAGCAGATAAAACCCTCTCCAAACCCGAAGCCCTGCAATGCTGCAGACATCCACTCCCAGAAGGCATGAATAGCATAGCAGGAAGCCGCAACATGGAGGGCTTCCCTCGAGTCAGTTTGATCAATAATATGTTGTAGTTGATGTAGATTTAGTGAAGTACTGCGACCTGGCACAAAACCTGTCTGGTCCGCATGGATCAGAGTATTTATTACTTTGCGTAGTCGTCTAGCCAACAATGTAGTAAGCAACTTGATGTCACAATTTAGCAGAACTAAAGGGCAATAGGACTCACATCTTTCAGGAGGCCTCCCAGGCTTAGGAATGGGAATCACCATCGTTTCCCCTCATGCTGGGTAGGAGCAAGCCCTTCTCATAAGATTCCCCAAATACCTTCAGCAACACCAGGGCAAGTGTGGAACAGTATTCTTTATAAAACTCCACTGGTAGTTCGTTGCTACCTGGTGTTTTACCAGAGGTGTGGGTGTTTTTTTACCAGAGGTGCGTTGTCTAACTTCAGCTACACCTGTCAAACACATTGGAGATGGACATGCATGACTTCCCTTGTATCCATGATTGTTGGCAGGCTGGGACACAGAAAGAGATGACACACT
The DNA here is from genome assembly GCF_040938575.1 of Ambystoma mexicanum. Classification (NCBI taxonomy): domain Eukaryota; kingdom Metazoa; phylum Chordata; class Amphibia; order Caudata; family Ambystomatidae; genus Ambystoma; species Ambystoma mexicanum. Next base: position 934,152,659 of record NC_090928.1, on the reverse strand, counting down.
GCAAATCTCCCTCTATGCATTCAGACAGAATAGTTCATGTTGCTGTCTTGTGCTTCCTCTATGCCCTCATGGTGGCCTTGTTGTTGAAAGCCCCATGCACCCCCACCCACAAGGCCCATGCTGGGCTCTTGCTGTTCTTTTTCTACAAACCCACACCCGGAGAGGAGCTGGCCAGTAGTCCTGCCACTTCACCATCTGTCCCTGTTTTCTCTATGCATGGCTCGGCTGACACTTTTATCTGCTATCGTCTGCCCCTTTTCCCCCGCCTGCTGTCTTTCTGTGCTGGCTTCCCCATCCTCCAAACAATTGTCTTGTGTTGCCACGCCCCAAACAGCTTTATTCTGCTCTACTCACGAATACTTAAACTGACCGCCCACCAAAGCGAATCCATAACTGCTGGCTTTGTCAATGCATGTTTATTCAAACTATGCAGTTTTTTGCAATAGCTTCTATTTAACTAATGACAAGTTCGCGATTCATATAATGCCATCTATTGCAGCAACAACAAAACGTAAGCACGGCTTGAGCATGATACATCAACACTGCAGCAAAGCTATCTTACATCTTGCATCTTTCCCCTCAAACTTAACTCCCTCTCTTTCAGATCCGCCAGAGCACCTGGAGACCATGCAAATGGCAGTGGTGCACAGTATTCTGCCCAGTATCATAACAGAACATAACATAACATACAGGACCTTAGGCATCTCTAAACATATTCTCAATAGTTTGCAATATCTCTACATAGTGTACATGATTTAATGGAGAATGTTGATCCAATGATCGCTTCCTTTAATTTCTTTGGATTCAAAGCATCTGCCCGCCTTTTTCCGAGAAAGACTTATCTCCAGGGACATTCTCCTTGCTGAGTTGAACTCGCTGCCTTAATCCCGCACGTCACCATTTTTGTTGTCTTCTAATGATTTTGGTTTGGCTCACAACATGTGCATTTTGAATCATGACAGAGTCACAGCAGGGATTAGGGCTTCTTTCATGATCTAAAACCTAAGGTCTTCATTTGATTTTAGTCTAATACAGTTGGCAGGCTCCTTTCCCTCTGCGTTTGCAATGTCCTGTATCGCATTTCAAAGAATAATCAGCCATCCCTGACACACTCGGAACGCCATTTTTTTAAGACTTAGCTTTTGACGTGGGGCTGTTAGAAAACAGAGAGCGGCAGACATCTGGCTACGTCCTGGACGGCTGCATGTATGTCTGTGGCAGCGGTGGGGTTATACTGTACATGAGAAGGAGCACCCCTCACTCCAAATGAATGGGCCTGTTTGCAAGCCTGGCCAGAGTGGGAGAGCATTAGGTCGAGTTTGTCGGTGACAAATGCGTAGTCTTCGTTATTTGCAAGTCGGATCCTCTTCGGACTGGTCTAAGCTGGTTTAGGGAGGGGGCAGCTGTGTGTCCCAACTCGGGCCTGCAATAGAGATCATCGCCCTGGCCAGCTTGCAACTGGATAGGCTTGCTTGGGTTAAAGGTTAGCTGAGCTTTAGTCAGAATTTGGTGTTTTGGTGTCTAATCGGATTTCACTGACCTCGGATCATTTTTGGGTCACAACTGTAAATCAGCATTGATTTGCATGAAGGCTGACTCCTCGTTCATGAAAGGGTTCTGTCACTTTTGGATAGTCTGGAGTCAGGCAGCAGAGTTTAAAAGAAGATGAAATGCACATTAGAGCAAACGGCATATTGAGTATGGCAAGGGGGTGCACGTGCAATGCGAGCATAGATTTCTTTTTTTTTTTCAAAAGACACATTTCTGCTAGAAAATCATTAACAGGACACCACGGGAGGCATTTCATTCATTCAAAGTGACGTTTTCAACAGTATCTACTCCAAAAAATTGAATGATCAGCAAATGTTTCTCTGCAAGGAACACATTTTAAAAAACAGTGGTATTTAGCAAACAAATACCAACTACCATATACGTTAGACTATTTCAGGAATTCTGAATAATCAGACAACATTTTTATGAAAGAGGTTAAAAGTAATGTGGAAGATTAAAAATGTTGTCCTCGTTAATTAAGAGGTTAGAAAAACGTGTTATTATTTTTATTATTGTTATTTTTATTGTATTTACTGAGCGTGGACCTAGCATTGAGAAGCAACAAAGCGCTTTACAATGGTATATAACAGTACAGATGCATAACGGAGCGCTTTTCAGAAGTAACAACAGAACAGATATACAGAAAGGGGAAGGATACAGAGGGACACAGAGGAGGGGTACAGCTGTACTGGGTGGCGGGAGGGAAAGTGGCGCACAGCATTTAGCGAGTCAGAAGAGCGCGCGGGCCTGCGTGATGGCCTGGGTGCTGAGGAGAAGAGACTTGAGTTACTTTCTGAATTGTAATAGCGTGGTGGCGAGTCTGGTGCTGATGGGGTGTAGGTTCCATAGCCTTAATCACAATAAATGCATTTTATTGAAACATTTTTTCCGGTTTCCCCCTGTTTCAAAGAGATGCAACTGTAGTTGCTCTAAAAGGCCTTAATGTAGCATCCTTGCAACGATGAAGGCCTGAGCCCTACCTGTTTCAGCAATTAGCGTCGAAATCTCAAAGGCAATTTCTATTAGTATTATGCATGTAATTTAGCAAGAAAAAATAGCGCTGTGCGTCCCTCCCAATGTTCCCTGGCAGTGGGTAGGGTGCATAACTTTCTTCTGCTTTGGACTGCTCCTTCTTCACCACAGTGGTTGAGCATTTTAGAAAGTGCAACTCTCGCAAAAGAGGTCCAATGAACCCTTCTCAGGTGTTGTTCTGGAGCGAATCAGAGAAGTGGTGTGAGACCCCTTCTTTTAAAGGTACATCTCCACAGCTGATTGGACTAAAGCTATCATGCTTAAGGGATCCAATCCCAGCTCATAAAATAAGTGGATTTTGCACTTCTGACATCACAGCCAAAGTGCTTTGTGCTAACGGAAGTGCAGTGAACAGGAATTAGAGATAGCGGCAGGGAGAAAATATGGCAACATCTTTCTTCATCTGTACAGAGCTGCCCTGTCTGCGCTAACCCCACCCTACCCCCTTCCCTTCTTTATAGGATCATAGGCCCTTTGGAATGAAGCACCCTGATGTGAGGCCAGGGCTTTGGTGAATGGTTGTGCCCTTTGATTCTGTTCTGAGGCCAGCTTCCTGTGGAGTGGTTGTCTTCTGGGAAGGGTGTTACCTACCCCTACAAAGAAACAAAGAGAGGCAATCCCCCAAGGCTACAGTCCTGCCAGGAGTTGCAAGGTCCAGCCTGTCTGGAGAGAATACACATAATCCTTCCACAGCTGAGCATGGGCTCACATCATTGACATACATGTGGTATCAGATTGCTGTGGCTGTAATAATTATGTGAATGACATCCACCATACCATAACTCAGGTATGGCTTATTTTTAAAGCCCATTCTGCCACCAGGATGTAGACTCATAATTAATGGGTTTTGGAACAGCGGTGCATATCTTAAATGCAGCCCCTGCACAACAAGGATTTGTCTGTCACTACAGCTGTCAAATGGGCAACTGCAACCTTTGAACCTGTGCTGTGCCACTAGTAGAGCAGGTGCTGAAGACCAGTTTGCTGATGCAGCAGGGCACAAGTACACACTATGCTTTTGGCATGGAGTTTATGAAAGGGGAATCTGATCAGGAGATTACCCTTTCAGAGATGGAATTACCTGCATCATTCTAGTCCATTAAAACACAAAAAGAAAAGCCAGGACTCCTACACCCTTACCAAATGGCAATCTGTCAGAGCTAGAAATTGGAAACATAGTACTGCGACCCTAAGAGTTCCTCTGAGATTCTTTTTTCAATCAAGGATATCTTGTTTTTGGGTAGGAAAGGTTTGGATTTTCTTGAATTACGTGAGACCAATTCCTGACATATTTGTCCCAATGATCACAAATCCCAGTTATTCCAGCATTCATATGACAAAACTCAGTTCAACTACCAATTCCCCAAGGGAGTTTGTCATGATCAGATTATATTCTAGGCACATTATCAGATGTATACCTCTTGGACTGATAAAACAGCTACTGTAAATAACACTTGAAAGACTAAGGATCTTAGGTTAGAAGAAAAGAATAGTACATTAAAACATCTTTGTGATTTTTTTATGAGATGCTAAATTGGATACAGAGGACCTCAACATGTGCACTTATGTGCTGTTGGGTCCCATGCATGCACATTTCATCGTTCACATGGCGGAGGGGAAAGGGAAAGAGAAATACAAGGCAAACTCGTTTTTACTCTTCAATTTTACTCCTCTTCTTGTGAAAAAGTAAATGGTGCTTGCAATTAAGCTTTACAGACAGCGTTAAAAAAATGATTCTTATGGAATCTGCCTGGTATTTAGCAGGTGCAAATATGTAGCGGATTCCATAGGAATCTATTTGTTTTATGCCTACATGAAAATGTAATACAGCTGTAAAATGAAGGCACTGACTAGATGTGGGAGATCAGCACGGCAGAGCTCTTTGTCCACACTGTGCACCTTCTACGTCATGTCACTGCTATCGTCCTATCGTCTCATCTAAAGCTGCAAGGTACTGTGGAGTTCTGCTGACAACGTTCCTCTCCTTGGATACTATTAACTTTGGTATACCCTTTTTATCCTTCAATGGTTTTACCACAGTTTCCTCAAATAACCTGACATTTGGGCATATTAATTAAAATTTCTACACAAACAGAGGCAAACCACACCTCTTTGCCGCCAGTCTTTTAAAAGCCTGACTCCAAGCAAACCCGCGCGCGCGTACCCAAGAATGCGATGCAGAGTTCTGTTTGGCTGGTTGCTATCAGCTAATTTAGGGCAGCAAGGTACTGTGGAGTTCTGTTGACAAAGTTTCTCTCCTTGGATACTATTGACTTTGGTATACAGTTTGTATCCTTCAACGATTTTACCACAGTTTCCTCAAATAATCTGACATTTGGGCATATTAATAATATTTCTACAGGAACTGAGGCAAACCAAGCACCTTTCCCGAGAGACTTTTAAAAGCCCAACACCACGTGCACAGGTGTGCCTCCTTTGAACATTTGTGACATAAACCAAGTGGCGGATGATGTGGTTTATATTGCATTGTGTTATGTAGTATGCATATACCTTAAAAACTACAATGCCCCAAGTTTCAGAACAACACCCCTAAGAGGAAAAGAGCTCTTAGGACACTGTATCTAACATCCAGCGTTTAGTTAAACGGTTACCAAATCGACCAAAACTGGACGCTGTACAGCAGCATTCAAAATCTTTGACTTCTGCTGTCAGGGGCTACTGGAATCTTTTGAAAGAGGGGAACAAAAGCACTAAGCCTCTGGATACTGCACGAACAGTAAAAGAGGTTACACAACAGGAGCACGACTCTGAGGCTTTTGCAGAACCGTTATTATATTTTGATGACATAACATACTCTGCTTTAATAGCTGAAAGCAGGTAAATTGGTCAAGGAGCACTTTTACCACACTTGCCTGAGGATTGCACAATAATTCAGGATATCATCTTCTCATAGCAGATTCTAAATGATCTGAGGAAGCAGATTAGAGGGGTGGACGCTCTGGTACCCCAACCCTCAGTTACCACGGAAGCCCAGGTACATTTTCAGGGAAGAACGAGAAGGGGGTTGTCTCCGGTCCCAAGGGCAATGTCTGGGAAATTAACCTACCCCAACAGATAAAGAAACTTTCATAACTGTGGAGGACTTCGAAACATGCAAAAAACAGAATAAATCAGATTCTAAATATTGTCCTGCCCCGCTTCCCATATCACTAATAAGTAACCGGGTGTTAGTTCAAAATTCTCAGCCTCTGGATTTTTGTATTTCTCATCCATTGAACCTCTTACGCTCCCCAATTTGATATCCGGAATCGTTGAAGACGTCCTCCAGCTCATCAATTACTTTTGTGAGTCCAACACCGCGTAGGTCGTTTGGCTTGAACGCTGGGGTAACCCACATGGTGGAGGTTACTTTAACAGCGATGAATACAGAGCTTTTGGCGCTCGCCAATTTGTTTGAAACCTTGGATGCAAAATCTAATGAACAATCAAATATATTGGCCAGCCTGATTTCTAAGGTGATGCAGATAGAAGATCATATGCGATCAAGGGAACTTGGCTGTTCAAAGCAAGCGGCTGACCGGCGGGGGGTAAAGTCATATCTGGTAATTAGGCCGTCCACCTCAGATATTGCAGCCTGAAACACCAAATTTGGCAGTTCTAACTACTATAGAAGTATCCCACCCTGTACTCCAATGTGAGATTATCGACGAAGAAGATAGTACACTGTCCTATGAACAGCCACTGGAAATGACTGAGGTCCCACCAGAAAATTCAGAGCCAATGTTTAAAATATTTACTAACCTGAAGGAGGGAGCTAAAGTTGCATTAGCAGGGAAAAAGTCAAATAATCAAAGGTATCTAGCCAGATATTCTATGTTAGGCTCATGAACATTTTTGTAGGCCTTATCTACACCGCCCCATGACCAAGGACAACTAAAGGTTAAAACAAAAAGTCGTAAAGAACTCCAGCAGAAAAAGAAGCAGACGTATATAAAGATTATTGAGGAGATCACCATTAACAATCTATTGATGACTCAGGATTAATCTGAGTTGATGGAGACATCAGCAAATGAAGTTGACCTCCTCAATCTTACAACACATTCACTGATGAATGACACAATGAATGATGAGCCTACCATCAAAGGCGGACAAGGTTTGATTTGTAGTTAACATCATGGAGTCTGTCCACAAAGAGGGAAAACAAAACTGCAAGTCAAATCTCAGTGTCCCCAGATATTCTCCAAACTGGAACAAAGAAGATTCCTCTCCTGTAACCATCAGCCTCACTTTAGGCAAGAGGAAAGTGAATTTACTAATACTGGGTGAGAAAGAATCCCCATAAAGTGTTCCAGGAGGGTGTGAGATGCTGTTGAGGCCAGGCCACATATAAATCATAAAACCCCAAAACAAGGGGGGACTCGACCTCTTCAGGAAGACATTCAGCTGCATCTATGGCTCAATCTTTGAACAAGATCTCTAGTAGTAACCAGTGTTTATATCTGAAGAGAACAGGAAGCCTTTCTGAGGAAATACTTCTAAACAGAACTAATATCCTGAGATTAATAGCGAACATACCAGATTTGTGAGCTATCCAATCGTGCAATATTGCCCAGATCGAGTTTCTAAATGAATACAATCTCGTCAGAGTAAGGAGGTATTTACCTTCTCAATTGGTGCAGGATATTCTATTCAATCATTCTGGGTACTAAGCTGCAAAGAGAGCAACAGGGAGACCTGTGTGGGAGAGACCAGCGGGGACATTTCCCGTGAGGAGGCAACCGTGGTGGGACCTGAGCAGAAGCCAGGACACCGGCAGATGTTCCAGAGATGCTGTGGAGCCCAGAGTGAGTCGGGTCGTAAGGCTGCCACAGGTGTGGGAGCCTCAATGGATGAGGGAAAGGAGCTGGAGCTGCGAGCAAGAGACAAGAAGGAGAGGACACTGTCCGTGTCCATGGAGCAGAAGCAGAGGTGTGTGTCGGGAAGCACCCAGAGAGCAATCAAGGCTTGCTGAGAACGGCCAGCCATTCCGTGAAGCCAACTGGAAGCAGAGTAGCTGAACGCCAAACACTGAGTACTGGTGAATTCAAGGGAAGGGCACTCAGGGCCGCGGTGCTCCTAGGGGGCTAAGCATAAGCAACGAAGTGCTGTATGCATTATATTGAACCCAAACTGAATGAAACCTTGAAACAAAATTACAATACACATATTGAATCCCAAGCGTAATGAAAACTTGAAGTAAAGCTAGATTGCACACATTCAATGCCGAACTGAATGAAAACTTGAAACAAAGCTAAATAAAGCTTATTGAATATCGAACTGAATGGAACTTTATGGGCAAAAGCTAATAGCTGATGAAATACAAAAGGGAAAGTGCCCATTTGAAAACAACCTTTGAAAAAGAGCGCAAGTGTGAAAGAGTGTGACAGGAAGGTGGGGAATACATAAGACCACCTTAAAGTGAACTTTCTGAAGGGATACAATACGGCAGGGTCAAAGACTCGCATAAGACATGTGACACATAATGGCAACTACAAGAGGCTAACCAGGAGAAGCCAGGAGAGTGTAAATCTTCACATAAAGCCCAGCGGCCGACAAAGGGAAGCAAAGTGAATGTGAACCTGTCCATAGGGGCAAATACAGAAGGACCTGTGTGGGCTGAAGAGCCTAGGGTCACTGGTTGCGCAACATGTGATGGGTGGAACATGTGGTCTGACAACTGTGCCTAGACCAGGTAGCCCTAAATTGTGAAAGCCAACGATATTGTAAAATAAACCAAGAAGGAGAACTGTGAGTGAACAGGTAATGCAATCCAGAAGGAGGGTCAAGATTACCTAAATTTGTGTTGAACTTAGAAAGACTGAGACCACTACAAGGTACTATGTTGAAGTCTTCGGGAAGGGAACCCTGAGACTTGATGAGCTGCAAATACTGTATTGTGGACGGAACCTCAAGACCCATTTTCCTTTGAACTGTGTTGCCTTGAACTTGGGGAAGTGAACCCTGAGGAGTTTGTGGATTTATATTACCTACTACTTGTGAAAGGTAATCATGAGACTTTTGTGGAACTTTCTTGAACTCAGGGAAGGGGAGCAGAAGGAGATGCCAAGAGCTGGAAGAAGCACAGAACTGTGTGTTCTTTTATTATTGCCATCCCTACACATTGTTTAGCTTTAGTTATGAGGGCAAGGATAGGTTTTGGACACAGACAGACTTTTAAGTTGAACTATTTGACTCAGACTTTCATTAGTTTTGTTCAGTTAGGGAAACCCCACCTTAGCATAGGACAGTTAGGCCTTCTACCATCCTGACATTTGATTTATTAAATCATTATGTTTTGAACTTTAAATCCGTTGTCTGTGTCTTGCTTCATGATGCCTTCACAGTACGCAATAGGAGAATTCAATACATCTCGGCCCTGAGTTACACAGGGCGTAATCCCGGCATCTCCAAAATAGAAAATGAAGATGCTATCCTTTTCTCCTTTTAGAATAATGTGCCCCCGGGAACAACAGAAGACGGGACAGGATTCTGAAGTTTTAGCGGTCTCCCACAACAGCAAGAAGCAGACTGGTCTTGGCACCTGGGGGCTTTGGCAGGCGAGGTTCAATATCGAGAAAAGTAACTGCCGACCAAGAATAACACTCAGACTCTGAGGTTGGGCTCCTGGAACACACAGGGCTTTAAACATCTGTTATCATATAAGAACAATGTTTGGGGTTTCCTGGACATTGTGATCTTCCAGGGAACATGGCTCCTTCAGGCTCCCGTATGGGATGGTTACGCTCCCTGTCTAGTAGAGGCCGTTAAGGCTGCGAAGGGGAGGCCCACTTCAGGGGTGTTAACAGCGTGTAAATTGGGTATGGCTCTGGCTTTAGAGGCCTGGGATTTACCTAATTCTTTTCTCAGCTAACAAAGCTGTAGTGACATCCGGCAAATAAGAGACTGAGAGGTAATGATGCCATTTTTAATTTATTCTGGAATCCTGCTGGGATTTTAGATGATGCTTTTTTTGAGGGGGTTGAAGCAATGCTGGATCTAAGCCTGGGTGATCCAAAAACTGTAGCAGTCTTCATCGCCGGAGACCTGAACATTCAGTGTCTCCAACCAAAGGATCACTTGTCCTGCGGTAGAGCTAAGAAATAGTTGAATTTAATGAAAGAGAAAGGGTTACTCATGTTGAATGGAGCATTAAGGGGAGATAAGCCCTCCCCCTTCCAACATGAAGAGGAATCACACAGAGTGCTATTATTGACTACATTTTTGTCTCAAGAAATATATTTATGAGTGTATATGATTTCCAGGTGATAACACAAGTTAACAGTGACCATGACATGTTGCTGACCACCTGTGAATTAGGTCTTCTGGTGAATAGGGGAGATATTACCGTTTCAATTTGGAGATGACGGGGGAAGAAATAGGTTTACATGGTGTGAACCCTCCCTAGAGAAGCTCTATGGCAGTATAAAAGAGAGTGCCTTTACATCTAGCACTCAGGAGTGGTGATTACGTTTCTGCGCCCAGTTTATTTACACAGAAAAATCTTAATGGCATGCAACCATTTTTAGACATAATCATGTTTTTGATATTTAGGTCCAGAAGAAGAAAAATCAGTTAAATAAGGCTTTGAGAGCGCTAGTGCATGTAGATATCTCTTCTAGATTTTCAAAGATAAAGAAGTTGAAATTAAGATATAAAAACTGGCTTTGAGGTTACAGATCCTGGTTGTTTCAACAAGATGGTGAAAATATGCTCTGGACGATAGCATCCAAGAGTAGTGCCCAAATTTGGTCTCTATTAAAAAAACGGGAATGGGGACTTACAGCTGCCTTTACAAATAAACCCGATACAAGAGCAAAGATGGGTATGCTATTTTGGAAATGTGTGTGTGCCCTCTGGGTTGATAGGGATTAAAGTGAGGCAAGACTGGGATAATAACGAGACCATGGTGTTCGACCAGGAGGACATAATGCAAATAAATAAATGAAATACCTCCAAAGCCGCAAGACACGATGACCTCACAAATGAGTTGCTAAAAACCCATCCAGAGGTATGGGCCAATATCTTGCTGATTATTTTTAAACAAGTTCTTGACACTAAACAAATACCTCAAAAGTGGAGAAAATCAGTCGTGATACCGATATTTAAGAAGGGTGACAGAGAGGTGCCACAGAATTATCAGCTAATAGCCCTCTTAGACATGCCGGGCGCCATATTTGTATGTCTAATACGCAGGGACCTAATGGCCTGGGTGAAGGAGGCGGTAGCTTTTGATACTCACCAGTCAGACTTTGTCACTGAAATAGGGACAGCAATAAATGTATTAGCACTAAGCCTGGTTAAAAAAAAGGGTAATTCAGTCAGGCCAGCCAGTTTACATGGCTTTTATTGATTTCAAGCTTGTGTTTGACTCTGTACCTAGAGATAGATTATTAAAATAAATGAAGGAGGGGGATTGCCCAGGTTATATCTTGGCATTAATCTACCAGATGTATTCGCAAAAATCTATTCAAGTTAGGTTGAATCAGCAGTGACTTCCAACAGAACCGATTTCTACATATAAAGGTTTGAAGCAAGGGTGCATTTTGTCCCCTGCCCTTTTTAACCACTTTAGTGCAGATTTTGGGGACCATTTTATCAAGGTTAATACTTAGCCACCAAAATTAGGGAAGTCTCCCATATCGTGGCTCCTTTTGCAGATGACCTGGTCCTTTTAGACTAGACGGGCATAAGCCTACAGAGGCAATTATTGTCCTTGGAGCATTATGCAAATAAGAATGAACTAAATATCAATGTGGACAAGTCAAATGTTGTGATTTAATAAATATAGATACATGGGAGTGAACTTGAATAGTAACAATCAAGATGCCCCATATAGAGCTGATATTATAAACTGACACTGCGTCCGCACAGGCCCTTATGATCCATAGGACATATGGTAAATTTCCTTGTCTTCCCCTTATCACCTTTTATAAGCAAAAGATGGTACCCACGCTAATCTATGGGGCTGAGACGAAAATGGTACAGAACACTCCAAATTGGAACAGGCTGGAAGGCTTGTTCTGAAAGAGGGGTCTGTCCCTCCCAGCAAGCCTGGAGATTCAAATCATTCATTTTGAACTGGGCTTACTATCATTAGTAGTTATGAGTAAGTGGCAAGCTTTGGCATTACTTAGAAAATGTATTTTAAGCCGGCCTGAAACAAATTCAATAATCCCTCTGTTGGCACAGTTGCTCCAAGATCAGATGAATCGGTCACTACATTCTTGGAAGATAGATTGTTTGGAAACAATGTTCTTAGCGGATATTACATTAGATTTATTGTTGGCCGATCCTGACCGAGCAAAGCAGAAATTGTGGTTTTATGATTGAAGGATAATGTGGGAAGAATGTAATTCTTATAACTTATTTAAACATTGTCAGTTTGAAACAAAGCCATGAATGCAACTCCTTTATATTTAATGACATTTCCATTTCCATGCCCTAAATATCATGCTTGGCTTTTTAACATTTAGTTTTAACTTATGGCCAACCAAGGAGGTTTTAGGTATAAGGCTGAACTGGCCATTGGACCAGAGAGGGTGTTGTTTTTGACAAAAACAAAACTAAAAACTAAACAGAAACATTGAGGCACATGTTGTGTCTTGTCCAAAGCTTTTAGATTTGAGGAAACAACAACATTTTATGGATTATAGATATTTAACAGAGGATAATTTATGGGCAAGGATATTTAGAAGACAGCACATCTCTTTATTTTTAGCAACAGTGAGATTTGTATTAGCTATAAAGACTTTATTAGTTGATGTATAAATGAAGAGAAGTATTAATGCACTGAGTTTTTAGGTCTGCGAATTATCAGAACTTTGAGTGAAGGAAAAGATGAGAAAAATTAATTGATTCGTTTTTTTTTCTCTGTCTTTGGTTTTGGTGTACATTTCCTTTTAACCTGAGACTATATTTGTGAATTGTAAAATTGAAGTATTTTAATTGTATTGAAAGTTTGACATTGTATTCAGCCATAACAGTACAACAAAAAGAAATGGTCTTTAGACATTGTTGTAAGTATTTTGCCTAGAGATGTTGGAGCAAGACAAGGAGGGACCAATTGCTCTGATAGTATAGCAAGTATCATGGCCATTTGAATGACTGCAACCCCTTATTAAAATGGACAACTGTCCAATCTGAGATGATGAGATGAAAATCACAGCATGTCACAGGAAAATGAATAACTGAATTGGGCCTTGCAATGTGTCCATTTCTATGTACAGGACTGGAAATCAGCTTGAATAAAGAATCACACATTGATAGTGATAGACATAGTGAAGATATGTTGTTTTGAAAAGACTTTGATTGCAAATAAAACGTTATAATGCTGTTCTGTTTTAAATGACAATTGCAAATGGAGAAAGGAAGTGAAGGATGCAATGGTGAATAAAGCAACTTTGGCCAAATGGTATTCCTTTCCCCAATCACAACCCCCAACAACACAACAGCAGGATTGTGGGTATGGCTTGCTTTCCTACAAGAACAAGTGTGAACACTGGCCTTTCAAGCTGAGCCATAAAAGTTGATGACTGCTTGGAGTTGATTACCAGGAAGCCAAGGCCCTGCAGAGGAAAACAAATGGGATCAATGTAAATCTTCTATCTGCTGCAGGGTATGTGCTAAATACCTTAAATATACAAAGGAATATCCCCTCTGCAATGGTCCCCTCTCAACTAATCTAATCTTCCAATCAGCCAGGCTTCTGCTGAAGGAAAATTCACACCTGGGAGAACCTAGAGCCTGCTACAAGAGGAAAATGCAGGAATCACTCAAGGAAGTATGGCTGTGTCATAAATAGCTCTTGATTGCTAACTTCAAAAACAGTTTGCCATTGCGATCAGGCCATGGGTCATAAATGTTTGGGTACGGTAGTATAGCTCAGTGGCAACGCATTCGCCTTGGAGGCAAGACAAGGCACAGCAACACTTCTTTGGTATTAAGCGCACAATAGAAATTCAATTATAATTAGAGAAATGCCCATGTCCTGAGCATAAAGGAACTAGCATTATATGACACCATTTTACTGTACTTACCAGGAACTGCAGATGGTATTTAATATTGTATAAAGTGTAAGGGAGAAAATGAAATGCCTTTTGAATTATCCATTTGGATTCACTTTATTGCTTACAACTTTAATGAAAGGTCCTAGAGACTTATTTTTTAAATAAAAAGGTTCACCTTGAAAGGCTCTATCAGATGGATGTAAAACGCATATATTATATATATTAATTATATAAATTAAGCAGATTTGGATATCTTGTAAACAAATGGCATGTTCCAGTGATTTATGGATCCTAAGGTCTGTGATGTTATTCTGATCTGGGTATTGAATGTATGTGTAAAAGTATCAGAATGAAAAATACAAAAATGTGTAGCACACACATTCCATGTTATGCTGAGATCAGATTAGCATCATTTAATTCACCTGAGTGAGAGCAATCTGATGAACTGATTAGTAATATGGTCACACATGTGAAGTATGGTGTTATAGAATGTTACATTATTTAATGTTAAAATCCCTAAAATTCACACAACATCCTGTGTTACAACTATGCTGATGACACTCAACTAATTCTAAAACTTTTGAACTCAAAACTCAACTGCCGACCTGACCTCACCTCCTGCCTCCTCGATATAAAGCTCTGGATGAACCAAAACTACCTCTTGTTAAACCCCTCCAAAACTGAAATCATGTTATGTGGCAACTCCAAACTTCTTCCACAACCCTGGCCATCTGCCATGGACAACTCACTGACTGCCTCTAACTCAGTAAAAAACCTTGGATGCACCCTTGACACTGACCTAACACTCTCGTGGCAAGTCAGCAACGTCTCAAAGTCCTGCCACTACCACCTTAAAACTCTTAGGTGCATCTTTCCATATCTCTCCTTTCCCAACAGACTCTCCCCGCGGTTCATTTAATTGTTATATCAAGACTGGACTACGCTAACCCCTTCTACCTCGGAGTCCACGCTTACCAACTGAATAAACTTCAAAGAGCAAAAAATATTGCAGCCAAACTACTACTAGCGCTCGGCCCAAGAGACCACATCTCCCCAGCCCTTAAAACTCTGCACTGGCTTCCAGTGGCCCGAAGGGTGACTTTCAAAACATTATGCATCTCACATCGAGCATTGCATAAAACCGTACCTCAATATCTTCAAGACAAGCGTAAACCCTATCACCCTCCACATACTCTAAGATCAAGCTCAGCCGGCCTCCTAATCATACCTAAAACAAACTCAGTCAGGCTAGGCATCATTCTCAGCTTTGGCCCCCACGCTGTGGAACGCACTGCCACCCCACATAGCCTAAATGAAGATCTAATGTCTTTCCGGAAACTACTGAAAACTAGGCTCTTCCCCTAAAACCAACCCGTACGCAAACTAACCGAAACTGAATAACAGCATCTCAATGACACCAACCCAACAAACTACTAAATCTTGAATAACAATAAAACAAATAACAATACAACATCAAGATCCATGCGAGAAATCGACAACTAATAACCACCAATGTAAACTAAAAGGACAAACATAATAGAACGAGTAAACTAGATCAAAGCAGTGAAGTGGATTACAAGAATAAATTGTACGAAACATTAAGGAGGTTTAAATTAATGAAATGGATGTAATAAGTGCAATGGACAAAATGAACAAAATGGGTGAAATTAATAAAAAGAAGAGGATGGAAAGATTAATTCAAGAGACTGATGAGTACACAGACTGATGATACCGACTGTATGAGTGCATGGAATAAATGGAAAGTACAGAATAGACGATTCAAGTACATGAGACGGGGTAGTGCATGAAACAGAGAGAGAGCACGGAACAAATCCAGTGTGTACGAAAGGTGACATGGCCTGAATCGATAATGCATGATTAATGAATGAAGTGAATGGAGCAGATAAAATCGTTGGAATGGATGAAGCGCGTGGAACGGGTGAGTGCGCTGAGTGGATGAATGTGCTGAGCAGATGAGTGTGTAGATCAGATGAGTGTATAGAACGGATGAGTATATTAAGCGGATGAATGTGTAGAGCGGACAAGTGTGTGGAGCAGATGAGTGCGTAAGTGCAGAGGAGTGTGTAAAATGCAGGAGTACATAAAGCAGATGAATGCGCAGAGCGGATGAGTGTAGATAGGATGAGTGTGTAGAACGGACAAGTGTGTAGAGCGGATGAGTGCGTAAGTGTGGAGGAGTGTGTAGAACGCAGGAGTGCATAGAGCAGATGAATGTGCAGAGCAGAGGAGTGTACAGAGCGTAGAAGTGTATAGAGCGGACAAGTGTATAGAGCGGATGAGTGCGTATGAGCAAACGACTTTGTAGAGCACATGAGTACATATAGCAGATGAGTGCGTGGAAGGAACATGTGCATAGAGCGGATGAGTGTGGGGAGAAGATGAGTGCGTGGAGCGGATGAGTGCGCAGAGCGGATGGGTGCGCGGAACGGTTGAGTGCGCAAAGCGTGATGGGTGCGCAGAGCTGAAGAGTGCGCAGAGCGGAAGCGTGCGCAGAGTGGAAGAGTGTGCAGAGCAGAAGAGTGCGCCGAGCGGAAGAGTGCCCAGAGCAGAGGAGTGCCAAGAGCGGAGGAGTGCCCAGAGCAGAGGAGTGCGTAAGAGCGGGTGAGTGCGTAGAGCAGTTGAGTGCATAGAGCGGGTGAGTGCATACAGAGGGTGGGTGTGTAGAGCGGGTGAGTGCATAAAGCGAATGAGTGCCTTGAGCAGACGAGTCCATAGAACTGAAGAGTGCATAGGGTAGATGAGTGCGTAAAGCGGATGAGTGCGTAGAACGGATGAGTGCATAGAGCATGTAGAGCAGATGAGTGCCTAGAGCAGATGAGTGTGTAGAGCGGATGAGTGTATAGAGCGGATGAGTACGTAGAGCTGTTGAGTGCGTAGAGCGTATGGAACGGGTGAGGTATGTGGATGGAATGGGTGATGTATGTGGATGGAATGAGTGATGTATGTGAATATAATGGGTGACATATGTGGATGGTATGGGTGACGTATGTGGATGGAACAGATGACGTATGTGGATGGAATCGGGTGTCGTATGTGGATGGAACGGGTGAAATATGTGGATGGAACGGATGAAGTATGAGGAAGGTACTGGTGTAATATGTGAAATGTACAAGGACGTATGTGGATGGTACGGGTGAAATACATGGATTGAGTGCATAAAACAACTTAGAAATACATGGAACGGATCGGAGTACATGGAACACATTTGAACGCATGGAACGGATTCAAGTGCGTGGAACAAATTGGAGTGTGTGGAACGGATTGGAGTGTGTGGAATGGATTGGAGTTCGTGGAGCGGATTGGAGTGCGTGGAGCAGATTGGAGTGCGTGGAGCGGATTGGAGTGCGTGGAGTGGACCGAGGTGCATAGAGCGGACTCGAGTGCGTAGAGCGAACTCAAGTGCGTGGAGCAGACTGGAGTGCATGGAGCGGACTGGAGTGCATGGAGCGGACTGGAGTGCATGGAGCGGAATGGAGTGCATGGAGCGGACTGGAGTGCATGGAGTGGACTGGAGTGCATGGAGCAGACTGGAGTGCATGGAGTGGACTGGAGTGCATGGAGCGGACCGGAGTGCATGGAATGGATTGGAGCACATAGAATTGCGCGACTTACATGGAATGGATTGGAGTGCATGGCACGTTTCAAAGAGCATGTAACTCATCATATCACATCACCACGCTTACTCTCTTCTTTAAATCACCATTCAACTAGAACACAGAGATACTATGACACCATTCGGTGTAGCTGTTCTCATACCAACATCTGCCTCATCACCCCATCACTCTAACTAATCACTGCTGGTTACACACCCCCCAGCCAGGCGTTTTCCTCAGGCCTAACGGAGCCACAATCGGTCTGGATAAATCCTGCCAGAACGAACACATACTCTTGATCTCTCAACCACCACACCTACCGCTAAGAAGCAGCTATTACACAAATGCCATACCAGCTGCACACATATCCAGTGCTCACACGCACCTTTGACTCTCTCTACTCTCTGTACTAGCTTAAACTTCGGTTCCCAAGGGTGCTCAACCTACCAGCGCCTTCAGACCATGCCAATGGTACATAAGGCGCTTTAAAAATGCAAAATAACATAACATAACATAACATAACATAACATAAAATGTCATCACATCAAATGGGAGGGACACTGGGTGTAGAAGTCACTCCAAGTAGACTGCCTGTTTCTTAATATGCCCAATGAGCTGGAAGATGTTGGTTTAGTGTGATGTCACTTTTGCAACACTGTCCAATCACATACATTGACCAATTATATTAGAGAAATTATACACAAATCTAAAAGGAGTGGTGTATAAAAGTACAAACACATAGATTCTTGAGACAGGCATTCACTCTTCCAGTGACTTAGTGAGGGAAAGAAGGAGAGAAAAGAGAATAAAGAAAAACAAAAGGAGAATGGAATATATTTCCTTCCTTTTTGCACCTATTTTGGATTAGCAATGGCACGCTGTAGGAGAGGCCTACCTGGTGTTAAAGTACCAGGCCTTCTTCGGTGGAAAAACCAGTGGACAGGACGAAATACAGAAAGTAGGGAACCAGACTATGGAGGGAAGCTCACACCACCTTGATGACTGATGCTCGCCTGTTCCAGAGAAGGGGCATTAAACCAGTCCTTAAAATGGTGCCTACATGTCTGTGAGACAGCCAAAGGAAATTCTGTTGTAAGTATAATGCAAAGGGGAAATATAATTCTGAGGGGGGAAAATACTCTAAAGGCAAATAGATTAATTACTGGCCTCTTTCATTTGTAAGTACTGGGGGGTGGTGTATATAAATTGACTGTACACCCTGGGAAATTAGAAAATATTTCAAAAGTGTATGTGCTTCTGGAATGATCGATTTGATGAAAAATAGATCCTATGGCCTGTATATAGCCAGAAGGGGTGTACCGAGTAGTAGATTTAAGTATTCAGCCGAATACTGAATAGTTGTATAAGTATTCGACCTGACCCGAATAGTTACATTGTTAATGAATAAAGTTACATAGACAATAAAAACACTTTGTAAATTAAAAACAAACTTTAGAATATGTATATCCATTCTTTACTGCATTTCTTTTCTTTGTTGTCTGCGGAAGATGTTTGTGTAAACCAATAAAGGAATACATTGTCAGAAAATACACATTTCAATAACAGCACTGTTTTTATTTTTGTGCATTCATAGGTGTGGCTTGCTGGGAAGGGACCAAGTAACCAAGACTAGCCTAAAAGTATAGTATGCAAACACTGTTAGGGAAGAGTGGGATCTGTCTATTCATACGTTCAAATGTACCTTTTGGGCCTGCTCATCTTTAGCCTTCTGGCTTAAGCAAGGCACTCAAACCAAAAAGGAGTGATTACATCAATTACCACCCTCCTGACTGCTCAAGTGCTACTGAATACAAACCTTTGAAATGCTAAAGCTATGTTTGCTGCCTGTAGTCCTGAGTGTGGATGAGACATTTGAAAAATATCTTTTCATTAATAATTAGTATTTTTCACTCTGTTTCGGATGTGGTATGTTTGTGGTGTTTTGGGGCACGGTAAAAGACACGGTAAAAGACACCAGACAAAAATATATAGAGAATCCTGAGTCCTCCATGGTTCTGCATGCTTATTTTACTTATTTGTTTCACTTGTACATCCATTTGGTCCAATGTTTCAAAATTGTAATCTTGTATCTTCTTGACTTTATTACACAAGTATCTCTCTTTTTTAACTCTCCAATGTTGGGAAGAATATTTCTGCTGCCACAGACTGGGGCAGTTTGGTTAAAATATTTAGGCACATTCTTTAGTAACATCTGTCGGATTTACTCAATTCAAAGGGACTCATTTTGGCAAAATGAGAACATTGAAGGGCAGAAATGTTAACCTATGTTTCAATATTACAAGCACATATCTACTGCAGGCACTATTCCCACTGAGCCATCCTACTTGCGTTATAACCTTGGTCTGGTGGCTGAATACAGTTCTTTGCTGCAGGCACATTACCTCCTAAGCTATTTTACTCAGGGTTTGGAACTTAGCGGATCTCTGCAACAGCTAAATTAATCCACTTAATGATATTATTTTGATTGGTAATTGGTTGAGTCAGAAACTGTAACCTACAGATATTTCATATAGGTCATTAGAATATCAATCAGTGGCTAAAGAAAAAAACATTTTTCAATAAAGACCTCATAATCTATTGTTCCAGCCCAATACAGTGTGGCTAAGAATGACATTACAAATATGGACAGTTTTGCTTTAACTCACCAAACCCCTGGCAAACCACCAGATGAAAGTCGGTCTGGCCAGCATATGAAGGGCAGGGACTTTGCACTTTCCCCCCTCTGCTCTGCCTGTACTCAATTTAAAATGTGACAGCAGCATTTGTTTAATGATCCATTTAAAGGATAAACATTACATGCCAGAATGATTCCAGCCACGTAGTCAAAGAAGTTCTTAATCATTTTGTAAACTATTCGGATTTGAGTGATAATTAAGTAAGTATTTGCCAGCAGCCAAATACATTATTTTCAGCTGGAAGTCTGCCGAATACTTACTAGAAGCCGAATTTCGGTACACCCCTAATGGCAAGATACTCTGACTCCTTCTCTCTCTGTTTCACAAGCACAGAAGAGCAAATTACATCTCACTGTGTGCATACCTAACAAAATAAAGTAATTTAAGTAATTTCCAGGTTAAACCACTGTCGAGATGGTAGACTGTACCCGGCATGTTTTTGCCATAAAAGAGCTTTTCCTAGTATGTAGGAATGCTCACCGTCACAGTTCTCGCTGGCATATACATGCATGTTTTATATTCTCGCTTTCTTAGGAAAAGCAGCATTAGTAGGCAGAAGTCATCATATTGCAAGTGCTCTCGCCTGCCTCAGAGTGTGTGCAAATCTTTAGGAAGTATATTTACCTTGACTAAACATATTATGCTATGTGGTTCTGCCTGATAACACTAACTAGCTTGGCAGAGTAAAGCTGGCATCAAAGGCTTGTATAATGAGGGTTTGTTTTCTGTCAGCAACAATGTTTCAAGGTGAAACCTTGCCATGTTGGAACCACCCATTCCATTGAAACACCTGTGTGCTTTTGATTTAAGAGCAGGGTGCACGGAGGATGGGGGTTCACTTTCACTGGAGTGTTACCTTTGGTTATGTTTTGCTGCTGCTTTACTAATAAATTGTTCACCAATCCACCAGAATCATGAGTGGTCATTTCTGCACCACAATTTGGTGCCTTAAAACATAGGACTACTGCTGCTCTGCGGCCAGGACCAAGGGCCGCCGGGTGCACTTACCAGGGATCCCGCCGGGCCATGAGAGATGATTTTGCCAGAGGGGAGAGGTGGCCAGAGCGTTCAGACACTCGAGGAGGATGGGAAGAGCAGGTGCGGAAGCAAGAGCTGATCGAAAAATCATGGGTTGTTGAACGCAGGTAATTGCATCAGCGTACTGTTAGTTCATTTATTGTGTTCTCTGAAACGGGTGGTGTAAATGTTTGTCTATGAAATCAGAAAACTGAAACTGAAATCTATTAAGGGAGGGAAGGGAGGGAAAGTAACTTGCCTGCAGAAATGTTTATGAATTATGAATCTGAATTAAGAAAAAATTAAAGCGGCTGGCCACCGCAGTTTAAAAGCAGTGCATCCATGCTCCCTTCTGACTTAGGAAAACTTGAGACCCTGCACCGGTCAGAGTAGTTTAGGACTGTTCAGGTATTAGGCAAATGTGTTTTGTACGAGTGCGAAGACAATATTTAGGATGACAACCCCATGATTGTCTTGTTGTAACCCATAACTTGTTACATAAAACCATAAATGTGCAACTCAGTTGCGATCCAGCTTTATATTTCACACTCCTCTCTCTTGTAGTGCGAGAGATGTAATAGGCTTTGTTTCTACGTGTCTTTTCTTTGACTCTTCCTTACCCATGTCTCTGAAAAGCTGACTACCACTTTGCATTATGGGTAGCATAATGGGGGATATAGGCTGTAAACCAGCTGTCATCTGAATCTGAACAACACCTGCAGGTGTTTCTGAAATATTTGTACGGGGGAGGAACGGAGCAAAGGGGGTCATACCTGAGCCTCCGATTATGACGTGACAGAGTGTTAAGATAATGAGCCGTATCCATGCCACAAGCCACAGAATTCGATAGCGTCACAATGCAGAAGGAATAAGGAAAACAGTTTAATCTTAAATAAGCCATACCTTGTCTTACCCTCATGAGAATGGGTTTAGGGCAATCTAGACAAGTTCCACATCCTCCCAAAAGAAGTCCAGCACACTTCATGTTTACTCACTACTCACAAAAGCATGCAGGTACCTGGAACAATGGGACAAATATACACAGAGCAAGTCACCCAAACATTTCACCCAGCAAGGCATATCCGATTTAGACAGGATAACGAATGTATGTAAGGCATTAGAGAAGAAAGGCACACGTGTACACCAATGCCAATGGGATAGATACCTCGACTGGTATACCAAAGACACTAAGAGATAGACTGAATCTAAGACCCGGGCACTGAAAGACTCTCAAGAAAAGCTCTAGGAGCAAGTAAAATCCATGAAAACTAAGTATTCTAACCTGCATGTACTGGCCCGCAAAGCTGGATACAAACAAATACATTCCATTCTCCAAGGGGCGCACCCATTAAAAGAAAGCCCCAAAGATATTTTGGAAACTTATAACCCTGCCAGCTTAAATGTCATGCCTGACAAACGACCAGCTCACCCAGATTCCACTCAACCACCAACTTATCACAAGTCCACTCCAATAAACCCGATGACTGGCCCATTTACTACTGAAATATGAGCTCAGATTTCTAAACTGTTTTCACCACCCTCAGGCATGTTCGAAGGATTCCCGAACTCAGTAGCAAGTACCAGTACTGGTGTATTCCTGCTCAGACAGCTCTCGGGACCAGGCGATACACTAGTTACAATACATGGGAGTGCTACTGATTTTTTTAATATGGTTCAGAGATTCGTAAAGATACGAGAAGATCCTGTTAAGATCCAGGAGGAACTTCAGGTCCATAACTATTGCTATGACCCTACTTGTGTTGCCTTGAATTAGTTGTTACGAGCAGTACTGCCTACAGACACATTTGCTTTGCTTATGGTGTGTGCAAATTGGCTAGCTGAAGAACCAGATACCGCTAGAGACATGAGAATATTTACAACGCATGTAAACAAGCCAAAGGAGAAAATCCCACAGAATATCTCGAATGGGGAAAACAGTGCTATTCTGGGATTGTTGATGGTGTGCTTACAGTGTCTCAAGCTGTGGGAGCTCACTGTGTTATGAGGTTACAACCCAAGGTATCTGAAGGAATTAAGGCAATTGATGATTGGATAGGAAGGAAAGGGTTTGGTAGAAGTTTTATTAGCCACACAGCACTTCCATGAGAAGGTTGTGAGACAAAAGTCAACCACTGAAGACAAGCTCATAGCATTGCAAATACAGAGTTTACATCCTCCCCAGGGAAGGGGAGGGGTACACCCTGCTCAGGCAAAGACGCAAAAGAGGGAAAGGTTCACCTCAGTCATTCCAGTTAGGGCGCACTGCTGAATGGTATTACTCAAACACGTACAGTGACCAATTTAACTACTGTTAAGAGTGTGGGTACTGGAATGCCAAGTGCCCACATTGGCCTCAGTATGACAGTCAAGGTGGACAGCTTACCACATCAAGTGAGATGACAAGGTCCCCGCCTCCACTGTCACTACTCTTGACCAATGTTTAGCATTGACAAGGGGTCCCTGAGCTTATTGCACCACTTATATCGATTGATCCTGCTGCCTGTATGTTGATGGAATTGCTGGTCAAAAGGTTTCATGTTTGGTTGATACAGGGGCATCCCACTACACACAAAAAAAGCTTACGAATTTCTCCTGACATGGCAATCAGACAACAGAGTAAATGCTGCATGTTTAAAGGCTACTCCAAAACTGTTCCCCTGACGGTGTATATCTGGCTATTCCCGCTCATAGAGAGCACGAGGCAGTATACAGGAGCTCACCCATTCGAACCCTGGGGATGGAGCCAACACCCCCAGTCTGTGGCAGTGGCTGGTGGACGAGGTCTCAGTTAAGTTATGGTCAACCCATCCAAATAATACTGGGTACTTAGTTAATGTAGTTAATGCTAAGTCAGTTAAAATCAGTTTGAATCCTGCCAAGCCCTTGCCATGTGTACCTCACTATACTATTTCCTGACAGGCTAAAGAATATATCTGCCCTCTGATAGAATCCCTTCCCCAACAAGTGTATCACTGTGCTGACCCGCAGTCCCTGCAATACTCTGATCTTACCTATGAATAAACCAGGCAAAAAGGTTTATCATTTTATTCAGGATTTGTGTGTGGTTGATGCAGCCGTGTTACAATCTTTTCCAGTGGTACCCAATCCAGCGACCATTTTGTCATGTATTCCCTATACAGCAAATTATTTCACTGTTGTGAATTTATGTTCAGTATACTTCTCCATACCCATACATCCAGATAGTTAGTATCTTTTCATGTTTACCCATAAATTGACTCACTATCAATCAATATCTTCTTTATTTTGCCAACTTGCCAGAAAAGCAAGCATGTCATCATAAATAGTTACAACATTACAGATAAGATAAAAAAAGAGTAAGACTGACAATCTGTACAGTTTTAAAATTACATTAGCTGAATTACTTAGGAAGATGACATACCCAACTCTTCCTTTCCACAATCTTTTGTTTGTGAGTTCCCAGTGCCTCTATACACTTAAAAGTTTAAAAAGTTTCACTGCATAAAACTAATTTACAAACCATTATAGATCAAAATGCAATGGCTATGAAGCCTATATAAAAATGTAAATTGTCCATCCAATCCTGTAATCTAGTGACATACATAATATTAAGATAATTCTGTATTTGGTGGAAAACAATACAAATGTGCAATTTAAAGTCATGTGTTTAAACTGTAGAATGAATTGAAAATATATGTTAATGCTATTAGAAAGAAATAATTGCAAAAGGAAACCTTCAAACATTTCATATTAATGTTCTTAGTTATTCTGGGGGAAGACTATTTATATCACTTTCTTACTAAGCAACCAGGCTTTATAAATATAATTGATTATCGCAAAATTAAAAGCCACATTCACTGTTTGCTTCTATTAAAAAAGGATTAAGATAATATTGTTTCAGGGCTGTGTACCTATTGCAGAACAATAGAAAGTTTGTAACAGTCTCTCTCACATTATCACAATGAGGACACAAGTCTGTCCCATGTGTCCCCCAGTTAACCATAAATGTTGCTAATGTCAAAATGCCTGCCCTCAGATTAAAAAATATTAAACGTACCAATCTTGGGCCTGGGTAATTCAGATATGACTCATATCCTATCAGAGTTGTGTAATCCCAATAATGGGCTTTGAGGGGGCACTCTGGCCTTTTGTCATGTCTTCGATTAAAGATTTCTCTTGTATTTCCAAGGTTAACATTATTTTGTGCGTACGGAGGATTGTGCAGGGGTATGATTTTTCACATGTTTAAACCATTGCAGCCTTTTAGTGCCGTAATGAATCAGTGATGATTCCACCAGAAAGCCTGCCCTGGGAGCCTGCTGATGTGGCCATGGAAAGGCAGACGGATCACATGAGTGGAGGATCAGGTCAGGAGGAATGGGAAAACCCTTTGTTAAACTTTCCCTGAGACCCCAACCTTCTAATGGTTTATTGCAAAAAATAAGAGGTTAGAAAAACCCATTTTTACATCAGGGACTTGAAATCCCATTATCCCTGAAGTACTGGGACGAAGAAGAGGACTACAGAGGAACATAACTGCAAAGTGCAGCTTGTTAATCGGAATGACCCACACCTGAGGGAGACTAGGAGGCTTACAAGGCCCCCTCATGTGCAGGCCATTAGTAAGCAGCCAAAGCAGTGTGAGCAGTGTAAGCAGCAGAAGCAGAAACTAGAGGAGGGATAGACGCTGGAACCACTGACGAGCAGAGAGCAGTAGCTGATCCTGAGAGGGTCTTTGCCTCCAAAAGCGTTTCTTGCAGAGGTTGCACAGTGGAAAGCATGAGAGATGGAAGCTTGACCTCTGAAGACCTGTTTTGCAGAGGCTGTGTTGCGGAAGCAAAAGTGTGGAAATCGTTCTTTCCAACACAGCTGTCTCAGCTGGTCGGCGAGCACTGGAGAGCCTCTGGGGCAAGGGAAGCTCCATTTACAAGTGGTGTGGGTGGCGGCAGCCCGAAATTAGCAGATTTCCCGGTCGTGAGAAGTCACTAAAGCAAAGTACGTCTTACCCAGTGAGGTCACCAGCTGATAGTGACACTGGAGTGCTCCAAGATGCTCGATACAAGTGTTTTCCAACTAGAAAATGCTTGCGTGTGCATGAAAATAATAACATAGGCAATATTGAATATTGAATAGCGAACTATTAGAAATCAGAAAAAAATGTATTTTATAAAACCAAATGACTGTGCCTTTAAGCTTGTGAGTTTATGTAGAACCTAGCAACAAGATGGGGCAATATTCTTTGAATCTAATGCAGACAACCATTAACAAACGCAAGGCAATTCCAAACCAATAGATGTTGCCAAAGTCAGGAGTGGACTAATGAAAGTTCTAAAGGTTGGAAAGCTTATTGCCCATATTTGAAGAAGCATATAACAAAGGCTGATAGAAACCAACATTACAAAAGCCAATGAAGGAGCAGAGGAAAGTCATATCCTTGTCAGTGTTTGGTTAATAACGCAGTGGGGAAGCAAGAGTGGCAAGAATGCTACCCTTCTGGAAAAAGCTTGTTCAGAGGGAGAGGAGCATTACTTGCAGAGGTTTTGGAAAGTAAAAAAGAGTCTTTCATGAAGAGTTGCTTAAAGTCTGAAGTTGTAAATTAATGAACGCTGAAAAGCTGTTGTTAGCTGAACTTAACCACAGAAGCATTTGTTGATTGTAAATTACTATTCGGGCAGTGTAGTATACCCGTGTTGAGGAGGTCCCGGGCATGGCCTGCACCCCTGCCCCCCATTTCGAGGTACCAGGAGCGTACTCGCCAAGGTATGTGACATATGAGGAGCAAAGGAAACAACAGAGAGCCACTCTGGGACTCTGCCCAGTGTACATCAGAAGAGCCGTACCTGTTGAAGCGCCCATAATCAGACAGCCATGGGCTGCACAATACCCTCTTAGGCAACCATACCAGCAGCTGAGAGGAAATGAAGAGTACCTACAGACGGTCCAGGAAGAGACCCAAAGAGCCTTAATGGAGGGCCAGTGGAAATGACACAAGGTCCTGGACAGGCACGCAAATGAATAAAAACGGCTATCAAGACAGGTGATCGCAACGATGCTGATTTCCCTGTTTGATGTACACGCCAGTGCGAGCATCCATGTAAAATAGATGGAATGGACACAAAAAAGAGACAATGCTGAAATGTAAGGAAACGTGGCTATGAGGCAAGATAGAAGTAGGCAACTAGTTAATGCATGTTAATAGGCTTGGAACGCAAGAAGCTAAGAAAACAATATGGCTTGCAATGCTTAGTAGAAGAATAGACCGGCAAGCGCCAACCATATACCTCAATAAGGCACATAATACAAGTGCAACTCCATTTTGTTAAGCAGAAGTGTGCCCAGGTGGCCAGAGGCCTACTAGTCCAGGTTTCATATTCCAGCTAAAGCCAGAAGAAAGAGGGGAATCAAAACTCAACAAAGAGCAGCTCATGCCTGGGAATTCGAGGTCAACCCAAGGAAAGGGGTAGAGCGGCGACTCTGGAGAATCGAAACTTTAGAGCATACCAGCCTGCCCCATGAAGATCAAGATAAGAGGAGCCCAGGCAGATGGCGAGGCTAAAGAAGAATCAAATACACGAAAAGCTGGGGAACTGAAGCAGATTCACGGTGAACAGACATGTGACCAGTCAGGCGTGAAGAACGTCTGATGTCAACCAGATCCAAGGGTGCCATAACTTCTCCAGATTAGAGGCTACAGCTTCGAGGCCATGCCCAGCCAACTAATTGACACATAGCTCAAAAGCCCTGATTGATGGAAGGGAGGCAGGGTGAATCTTGGGACACTAGGCACCTGGGTGTCCAGTCTGCATGCTGCTAATTAAAATGGAGATTTACGTCTAGGGGTGTAACCTGCCCAATCACAATGGACCAAGTTATCTAGGGTCCTAGAGATAGTAGAACCAATGGGACGTCATAGTTGTAGTGACGTCTAACAAGCATGATGTAGAGGGTTGGGTGTAGACGCCCACCCGATAAGAGTTCTCCAATATGCATGCTCTGTTACCATATACAGTTATAGCACCTATACTTAAGTTTCCTTTCCTAACCAATTATATTGCATGACAAATTTGTAGAGTTAGACGTCAGTGATGATGAGTTTTATGTATAAAAGTTGATGTTCGACTGAAGATAGAGGAAGTTGGAGCGAGACAGGTGATCGCAACGATGCTGATTTCCCTGTTTGATGTACTTGTCATTAAACGGACTTCCCTTTGCCAAATTACTGAGTCCTCATTATTGAGTCGTGTTGGAGTAAGTGAATCCTGCACCCCCATCCCTCACATGGTGCAGCTATCTTGTCTTAAAGGTACTCGAGGGTGAGCACTGATCTATGGGCCCGTCAGTGGAAAAAAACCACCCTTCTGTACACTTCGTAGCAGAGGATGGTTTCGGCCATCGAGTATTAATTATCGATTATATAGTTTTAAGACACTTATAGACCGATGGCACGAAGTAACTCTAGGCCTTCGGCAATATCACAAGTCCTTTCGCCATTCCGGCTGAGTAGACTGAGAAGCTTCCCGTGGACATCGATAGTGTAAGTCCATAAAAATCTGCAGTCGGTCTGAAGGAACCCGCCTTTCCAAGCATAACCCTTCTCATTCCCACAGGCAGCAGATCGGATGAAAAGACCGCAAGAGGCTGAAGAGGAAGGGACAGTGATCGCGAAGCTCCAGAGAGGAAAAAGATGTGAGTGAAACAATAAACTCGTTACTTTGGCAAATGTCTTGTAGGCATTAGAACAAGTAAGGGAAAGGTAACGGATGGTGGTGGAGAAAAAATAAAATAGTCAGAAGTAGAGAAGACTGTATATATATAAGTGGTAATGACTCGAGCATAAGAGATAGAGTTACCGGGGGGGCACCCGAGAGAAAAATGAATGGTTACCGTGGGGCACCCAAGAGAAAAACGAGAGGATACCAGGGGGCCCCCTGAGATAAAAATGAAAGGATTTGCCTTGTTCATGCGCTTTAATACAGCGGTCAGAAGAAACTTGAACTCATAGCCCACATAATGAGGGACAATTAGACTACGGTGACGTTTAAAGACGCATCAAAGGAGTTTGTTTAAACTCCATGACAGGGTATTGATTAGAAGGCAGGTGTATGTGTGACCAGCTGGTGTCCGTCTAGTCTGTCAAGCGTCTGTCATATGTGTTCTGTTGTACGTCAAATGTAAAAGAACTGTATCGTTGACTGTTTGAAATGAAATTTGGTTTTAGGCGATTCGGTATCTAAGAGGGAATCGCCAATGAATTGATGGTCTTGAGTAAATTGATAGTATACATTTTGGCGTGAAAAGAGTGTATTGAAGCTTGCATATTTGGTGCTCGCTCATAATGTTGGTAGGATAATAAACTGTATAAATATTGTCGGTGACGAAATTAAGAATGGAACGGAGGAAGTTACCCCACTTGCGCATCTGTGCAAGCAGCTACCTAAGCATGCACCTAAACTCAAAAAGTACAGCACAGAGTGGGTTAAGGGTACCGCCCACAAAATGTTTATGCTCTGGCCACAGAATGGGTCCCTATCTAAAGCCGTCTTACAAAATATGACGACATACCTACATGCCACATACACAGGCAAAAAATTAGAGAAACGCCTCGCTGTTCTGGAACTTTGGAAGATGTTCGAACAGACGTAGGAGGAAGAACCAGCCGCAGACTGGATATTAAACGTATGCACGGAGGGGGGTGAGACGCCTACTGCGCCACCTGCCCCGCCTGAGCCAGTCATCGAGGGAAGTAAATCAGAGGGACTCTACCCGCTAAGAGAACTTAAGGCAGCCACGGGGTACAACAATCCTGCATATGAGTCACCCACGTACAGTAGTGACGACAATAAGGGAAAGGAACAGGAAAACAATCTTGCCTCCGCAGTCCCGAGGGACAAGGAGAGACACAAAGATGAAAGGAAGGACCAGGCACCGATTAGTGCACCTCTTGATAAGGAGAGAGAGGGAAAGAAACGAAAGGGAAACAAAGGTAGAACTGATGAGATAACATTCGCAAAAGACGAATGGATGGGAGGACAGATATTGTTGAAACTAGATGGAAAAAGAAGTGATGATGTGAGACCGAGAGAGAGGTCTGATAAGACGCAAAGGAGAGAGAGAGAAAAAAAGATGGAAATAAGGGACGAAAGGATAAGAAGGAAGGATAGGCTGAAGCGAGAACAACTATATCACGAAGAGCAAGAGAAACAGCTCGATCGCAAACAGAAGGCAGCCTATGACCAGCACAAACAGAATAAGCAAAGGTTGGAAGAAGAGCAAAGGGTACGTGAGAAGAGAGTGAAGAGAAGAGAAGATGAGGAAATTAGAAGGGCCAAGGAACGTAGGAACGAAAGGATGAGGGAAGTAGATAAGGCTAGAGAAGAAGCGAGGAAGCGCAAGGAAACAGATGAGAAAATAGAACGTAAGAGCAGACAGAGGGCATGGGATCTTGAATATTTGGAGCGGGAAGTTAAAAAACCCAATCCTGTTGTAGAATGGGAAGACATAGAAGAATTATTTCCTGCAAATGACTCAGTACCAGGTACAAGTGGGACAAATATTGAGGATGACTTCGATACCAGAAGCATCGGGGAAACGATTGATAAAATATACAATGAGATGGACTAGAACAGATATCCTATGGGGGAAGGGAAGATGAGCACTTGGAGAGCGCTCAGCTGTATGATGATGTCACTCTAAGTAGTGGGAACAGAGGACTGTCCATAGACAGACTGGAGATTGGGCAGAATGAAGAAGATGCAAGGAATTGCGTAAACTGGGAGTATTCAGAATCTGACTCCGGTGGGGAAACGGAGGATGAGGCACACAAAGAAGGGAGACGGCGCGAAAAGAAGCTTCCAAGGGACCGAGGGGTACGATGGTCAGATGCCAGCGAGTCTGCAGCTAGGACACCGAAGTCAGCCGCACAGTCTGGCCGAAATGAAGGAGCACCCCACGGTCAGAGGGGGGCGTCAGCACCTGCCTATGCAAACGGATTAAGGGCATTGCCAGGTAGATGGCAAGGTGGGAATGCTACCAAAGCGGTAGACAGGAGAACTATGGGAAGAGAGAAGGAAGACTGCGCATTCCAATTCCCACTACTAGAAAAAGGGGGAGCAAGACCACAATATATTCCATGGCCACACACGGATCGCGAAAACCTGAAAAATAAGCTTCTAATGCTGACATCGGGAGCTGGGAAGTGGATACATGAGCTGGAGAAAATGACAGGGGGTGTCACCTTAGCTATAGGAGACATTAAGGGCCTCCTGATCACCATACTAGGTGAAAGAGGAGACAATGTCTGGAATTGGACAGGGTACCCTAGGGTAACCATAATTAACACTTCCCATGTTGGAGCGCCATTTAATAATTGTAGAGCTGCAGTGTGGAAAGCGCTACGAACGCTGTACCCAGACACTTCCGATATAGGAGCTATGATGACTCGGAAAATGAAAGAGTCAGAGGATCTGTTGATTTATATCCAGAATTTTCAGGACGCGTGGGTGCTCGAGACGCATGAGTCTTGGATGAAATCTATCCCTGTATTCTACCACGTATTGTGCCAGGGGTTGCCCAAACCGGTGCAAAAACAGCTCAAGAAATTGGTAGGAATAGAAGCTAAACCTTGGGCTGAAATACAGTTGACGATTGCACACTACTGTAGATTTTTGAAGGAAAAGAACCGGAAAAAGGAGGCAACTTGTAAGGGTGAGGAGGCGACGTTGGTGCAAAAGAAACTCTCAAAGTATGCCCTCGAAGGAGCGATGCTGACAAGCCCAGCTGAACCAAGCACACAACAACCGACTAACCCATCCCAGAATAATCAGGGTAGCGCGGGATCTTACCCGAGGGGTAGGGGTTTTGGAGGAACAGTATGGCAGAGTAATCAGGGAGGGTTTGGAGGTAACCAAGGAGGGTTTCGAGGTAACCAGGGAGGTTTTCAGACCAACCAAGGTGGATTTCAATACGCGCAGATGGGCAGTTCAGCCACGTCAGATGGACAGATGGCCCGACCACCGCCAGTGTGTTGGCTGTGTGGAATGTAAGGACATGTGGCACGCGTGTGCAGTAGCCAAGGCATGTGGCAAATTTGCCAAGGAATAAGAACAGGCATGGTGAATCAACCTGCCGTCCCACAACAGGGCGGTGCACAAAATCACACAGTACAGCAGCAGGCATCAGGCTTGCAGCAAGGCGCACAGCAAGTGCTTTTACCCCCAAACATGGGGAACTTGCCACAGGGACAATCCCAACATGCGCCACCTCAACTGCCTCAGGGCACTAACTCCGGAGGGGGAGTCAACCCTGGAAATGGGGGAAATCCTCAAGTATACAGTAGGCCGAACTTACATATGAAATAGTACAGCTCACAGGGGTTCTGATGTGCTCTATCCTATCACTGACACCAGACCCTAATAGGGAAACTAGGGTGAATGTCGTTATAGGGGGCAAAGAATATTCCTTCTTAGTTGACACGGGTGCAACGCGCTCGTGCATACGAGAAGGCAAGTTTTCCTTGTCCGGCGAGGCCATAGATACTCAGAGTTTCACAGGAGCTCACAGTAGAGTTCCCTTTATAGACTCGCTCCCAGTCTCTGTAGGAGAGCACGTAATGAATGTAACCTTATTGTATTCTCGTCAGACCCCAGTAAACATCCTGGGTCGGGCCTTGATGAAAAAATGTAATATGACAATCTCGTTTACCGAGAATGGTATAGTGTGCTCCACTCCAGGGATGCACTATTCAAACGTGTGCGTAATGATCAGAGCATACTCAGGACGTATAGCCATGAGAGCTATACCTTTAGAGCCAGAAGTCTTTGCCTTTGGAGTGCGGGTGCTCATGGCAGGATTGCCAGGCCTTGCTGATAGAACTTTGAGGACACCTGATGAGTTCTTATTCAGACCCAGAATACCGATGCATGAAGAAGAGGGACAAGTATTTACCTTAATGATACAATCTTCTGCAGTGCGAGGGAAAGTGGTATTGGTCGAAGGAAACGATGACAAAGGTAGACAATGTTGCGCGGTTATCGCCATCGAAGAATGGCAACGTCACCGCTGACTATCTGTTCGAAGAGCACCATGACCTAGAAGAGACAAGGGTGGAAGTGAGTCTCATATTTTGGGTCAAAATGATCAGACGGGAGGTGCCACAGAGAATGATGTTGGCACTGATACGTCCAGAATACTTTGAAGATGACATGGCCCAAGTACCTGTCACAGTATGGACTACAGGGCCCTATGACGTAGGCCTCCTTAAGGGGGCAGGTGAGGTGAAAATTAAATTGAAACCAGGAGCAATTTTACCAAGAGCATGACAATATCCCATGTCCAGAGAAGCAGATGAAGGGATCGCGAAGACAATTTCCGCCATGATGGAGCAGGGCATCCTAGTGACGTCAGAATAGCCTTGCAACACAGTGATCTACCCTGTCAAGAAATCGAAGGAAGGGTCTTGGCGTTTAATCCAAGATTTAAGAGCATTAAATGATATTGTTGAAGCCGAGTTCCCTCTAGTCCCGAATCTATCTAGAATCCTATGTAACATACCCACCAAGGCAAAATATTTCACAGTGATTGACAAGAAAAATGTGTTTTTCTCAATCCCATTACACCGTGACTCACAAGATCTGACATCATTTACTTTCAGACAAATGCTCCTGAAAAGCACGAGGTTGCCACAGGGATATTGTGAATCCCCATCCATCTTCAACAGAGTCCTGCAAATGGACCTAAGCAATATTGCGGTAGACAGTGTTGTTTTGCAGTATGTGGATGACATTCTGATCTGCAGCATCACTGAGGAACAATGCAGGTGCAACTCTGTCCAGCTACTGACTATCTTGGCTGAGAAAGGATGTAAGGTTGATAAGGAAAACTTACAATACTGTCAACAAGAGGTGCTGTATATAGGCCAGCTGATCTCACACGAAGGGAAAAAGGTATCCCCGGGAAGGGCTGAAGCTATCATGAACACTGCTAAGCCGCTCACAATAAAACAAATGCAAAGCTTCTTAGCCCTCTGCAATTATGTCAGAGCATGGGTCTTTGACTACAGCTTGTATACCAAGCCCTTGCTTCGGGCCCTAAAGAAGGCCCAGACGACAAAAGAGAAAATCGAATGGACTGAGGCAATGGAGAAGGGGTTTGCATAACTCAAGGGGGCGATTTGTAAGGCCCCAGTTCTCGGGATTCATAATTATGCAGAGGAATTCTACCTGTTCTCACATAGCGATGGCAATTTTATGACGGCAGTGCTCGCTCAGCGAACCTCGCTGGGGTCCAAGCCACTAGCATATTACAGCGGGAGTCTGGACCCGGTCATGAGAGGCCACTTCTCATGCGAACAAAATCTAGCTGCCGCCGCGTTCGCCATCGAGAAGGCATCATCCATTGTAATGGGGTGCTCCATGACTTTGTACGTTGAGCACTCATTATTCGCCATACTAGAGAAGCCAAAGGGCACGCTGACAGCTCAGAGAGCATTCGCCTATGAGGTGATTATCTCTAACCCATCGATCAAAATAGTTTGATGTAAAACTGTAAATCCAGCTACGTTCATAGCAGAGCCAGCCACAGAGGGAGAACCAATACACGACTGTGCAAACTATGAGGAATTCTATGATGAAATTACCAGGGTAAAGGAAAATGCCCTGGCAGGTGGTGAGATCGTGTTCATTGACGGTTCATCAAGAATCACCCAAGAGGATGGCGAAAGATACACAGCCATGGCCGTAGTAAAACACCTAGCGAATGGAGAGTCTCAGGTACTTGTCAGTGCGCGAATACCATCTCACTATTCTGCGCAAGCTGCAGAACTATTGGCGCTGATACTCACCATTGAGAATCATGCAGACCAGGAAGTAACGGTGTACACTGACTCCGCCTACGTGACGTCCACAGTGCAGGCAGGACTAGGGCTCTGGAAGAGGAGGGGCTACCTCCGAGCAGACGGCACACCAGTGCAACATGCAGCCTTATTGGACATGTTGATAAAAGCACTACAGCTCCCAGTGGGCATAGCGGTTGTGAAATGTGCCGCCCACACCAAAGGGACAGATTTCGTGTCACGTGGAAACCATGAAGCGAACACGGAAGCCAAGCAGATGGCATCCAAGAGTGAAACAATCATGGACGTGGAGGTGGCACGTACCCATGAAAGGATGATTGTAGCAAAAGCCACACCCGAGGCCTATAGCAACATGGGGCAGACTCAGCTGATGGAGCTCCAGGGGGATGCACCTCAAGATGAAAAGAATTTATGGAAGTGTCGAGGGGGCTCTTTAAGCCCCTCTGACGGATTATGGAGGCAAGACAGCACTGGTAAACCAGTAATGCCTGTCGCCCTACTGAAGGTAGCATTGGAGCAATTACACTACCCTATTCATATGACAAAAGAAAATCTCGCTGCAACGCTTGCAGAAGACTGATTTACACCGAATTTAGCAGAGCATGTTGCATTTTTCATGGTGAACTGCATTATCTGCCAGCAATTCACCGCTGGGCACACATTAAAAGTAATGAAAGGAGTTATCCCTCAGCCCAACGGGCCATTCCAGCACTTGCACATCGACTATGTCGACATGATTAAAGTGTGCAATGGGTACAGGTATTTAATTGTGGTGGTGTGTCCATTCTCTAGATGTATAGAAGCAGGTCCCTGTACACACCCAGACTCTACCCGTGCTGCCAAATTTCTGGTGAGGGAAGTGTTCCCTAGATGTGGGGTGTGCGAGGTAATGAGGTCAGATAATGGGGCCCACTTTGTCAATTCAGTGTTCGAGCAAATCAGCTTGTTGCTTGGTATAAAGCACAAGTTCTCGTCAGCGTATCATCTGGAGGGGAATGGCATATGTGAGAGGCTCAATGGCTTGCTAAAAGAGAGGATAGCCAATTTGAAGCTCACATTAAAATAAGGGATGGCTGCACTGTCTACCACCGGCATTGTATGCACTTTGGAAACAACCCGGATTCGACCATCATCTCACGCTGTCACAGGCAGAAGAATGAGGACCCCTCTTACCCCCCGAGATAGAGCTAGATGTGATGCCCAGCCAACAAAAGAGGTCTTGGGGACAGAGATGCAGGATTACTTGAACTGTATGACATCCAGCGTCTCTGTCATTTCAGGTCAGCTGTAGCGACGAAGAAAAGGGTGCAGCACAGCACAAAACACAACAGGAAGTGCTGAAACAGACACCACGCAAAGTCTCTGTGCGCCTCTCGTCTTCCCTGGTGATGCTGTGCTTATAAGGAACTTTACAAGGAAGAGGTGGGATGAGCCACGTTTCAATGGCCCTTTCATCATGGAAGACTGCACTCCTTCAGCCGTCAAGGTCCAGGGCAGAAGGGCATGGCTCTTCCTGAATGACATTATACCTTATATAGGAGAGAGCCCACAAGCTGCATCCAACTGTGAAGAAGCAACAGACAATGGGGAAGAACCTCAGCACGTGCAGACAAGATCTATGGCGATAAAGAAGGACGCATGAGCAGCAAAAGAAAGACAAAGGAACTCTGTTTTAAATTGTGGCTTTTAAACAAGACATTTCCTCAAACCAGAGAAAGGTTATAAAGAACAATAATATGGACACTCTGTGCACCACAGTTGCAGGGTGAAGAAGAGAACTATACATACAAAGCCACAACAATGTTGATAAAAAGAACTTTTGAAATCACGTCACGCTCAAGTAGTATAAAGAATCAAGACTCTGCTAGATGGCAAATAAGACATTTTCTGAGAGTGTAACACAGCATCCTGAAGCAACCAGTGTTGAGACTTTGTTCACAGAATTTATGGTATCTCCCAGCAGAAATCTCAAGTTGGATGTGCTCACATATTTCCAGTTGGTGGTGATAACATATCTGTCACTCGTAGGGAGAGAAACCAGTGTCACAGACTTTATTCGAGAACCTGCCAACAAGAAAGTAATCTCTGCTGACTGTCATCGCGGAAGCCTTCGCCGAGCACAGCGAAAAGCACACAAATGCTCCCACCGCCGGTAGACATTGATGAACTCACCTTCACTTTGTTCTTTCAAATAATCGAGAAATGCCCAGGACTCGTCGGGAGAACAACTGATACACGCACTTTCATAGGAGACCCAAGAAAACTAGCACAATGGAACCAGCTGTGGACTAAATTAAATTACCTACTGGCAATCCATGCAACAGGAAAGTGCAGAGACTGTTCGAATCAAAAGAAAAGCTTGTGATCAGGACTCAGCAAAACTGGACAAATGTCCCTATCGCCCGAGGACACCCAGCTGGCGCACAACGTCCTGTTCAGACTAGTCACAGATTATCCGGAAATGGAGGGAAGGCCTGCAGATGTTGACGTCATCACCTTCCTCAGAGATCCAGCCAATATCCCACACATGGACACACTCCTCCACGGCATAATGCTCCAGGTGGAGCTATCTAACTTGCAGCGAGAAGACCTAAGGAGGTTCCAGTGAGACTTTCAACACAGTGGGCCTCATTAGGACCCTGGCGGATTTCGCGGTGCTAAATGCACCGCGAAGCACGGCGGAAAGCCGTCGATAGCGCCATGGGGGTTGGCGGATTTACCGCCCCATTCCGACCTTGGCGGAGCGGTAAATCCCCAATCCCCATTCTGCCCTTCCCCATTCCCATTCTTGCCCCATAGGGTATAATGGGAGTGGGGAAGGAGTTAATTACGCCACCGTAAAATACGGTGGCGTAATTAACAACGAGGTCCCGTAGCGCCATGGTTTTCTCCGCCTGGTAAAACCAGGCGGAGAAAACCTCCATGGCGCTAAGGGAACTCGTAGTACGGCGGACGGGTCCGCCGCGATTAGCGCTGGCGGAAACCCACTCCGCCAGGGTCCTAATGAGGCCCAGTGCCTTATTTTCCGCCGAAGGACAGATTGAGAAGAGCAGAAACCATCTTGTTTTTCTTTTACTTTTCCTATTTTTTCCTATTTTTATTCTTATTTTTCCATGTTTTATTTTATTTTTATTTTCGTTTTTATTGTTATGACATTTTATTTTTGTGTGATTTTTAGCAGTTCCATCTTTTCATTCCTTCGCATCGAACAGGTTCCAGCATGTCCTCAGGACCAAGGCAAATTCGAGGAGTGCACTCGGACTTTACCTTCTATAGATATGCATAATGAATGTGACGTGCCAAAGCTGCTAGCCTAACCTTTTTCCATAGTCTAGCAAAAGAACTGTACTCCATACCCAGAGACTACTGTCATCACCCGCAAGATGGGGGACACTTGAGAAGCACTTGTCACTTTAGTAATCCATGAACTCTTGAGCAGCAAAATCAGAGTAATATAAAGAAGTAAACGCTGAAAACAGACTCATGTTTGAGATGGGGGCCTGGAACAGTAATTTGGGATTACCGCCGACAGAGGGGCGCCCCTGCTTCCCTGGAAGGAAATTCTGCCAACTGTCCTATAAGTCTATAATGTGTATATGCATAGTAATTATCACTGTGTTTCTGTCTTGGACTATCAGAACTGCATTTTTTATCGGTGCACGAAGAGTCCCAATTTCAGTGCACCCGTCTGATAATGAATGCCTGGGTCCCACGAAAGCACCCAGACCCTATATAGTTATCCCAGTTCCAAGAAAAGGTGATGGTAAAGTTAATGAACTAAAATGTAATGCAATTAGCAGTGGTACATACACACTCGAGGTGATGAATGAAGAGAAAAACTGGAGACAGTGTCAGCACAGAGTGAGTGAGAATGTGGCGCTTACCACTGCACGCACGCACACACTGAATGCACCCAAACAAGGGCAAGTGGCAATGGCAACAGGGCCTCAACCAAGGGCAACAGAGAAGGAGAAACTGCCTACTGAACGAACAACCCCAGAAAATAGTGGAGGTAACCAAGAGGAGCCAAGTGAGAAACAAAAGAGAGAGGGCATAGCAAAATCCCTCAAAAGAACAGAAGTAACCACAAAGGAACTCGCAGAGAAAACACAGACGCTGATAGATCATTTGTTCCCGTTCATAGTTAGAGCAAAGAAACTGCATGAGGAGCTGAAAATTAGAACTCCAGAGACTATAGCAGCAAGCACACCAGCTCCAATGCAAGGAACAAGCACCAGGCCCACGACACAGCCACGCGTTGGGAAGTTGGTGAGCCAATGGTGGTTAGAGGAAGTCTATGAAAGACTGCAAATGGAAAGGAAAGGAAACACAAAACCGTCTCCTACCACAGCGATACAGCCAAGGCAACCTGCCCAACCGAGACACCCAGAGTGGAAAAGCAGCACAGACGCATTTAGAGACATAAGGCCTCATTACACGGTAGGCGGTGGACCAAGGTGCTATTAGCACCTTGGTCCATGCCGGTAAAATATCGGCACCGCCTTGGAGGAAAGGGGAATTACAGCCCTATTCCAAGGTTGGCGGGGCAGTAATTCCCCCTTCCCCATTCCCATGTTTGCCCCATAGGGCATAATGGGAATGGGGAAGGTGCTAATTACGGTACTGCAAATTGCGGTACCGTAATTAGCACCCTGGTCCCTTTACGGGTTGGTTTTTAACACCTGCTAAAAAGCAGACGTTAAAGTACCAACCCTCAAAGGGACCTTGTAGTAAGGCGGTGAGGGTTAATGGTCACCGGTACCATTACCTGTGACCGTTAACCCTTACCGCCTTCCGTGTAATGAGGCCCATAGTCATAGCAAACTACAGAAAAACGCTGAGAATCAAGAGAAGCCTGAATGAAGATAACAATGAACTTAATGATTACCTGGACAGGACAGCCCCTCTCGGAAATAACATATGGTATCAGCTCATGAAGGAAGTAGGACAAAGTCAATCAGAAGAAGAATGCTTTGTCTGTGCACTCCTACCGTGCAGCATGGGAAAATCCAAGATCTTCGTGGCTGTAGAAATTGATGTTCCCATCGCACACTGCATGTCACACGTAGCAATGTGCAACACCAGAGGACAGTTCATGGGAAGAGACGCCTCGTTGATATGGGCCAACGAAAAGGATTACCCCGATGAAGATGGCTACATCCAGGACATTAAAACAAGAAATAGGGCGCACACCAGGAATCACGTGATCAGATACGAGAACCCTGGCGTCTAAGGATCAGGGATAAGATGGGAAATAAACCCGACACTGAACGTTCAAGGAAAAACTGCAGTAGAGGCTCAAATTTGGAAGAACAGAGGCCAAATGTAAATTTGGGGAACAGTGGTTTCCCCAGATGAATGGGAAGAAGGGGTTGTAATTTGCCGAGCTTGGATGGTCCTTGGAGCCTGCCAAGAAGCAATAGAGAATTTGCAGAGGTTATGCAAACCTCTATGGCCGAAATTGGTAAAACTGCTGACATGGGTCAAAGACAGAGGAGGACCCCTGCAAATAGTACCACTGGAAAGCCTGAAACTATGCTTCAGAAGTAACGGCACGAGGAAGATGGGAGAAAATGTAAACTGCAGATGAATCTTTGAAGCCCCAGGAATGACGCAAGGAACCGCAGTTATTATGGACCATTACTGGGCGTGTGGATCCAAGACATATAAAAGACTACCGAAGAACTGGGGAGGCACATGCACACTGGTGAACGTCCACGTTCCCGCAGTAGTGATCCCAAAAAATGACCTGAATTTGGACTGGTTCCCGAAGGCAGATGCTCATCTGAGAATAAGGAGATCTGTGGAACTGATATCCAGGATGAAGAGAGAAAATTACTTTTCGGCCAAATCAGAAGAGGCACAGGATGTTCAGCCTCACCTCAACAGTATTCACAACGATACTCCTGCCGCATATCCAAGTTGGAGTGAATGCTAAATGGTTGCAGATAACCAGATGGGAGTTACTGCAGACCATCAACTCTACTAGAAAGGGATTTAACGCGATCAAAGAGGAACTAAGAGCCATCCGACTGATGACCCTGCAGAACAGATATGTACTAGACATGATCACAGCAATGGATGGAGGTGTTTGCGCAAAAATTGGAGAATCATGTTGCACATTTATACCGTCGCACGATGAAGAAAATGGAACCCTAACAGAAGCCATAGGTATGTTGACAAACCTAAAGAACCAGATGATCGATGAAAGTGATGAGGTGGACGATGACAACTGGTTTGGAGCCCTATTCTCATGGGTCCCACAATGGATGGCGGATATATTCAAGTTTCTGGGAGCCCTACTAGCAATGGTACTGCTGGGATTATGTGTTATTAAAATAATCATCACACAGTGCCAGAAAACGGTGAAGAAAGCCATTGGGATGAAAATAATGGTCGATGTCGAGCCAGGATGGAAGACCAGAGATCTGACTGATGAAGAAATAAGAGACTTTGTGAAGGTCAGTGAATTCGCGCCAGAAGGAACAAAGTTTACATATCCCAGGAATCAAAGAAAGTATGAAGGGAAATAGATCTACTGCAGCCAAAATGGACAATGCCAGCTGATGACATGGAATAAAGATGAACACGTAAAAAGTGCAGGAAGTTTGAAGGGTGTGATAAAAATATGGACTCCAAAGACGCACACATTCACACCATCTTGTACAAACCCTGAAGACGATGAACAGGACACTGAAGAAACTAAGGAAATAAATACAAAAGAAGAAGCAGAAGTGGTAGATAAACCGACCAGAGGGGGGAGTTTAGAGGAGGTCCCGGGCATGGCCTGCACCCCTACCCCCATTTTGAGGTACCAGCAGCGTACTTGCCAAGGTATGTGATGTATGAGGAGCAAATGAACCAACAGAGAGCCGCGCTGGCACTCTGTCCAGTGTACATCAGAAGAGCCGTACCTGTTGAAGCGCCCATAATCAGACAGCCATGGGCTGCACGATACCCCCTTAGGCAACCATACCAGCAGCTGAGACGAAATGAAGAGTACCTACAGACGGTCCACGAAGAGACCCAAAGAGCCTTAATGGAGCACCAGTAGAAATGACACAAGGGCCTGTACAGGCACGCAAATGAATGAAACCGGCTATCAAGGATAGCACGCCAGTGTGAGCAGCCATGAAAAGTAGATGGAATGGACACAGAAAAGAGACAATGTTGAAATGTAAGGAAACGTGGCTATGAGGCAAAATAGAAGTAGTCAACTAGTTAATGCATGTAAATAGGCTTGCAATGCTTAGTAGAAGAATAGAGCAGCAAGCGCCAACCATATAACTACCTCAATAAGGCACATAATACAAGTGCAACTCCATTTTGTTAAGCAGAAGTGTGCCCAGGCGGCCAGAGGCCTACTAGGCCAGGTTTCATATTCCAACTAAAGCCAGAAGAAAGAGCGGAATCGAAACTCAACAAAGAGCAGCTCATGCCTGGGAATTCGAGGTCAACCCAAGGAAAGGGGGAGAGTGGCAACGCTGCAGAATCGAAACTTTAGAGCATTCCAGCCTTCCCCGTGAAGGTCAAGATAAGAGGGGCCCAGGCAGATGGCGAGGCTAAAGAAGAATCAAATACAAGAAAAGCTGGGGAACGGAAGCAGATTCACGGTGAACAGACATGTGACCAGTCAGGCAAGAAGAATTACCAATGTCTGATGTCACCCAGATCCAAGGGTGCCATAACTTCTCCAGATAAGAGGCTACAGCTTCAAGACCATGCACAGCCAACTAATTGACGCATAGCTCAAA
This sequence comes from Ambystoma mexicanum, assembly GCF_040938575.1. NCBI lineage: Eukaryota > Metazoa > Chordata > Amphibia > Caudata > Ambystomatidae > Ambystoma > Ambystoma mexicanum. The sequence continues at coordinate 934,110,161 of NC_090928.1, read as the reverse complement.
AGCCCTGATTGATGGAAGGGAGGCAGGGTGAATCTTGAGACACTAGGCACCTGGGTGTCCAGCCAGCATGCTCCTAATTAAAATGGAGATTTTAAACTTTCATTGCATAAGAAACAACTGTATGGGACTGCTCCAGAGGTGTTCTATATCTTCAGAAATCATAAATTGTTACCAAAAGCACCCTGACAAAGACGTTTATGTTGATACTGATGAAATAAGGACATTTTCTTTTTATGTGAAGAAGATTACTTTGTGTTTTATGTTCACAAGAGGAAGACAAAGAACCTTTGTTGAACCACTGGAGTGTTGGACCTTCTTGTTATTAAGTTGGAGTCACAAAGAACTGTGTTAAAACTTTTGTTACAAACCAGGATTTTCCTAATTCTTTTGGAAATGTGGAGCAGAATCCTGCTTGAATCTGACAAAGGGGAATTCACCCATATTATAAGGAGAGACTGTTGTTATATGGTGAACTTAACTGTTATATTGTGTTGCCTTTCAACTGCTATGCATTACCCTGTTGAGTTACTGTATGTATACGTGTGAGGGACAGATATCCTTTGTTATAGAGTTTATTTTAGTTTTTTTTAGGCTGGGAATCCTCATCAGGGTAGGGATAGTGATGCATTTATCCAACATTTTCAGTTAATAAAATGACATCTTTTGAAAACCCTTTTAAAAGTTGTCTTCCTCATATTTCTGACCCCTCCTATATGGTGTTGGAAGTGGGATCGGAATCAATTGACACAAGTTGGGGAACCCTTACATTTGAGACAATTAGCAAAAGAGCCTCCACTCTCACTATAGCTACTGAGCAATCAATAGATTTTTATATATATAGTAGCAGAGGGGAGTCAATTCAACCGGGAGTCTTGATCCCCACAGATTTCATTCTCATTCCTCTCAAGGGTACTTATATCCAGCTTGTCTCTAAGTCAGGACTAGCCTGGCACTATGGCCTAGATGTACTGGCAGGAGTGATTGATCCGTACTATAGAGGAAATGTTAACATGTTGATGCAAAATAATGAGGGGAAAGCATACCAAATAAAAGCAGGAGAACGGATCCAGGCATATTGGAGAAGGCTATATTTCCAAAACCAATAGAGATTAAGAATAGTGCTCAAACTGGAAGAGGAACTGAAGGTTTTGGGGAAGCAGACCTTGACCCACTAGCCAAAGTTACTATAGAAAGCTAAGAAGAGATTATTCATGACTTAGCTTTTGCACAACACAATGATCCATTACTAGCTGAAACCTTGAACCAGGTAACAAGTGAGGAAGAAGGGTGGAAAACTAAGGGTCCATCTTGTTTCTGAAAACCATATTATTGTATAAGGGTGATGTAGATTCTTCCGGTACTTGCAGGACTCAAATTGTGATTCCTAAAAGTCACAAATATATTGTACTGGAAAAGGGTCATGCACATTTAACAGGGGGACATTTAGGAACAGCAAAAACACAAGCTCAAATTGTAAATAGAGTCTATTGGCCAGGAATTTATGCCCATTCAAAGAATTGTGTAAACAACTATACTTCGTGTTAGAAAGCTAGCACTCGAATACCCTCTCCTGCTCCTTTACAACCTTTACCTATTATTGATGTTCCCTTTTCTAGAATTGGGATGGATATAGTGGGTCCTTTAGAAACATCAAAAGTAGCTAATAAATATATATTAGTCATTTTAGACTGTGCAACCCGTTACCCTGAAGCATTTCCCCTACGGAATAATACTTCACAACAGATCTGTGAGGACCCGACCTGGGGCTGTGTCACGGCGCGCAGCAATTCATTTGGCCTGGGAAGAGAGAAGAGCAAACCGGTGATGGCCCGGGTGTGAAGGAGAGTCGTGCTCGGCTGGGTTGGGACTGGCCCATACATTCTGAAGCATCATATCCTGCATGTGGACGACCATCGCGTCCTGACATGGCACAGCCTATCGAACTGGATATTAAATTATGCCTCCTATTATAACGATTTGTAAGTATATTGGCCTACGCCAAGTTGATTAAAATTGTACGCGAATAACTCTCTACGGCAAGGTCTTGACCTTAGAAATTGATGTAAGCCACTATCTTGACCATTTTAGGTTAGAACCGCCATTTTGGGGTGTTTGTACAAAGTCACCCTGTAATCTAAAATGGCCGTCTCGTGTGCCCTTGTTCTTGCCTTAACCTCTCCAACCTCTGTAGGAGAGTTAATGTCAAACCTGCCTTCAGGCTACATGTTAGGGGCATGTAGACCTTGTCCTTTGTTGACCTCGGGAGCAGGGGATTACTTGAATTAGCAATGTTAAACTACAAGTATACAAGAACAGTAATGCTATCCGAATATAATATGTGAAACATTTGTTTGGTCTGTATTAAAACAGCATGTAAAGAGTGTAAATGTTAAATTAAAGAATAATGGAGTGTGTTAGTAAATATATTCAAAAGTAAACCGCATGCACGTGACATGTAAATTAGGAAAGTGAACCTGGCGCAACCCTAGCCCAGTGTATAATTAACCTGTAAGAGGCTGGACATCATTTTACAAATTGTATAAATGTGTTGATGTCCAGCTAGGAAATTCTGTTCACTGCTCACATTGAACCCTGCTGGTGGTCTCTGTGATGTATTGACGGCCAAATAGCTATTTGTGTACTTTGTTGAATACTGTTCAGTTTTGTAATAAAGATTCTGGGGATCTTTACAAGTCCGTGTCGGTGCATTTTCCTTTGCTTGGTGTAACAGCCGTAATATTGTATTTTTTCTGATTCCACAGATGGCGCCCGAACAGGGACCCTCAAGATTGACTTTGTCTCGTTGAAGGTTGGCTCGGCTATCGGACCGGGATCGGACAGTGCCAACAGAAACAGCCACTCTAGACGAGAAGCGAATTCCTCGACGAAACTGCACGATCCGATCCCTGGACGGTGAGCTGTACCCTGAGACGACGTCTTGACGAGGGTCCATATATTTGAGGTGGGTAAATTTGCTGAAAATCACCAGACACTTGGGTCCTTAGCATTGTCCTTAGTAACCCGATCGGGCCTCCCCGTCCTTTGGTCAGGTGAATCGTGCCCCAATTCTTAATCTAACCCTGAAAATCTGAATTTGGAGCATTGTACTCACGAGCACAATTATTTAACCAGGTAACAACAGAACTTTTATATGCCTGGGAAATTGTCTGCCTGCTTTAGGGCATTATTCCGCAGTGACAGACAATCTTTGGAAGATAGCCGTCCCGCACCACAGGAGGGGTCGCCCGCATGTACTATGTACTGTAAGAAAGGCTTTGGTAGTATAGCATTTAATGACATTTGGCACAGACAAACCAGACCTAATTCTAATCTTCTGTGGCCAACCAATGGTAGTTTTGGAATCCCTTGTATAGAATATTTAGAGTCTGTATTAGTAAAGAAAAAGGCTAGAGCTGCAGCATTTGACGCGTTGCACAGTTGGAAAACAGAAGCTTTGCAGCAACAAAAGAGTAGAGAGAAACACATGCGTAGACATTTGACAAGTGTCAAAAAGTCATGGTCATATGATCAAAATATACAATTGGAGTCAGTTAGGAACACAGACAGGGCGTTTCAATTAGGCATTCAGAAATTCTACTCTTCCAAAGATTTTCATACGTCAGATGAATTGATTAATAAACTTTTGCATGAACGAAAGCCTGATGCCTCCGCGCCACCCTCGTACGTCCCTCCTCCTGGCGATTTGCCCCTTCCTGTTGTAGTTCCCCCTCCTATAGTTCCTCCGGTCCTCCCTGCTGTTCTTCCTGTTGTTCTTCCAGCCGTCACCCCTTTGCCTGCCCCCTTGCCTTCACCCGTTGTTATTCAGAATATGCCTACTCATCCTCTTCCAAGTGATTTTGCATTGCTTGTAGTAGACCAGGGAGCAAGACCAAGGGTTGTGACTCGTAATACTGTGTCCCCAGACAAAAAGAGTGAATTGACTGCTTGGGCTAAACATTGTATGGAGAAGGGCGAACAAGCTGATGTCTTTTCCACACTCGAAAATTTAAAAGATATTCCTGAGAAAAATGTTTTTATCGAAGGATTAGGGACTCATTTGAGTGTAATATGGAATAGACTAAATTATGTAGATTTCCCACAAGGGTTACGGGATTTGAATGCCTTAGCGATGTCCAGAGATACTGCGGAGAAGGTATATGAGCATGTTGAGAGGATTTTTGAGTATAGGAAGGAGTTGGAAGAGTTACAGAATGAGGAAGCAGATGATGGTAGTTTAGGTATTATGTACTTACAGAAACGGTTTTCTCCTCGTCGAGAATTAAAAGGAAAGGAAGCGTGAATTTGTATAAAGGATGCGATAAGATGGATTTCGGATATGTCGATAACTCCAGATGAAGTATATGACACATATAGTCAGTATACGTTAGAAATGCAAAAGAAAGTGATACAGGTGATGGTAGAGCACCTGCAGAATGAGTGTGTAAGAAGAAAGATTTGTTGTCCTGCAGAATTGTTGAGTGTTTATAAGAGAGCCTTTCCGATTGATACTTCTTCGACTGCCTTAGCGCTTGATTTGGCTCTGTTGCTTAGTAAGCGTTCGGAGCTACCTACTGCTCAGTTGCCTATGAGAGAGGTCCCTCCGACATTTGTCCCGAAAGTTGAGATTGCGGCCGATGCTGGACGAGGAATAGTCGCCGGCGAAATTCCTGCACATTACGTTTCACAGTTTGTTCATGTCCCGTTTTCAAGACAGGAAGTGAACACCATAAAGCAATCTATTCCCGATATAAGAAAGAATCCGACCGGATTCTATAAAGAAATAGAGTCGGTCCTACAGTCGTCGGTATTCACTTTAAGTGATATTGACCTATTATTTCCCGTACTCCTGCCAGTTGATTTGTGGAAACAGATTAGGACTATAGATGACATACCTGGGTTGGGAGATACATGGGATAACATGGTTAGGCTAGACAGAGAAAGACCAGCTGGCGAACGACCACCTCAAGTGATATTAACCTTGCCTGATATAATTATTGTAAAATTGAAAACTATGGTTCCAGAAAAAAGAATCATTTGGGACAAGCTTACGGCCTGTGTCCAAGGAAAGTCTGAGGGTGCTACCGATTTCTTCAATCGGTTCAAGCAGGTATTCTCAGATTTCAGTGGACAAGACTTAGGCACAGAGTCAGGGAAAAGGTTGTTTGTCGACAAATTTGTACGTGGATTGCTGCCTGACATCCAGTTACAGATTATGTCTCCTGAAAGCGCTTGGCAGGCGAAGACTCAATCAGAAGTACTGCATATGGCTCAGTACTATGAAAATCGTGTAAATACTGCAAAGGAAAAACTTGAGAAAAAAAAGGGTGACCTGAAAACTAAAGTTTTATTACAGCAGATTGTTAGAAACACTAGAGGGGGTAATCAATTTAGAGGTCAGTACATTCCACAGGGAAGTGCGCCCTTGGCTCCGGTAACCATTAACCAGTGTGCCTATTGCCGGCAGGAAGGCCACTGGCGCGCACAATGTCCGACCTTACAGCAAAGGTCATTTGGGAACATGGGTAGACGATCCAGAGGTCGCCCAGGTGCAGGGGGCCCTGGCAGAGGTCAGTGTACACCAGAATCACAGCAACCTCCTTCACAAGATAAGCAAGTTTCGAATGTGGATAATAGAAACATTTTTGATCACCCTTCTGCCGCGTACTTCTCTGAAGAGCTTCCTTTTGATAATATTTTGTTTTGCTAGGATTGCCTGAAGCAGGATTTGGAACCTTCGCCAATTCCTGTTCATCAGAAAGGCCCCTACGTTGAGATGGTGGTGGGAAATAGGAAGCATCTATTTTTAGTAGATACGGGAGCACAGAAATGTTCCATTGATCATTCACGGGTTCCAAATATTCCCCCATCAGGGCAATCCAACGTTTCCGTAGGGTTTTCAGGCACACCTGTAGTTTGTCCGGTCTCTTTGCCAGTACCGATAACACTGGGTCCCTTCACGGAACAGTGTCCATTTCTACTTACCACAAACTGTGGGGAGAACTTGCTGGGGCTAAATTTGTTGAAGGCATTGCATGCAGTAATACATTGTTCTCCGGACGGAATTCGGCTAACAATTTCACCTCAGCAATCACTCGCCTCTCAGTTTTTGACTCGACCTTTACCTCCAGAATTTAGTAATGTTCCAGAATGCTTATGGGCAATTGATGATAATGATGTGGGCATTTTTCAAATTGAACCTGTTAAAATTATTTTGAAACATGGAGTAAAATTGCCTCACATCCTGCAATATAAGATCTCAGTTGAAGGCGAACAGGCTTTGAAATGTATAGTTTCTGATTTTGTACATCGTGGAGTAATTGAGGAGATTACGGGTAGCATATGTAACAGTCCCATTTTGCCAGTATACAAAAAGGGTGATAATGCGATTCCCTTTCGTTTTATAATTGATTTACACGCTATTAAATACATTGGCCCTCATTACGACCCTGGCGGAGAACCATGGTGCAATTTGCACCATGGTCCATGGCGCTAAGCTGCCAACTCCGCCATGGTGGTTGGCGGACTTACCGCCCCATTCCGACCTTGGCGGGGCGGTAAGTCCCCAATCCCCATTTACCCTTCCCCATTCCCATTTTTGCCCCATAGGGTATAATGGGAGTGGGGAAGGCGTTAATTACGCCACCGTAAATTACGGTGGCGTAATTAACAACAAGTCCCGTAGCGCCATGGATTTTTCCGCCTGCAAAAAGCAGGCGTAAAAATCACCATGGCGCTACGGGAACTCGTAGTCAGGCGGAAAGGTACGCCATGCTTTACGCCGGCGTAAACCCCTTTCCGCAAGGGTCGTAATGAGGGCCATTGTGTCTCCTCAATTTCCTATTGTACCTGATGTTACAACAATACTAACCATGATTCCGGCTTCTGCCACTCATTTTAGCGTTGTTGATCTTAAAAACGCGTTTTTCAGTATTCCCATACACAAGGATAGCAGGTATTTGTTTGCGTTTACCCTAGGTGGACGCTCGTTTACATTCACTCGTGCACCACAAGGATACACTGAGAGTCCAAGTATTTATAGTAGGGCATTGAAAGAGCAGCTTGATACCCTCAAGTTACCTACTACTTGCACATTACTGCAGTATGTAGATGACCTCCTCTTGGCTGCTGATTCTGAGAGCGCCTGTAAAGAAGGCACTGTGTTGTTGCTTTGTCATCTAGCAAAACATGGCCACAAAACTTCACTTAAAAAATTCCAATATTGTTGTCAGGAGGTCGCCTATTTAGGCTATCTCCTGTCAAAGGAGGGAAGACGGTTGACACCTGAACGAATAAAGACCATTTCTGGCATGTCTGTCCCAAATACGCAAAAGGAAGTTAGAGCCTTCATAGGTATGGCTTCTTATTGTAGATTGTGGATCGCTAACTTTTCGTTAACGATTAAACCAATGCTGGCTTTGACAAAGAAGGGCATTTCTTTGCCATTGCCATGGACTTTGGAACACCAGACAGCATTTGATTTGCTCAAATCCGCGCTGTGTTCAGCGCCGGTTTTAGGGACTCCAAATTATGACAAGGCCTTTGTATTGTTTGTGCATGAACGTGATGGATGTGCTTTGGCTGTGTTAATGCAGGAACATGGAGAGAAGAATAGGCCGTGCGGCTACTATTCCTCCACCCTTGATCCTGTAGCATGCACTTTGCCAAGATGTTTGCACGCTGTTGCTGCTGCTGCTGCGTCTGTAAAACAGAGTGAGAGAATGGTCCTGGGTCATGCGTTAACCCTAATGGTACCTCAATCTGTAGATATTCTATTGAATAGAACTCAAACGCAACACCTCACTTCTGCACGATTGACAAGATATGAACTAATCTTGTTTTCCCGCCACATTTAAATTCAGAGGTGTTGTGTATTAAATCCCGCTGAACTTTTACCTGTCTCGCAAGATACTGTTGCTGGTGACGATACGTCACACGATTGACTTTATATGACAGAACAAGAGACTAAAGGCAGAATCGATCTGAAAGACACGCCTTTAAATAGCCCACAAGGAGAGCTATTTTGTGATGGCTCTTGTTTTAAACTTCCAGACGGTACATCCACGGCTGCTTATGCTGTTACTACTTTAAGCACGGTTGTGGAAACTAAAAGAATTATGCATAACTCTGCGCAGGCCGCAGACATTATAGCGTTAACTCGAGCTTGTGAACTTTCTGAAGGGCTTACAGTGAATATATATACTGATAGTCAGTATGCCTTTGGGGTGGCCCACAATTTCGGTAGACTTTGGAAAGAACAAGGTATCTTGACCTCGCACGGAACGAAAATCCAGCATGGCACTTTAATAGTGCGATTACTTTCAGCACTTGCACTCCCTGTTCAGTTAGCTATCATAAAATGTTCAGCACATCAAAAGGTTACAGATGATGTAGGAAAAGGGAATGCTTTCACCGATCAGATAGCTAAACAGACTGCCACTGATTTCAGTTCAGAAATGTATGCTGTAAAAGAAATTGTAAATGTTTGCACTTTGGGTGAAAGTATCGATGCTGTAAAAGATATTCAAGCAGATGCTACCATAGAGGAAACTAAGAGATGGATCGAGGGTGCAGGGAGATTGGATGACAATGGGTGTTGGGTAGACAATATTGAAGGGAAATGGTTACTCCCTGACGCCTACATTACAATGATGGTTATTATGGCTCATGGTCCGACACATGTTTGTGCGTGAAAATTGACAAAAATGCTACACAGTGTATGGGCCAATGATAAGATTTTCAAAACTGCAGATCGTTTTGTCCAGAACTGCATGGTTTGCTTGCAGCAAAATGTAGGAAAAGGTACCTCGACTCCTAGAGGAAGTTTCGCTCCACCTTCTGTCCCGTTTGAGGTTATTCACTTTGATTTTATTGAAATGGAACAGTGTAACAATCTTAAATATGTATTGTTTGTTATTTGTGCCTTTAGTAAGTGGGTTGAGGCCTTCCCGGTTAGAGATGCAACGGCCATAACCACGGCAAAAACTCTGTTGAAAGAGTTTTTTCCTAGGTTCGGGCTCCCGAGAGTCATCTGGTCAGATAATGGGCCACACTTTATTGCCACTGTAATCCTACAAATTTGCAAAGGATTACAGATTGACAAGCGGTTCCATTCAGCCAGACATGCCCAAAGTGCCGAATTAGTGGAAAGGCACAACAGCATTATAAAGAACAAACTCGCTAAAATGTGTGCTGGCACCAAGCTAAAATGGCCGGACGCCTTACTGATCGTGTTACTGTCGATGAGAACAACACCTCAAACTAAGACTGGGCTCTCTCCCTTTGAGGTGGTAATGGGGAGACCTGCTAATATTTGGGGTATGCCAAAAAGTCGCTCATTACGGGATATAGAAAATGTGCTTCTTTCAGATTACTGTAACCAGTTGACTAAAAATCTGTTTTTAATTTATCACCAGGTGCGAGAGGCATTACCTGTGCGCTACGAGGGTCCTGGTCACAGTCTACGACCGGGGGACTGGATCCTCACAAAGGTTTTTGAGAGGTCGTCTTGCCTTGCACCTCGGTGGAGGGGTCCCTACGAAGTCCTGCTAGTCACCCAGACTGCCATGCGGGTAGCGGGTCGTAAACACTGGATCCATGCGATGCATACCAAATGGATGCCACAGCCCGTGCCATACGATACAGAAGACACAGAATCCCTTCCCACTGCTGTAACTAGCGTGCCTGAAACAGCAACAACCAACAAGGGAGAATCGGAGATCACTTCAGAATCCGCAAGGCCGGACAAAACGGCCATCTTGTCTCCGCACTCCCCAACAGTGGAACTTCCGGATCAATCCTTTTCTGATCCCATTTCCGTCCATTCGCCACTTACAGGAGGAAGTAATGACACTTTGTTCTCACCAGAAACTACAAAATATAATTTGCGCCCAAGGAAGTAAACTTACAGCATGGTCTGACTATGCGATTGAGAAAATCATTTGAGGGCCTGCCTTTTGGCCCGACTGTGCGGGAAGATTCTGTTGGCTAAGGGTTGTGGGAAAGAAATTAAGAAGACGCGACTGGAGTCGCCAGCAAACAAACAATTGGTGTTTTTTCGGTTGAAGACGACAATGCCTGCACCCGCTACCACTCGTACTGAACTTTTAGATAAACATTTGACTAGCAGAGACACTGATCAAGCATGTAAGGGGACCCCCAAAGTATATTGTTGCCTTTTTGTGATAATTACTGGATTTTTAGTAACTGTTGGGTTTGGGTTATGGAATCTGGAGGAAGCATAACCGTTAGAGGACTTTTTACCTATTGAAAATGTATCTGTTATTCCCACTCCTTCTGTGCAATTGCATACTTTGTCGCCTAAGGATTCTTTGCATAGACAGAACTATCAGAATAATACCCTTTTGTTAATAATGAATGCCACTCATGCAATTTTTAATAAGACCAATTGCTGGATCTTTACACATCTACCGCAACATGGGGATAAGGGGCTAGGTTGGTATATTTATCCCTTACCTTTGACACTGGCCTGTTACGCTTCTCTTAGAGCACTATTTTTTGGTCGATGGAATGACAGCATCTCAGGGAACTTTGATGGTACAAATTTAAATCGTTTTGAAAAGAATGTTTTGATACCCCTGGGATGCTCCCTTTTTGCAAATAGAAGTAAGCCAAACGTTGCTTCTGTTAGGCCCTCTGATAGACTGTCTCATCCCTTTCTGTCTTTAATCTCTTTCAAAGTGGCTCCTATAGGCAATAAGGACGCCACGCCTCCATCTTATTCTGTTAATCATAGCCCCGATTCAGTATCCTTCTGCATACAGAGGAATGGAACACAGTCAATGGGTAATTTTAGAAAGTGCGCCAACGTTGCGAATTTGACTAGTGAAAACACACCTCTGTACGTAGGCGAACCTGTCTATTTTGTTTGCGGTAATGTGGCATTTCCATGGTTGCCCAGGGATTGGCAAGGAACCTGTTATTTAGGGATTCTATTATCTGGGGTATTTATTGCCAGTACTGTAGAACTTTCGAAGACTCGTCCACAACGAGGTGTAAAAGGGGATACTCCAGCGCAAACTCTAGGAGATATTATGAAATCCTTTGTGCCATTTTTTGGGCAAATTACGAATTCAGAAGATATCAGGGGACTAGCGAGAGTATTGGAGAGAACCATCAACCGGACCACTGACATACTCTATAATATGACGTTAGAGCAGAGAGCGATAAGATTAGTGGCTCTTCAGAACCGGATGGCATTAGATATCATCCTGGCAGAGCAAGGAGGAGTATGTAAATTAGGGGGGGTCCGCTTGCTGCGTTTACGTATCAGACTCCTCTCCGACGATCTTTAAGGCTATCCAAAATCTACATGTTCTTAGTTCAGAAGTACATGTTCCTGAGGGAAACTGGGAACTTGGTACATGGTTTTGGGACCTCCTACGGTCATGGGGATGGAAGTTGTTTTCGGCCCTGCTGATTATCTTGGGAAGTTTTCTGTTTGTTGTTGTATACAGTGTCTCCCTGGTATATGCTCAGTGTTAGGGGGATGTTGCGCGCAAGCAACAAGTGTATTAGGGCATAAAATATACAGCCCAAAGAAGGTTTCCAAAGAGTATGTGTTGAAAGAAACTCTGGTGTCAGATCTAATGGCAATAGATATGTCCGACAATGATTCGGGGTGTATGGACGATGACGTATGAAGTTACTTGCAAGCAGATCAGAAGTAGTGTTAGCACTTGGCATAGGCCAAAAGGAGGGTTAGTCGAACTGGATATTCAATTATGCCTCCTACTATAACGATTTGTATGTATATTGGCCTACGCCAAGTTGCTTAAAATTGTACGCGAATAACTCTCTATGGCAAGGTCTTGACCTTAGAAATTGATGTAAGCCGCCATCTTGAATCAAGCTTCCATTTTAGGTTAGAACCGCCATTTTGGGGTTTTTGTACAAAGTCACCCTGTAATTTAAAATGGCCTTCTTGTGTGCCATTGTTCTTGCCTTAACCTCTCCAACCTCTGTAGGAGAGTTAATGTCCAACCTGCCTTCAGGCTACAAGTTAGGGTCATGTAGACCTTGTCCTTTGTTGACCTCGGGAGCAGGGGATTACTTGAATTAGCAATATTAAACTGTATTATTACTTATAAGATTGTTACAGTTACTAAGCAAAGTAAGCATAAAGTAGGTCATAGTATGCAAATAGAATAAAGAAATATAGGTATTTAGAGGCGTTGGTGTTCCTGTGGTGTTCTTGTGGAGATTGTGAAGACAGTGTTTATTGAGTAGACTGAGCAGTGGGTAGTTACTGGCTCTTACAGACATGTCCAAAAGAAAAGCTACCACTTCAGTTTCTCCGTAAACCAGGAAAAAGAAATATGCAGAATGTTCAAGCCAATTGCGGAAGTCAATAATCCTATATTTGAGATTAAGGGGCTACTCAAGAACATTGAGGGTCCAATGACAAAAGATGTCCTGTGGCCAAGAAAGATGTTTTGGTGGGATGGGCAGGTTTCAATTAGGTGGCCTCTGATGGGAACTGTGGCCATTCTTTGATATCATTCGATGAACCAATAATCCCAAAATCAAACACTTGCAATATGTGAGTACGCAGGCCAAGTAAGGACCCGCTTGACCTGTTTGAGGTAGGAAAAAGGCCAGGGCAGGAATGTGGGAAAAACAATGTAATGCCTATTGATGCTCGGGGTGGTGATGGCTCTCAAAGGATAGCAACAGGTATAATTGAGTGCCATCCCCATGGGGAAAGTGTGGGACCATTGATAGTAATAACTGAAATAGAGGCTGACATTGTGATTCAAGTTGAAGACATTGGAAATCTGGTGAGTGGTAGAGAGGTTCCTGACAATCAGGATTCTGGAGTTGTGGTTATGATCAACTCTGCGATAGCACTTAGCAATACGTTTATTGAAAAATAAATGCATTTTCTGGATCAAACCCATTAAGGGATGCCTGTCTATTATAAGATCAGATATAGTGAGATGCTGCCGGGTTCCAATGTCCCATCAGCATGCTGGCTATATTCAGGTGTTCTTGTGGTCTTGGGTCTTAGCTGATAGTATTCTGGCAATATATTTCTGGATATTACCACCATTGGGGATTTCGATTTTGATTAGTCCCCAAGCCACTGTGTATAGTGATCAAAGAAAGGAACATTATAGACACCCAGCCTTACCAGTGGCCAAGGGCTGTTATGCTCAATGATGATACAGAGACAAAGGAACCCATTGAAGTAAATGGCTGATGGAGAGCTGGAAGAAGTAGACTGACTGGGTCAGGGATGCATCCTTTCTGGTCCCGATATGGGTTGTCATTTTCTGTAATGGAACATAGCTGGAATCATGAAGAACCTTGAGGATTTAAGCTGGACTGATTTTTTGAGGAGGTTTCAAGTGATTCTCCTACAAGAAACATGGGCCATAGATCAGGAAGACCTGCAGGGGTATCATACTTCTTATGTTCCCACTAGAAAAAGCTCTAAAGGAAGACCAAGTGGGGGGGCTCCTCATTTGGATTGAAAATACATTAAATTGGGAAGTGGCGGCAGGTATAGAGGAACTTCAATATTAGAATATTTGTACTGGGGATAACAATTGGATCCTTTTATTAAACATTTACAATAGACTATCTGATGCCATTGGGCTGGAAGTGGTAGAAAGGATCCAAGAATTTATTATTTCTTGGAAAGGTTTGAATTATCTGAAAACCTGTATAATTCTTGCAGGAGACCTGAATATGCAAATAGAACCCACAAGGAAATTGGAGGGGTTGTGGGTAGAACAGGATGTCACTTGAGACATCCCCATGTTCTTAGCTGGCCATCCAAACTGGGTGCATAAACCCGCAGTGGACATAGCCCGTTCCTTTAACGATATAGAGCTCAGGACATGCAATGGCAGGTTTCCAGAAGACCAACCTGCAAAACCAACCTTTGTTGGACACAATGGTGCTTCTACGATAGATTATATTTTGATTTCAGCTAAGGACTGGGCAAGGGTTAGTAATTATAAATGAAAGAGCTGAAAGTGACCATAAACCATTGAGCGCACTAATACAAACTGACACAGTCATCTACACGTTATGAGGAAAATCTGGGCAGGTAGTAGCTATAGTGATTACACATGCATGGAAATCAGTGAAATTTGTTAGAGTGATTGAGCAAGATCTAACGTCCACCCTATATAATGCAATTGTGGAAAATCTAGCAAAAATATGGGCAGATAGTATTCTCGATTGGGAAATATTAAGTGAATTCAATAGAACAGTAGAGAACTTGGTCCATTTTCTGACCTGTGCAGCCCCTGGAGTTAAAACACTTGCAATAATGAAATCAGGTTGGTACTATAGGACATGCAGAGATGCAAAAAGTAAGATAATTGATTGTCTAAAGATATCTGGGGTTGTGGACAAGTCACAACTCCGTTCACATAGATCTGACTAAAAAAGGATAGTGATAAAGAAAAAGAAGGACTTTGTTACCCAAAGATGGGTGACATTGTTACAGGCTTATTTAGAAGTTGACTATATTTCCTACTGGAAATTGATTGTGGGGAAATACTTGAACAGGGAATCCAATTTGCAATGCTGTATCATGTCTGAAATATGGTAGAAGCACTTTACAAATATGTATGGTGATTCCAGAGCAGTTGCTGCCCAGAAAGACACATCGACTCCAAGTATGAATCTTAAATCTAGCAATGAGATTCTCTTTTTTAACATAGGGGATGTCCAGAGGGCTATTATAAGCCAAAAGAGCAGGAAAGCTTCTGGGCCGCATGGGATTCCACTTGACTTCTATAAAGAACATTTAATGGTACGGGGTCCAATAGTGTGTAGAGTCTTCAACGCATTAACTAGATTGGGTATAGTGCTGTCCTCCTGGTGAAATCCAGTGGTTGTGCCAATTTACAAAAAAGGTGGAAGGTGCTCACCAGCCAACTACTAGCCCATTTCCCTTTTGGATAGTTGGGGAAGCGATCCACAGGCAGGGTTTGGTAAACATACGAGTACTGTCGACCAAAGTTTCTTGCTGTTCCTGTTGATACAGAAGTACACTGTGTTGTTGAAAAGGAAACTGTACACTGTATTTGTGGATCTCAGGACAGTGTCCATCTTGTATCCAGGCTTGGAACATTATGTGTTAGTACTGACTTCTGCAATTGTATTCACTCTACCTTCTTGCTTCGCCACTCTTTTTGCCTGATTACTCTCTGTTCTCTCCCTTTCTCCCTTTTCCTATCTCCTCCCCTCACTTTCTTCTGTGCACTTACTCTATCAGAATTGTCCCTGGACCTAGTATGATAACAACCTCGTCTGTCTCCTACCCCCTCCTCTTACATTTTCCCCCTCCCTCTGGCACTAACAGAAATGTTGTCAGGTCTACTACGATAGTCGCTTGTTTTGTTTCTCCCCTCCCTTTCTGCACCCCTCTCCCTCACCTTTTGTTTTCTCCGGCTCTACCAGAAATGTCGTCAGGCCTAGTACGGTAGTCGCCTGTCTGTTTCCATTTCCTTCCCACTCTCCCCCTCCCTTCCTTATCTATGTCTTAGCTCTTGCACTATCTGAAATGTCGTCAGGCAGAGTACGATAGTTAATTTCACGTCCTTACTGTTCATGGCCTGTAAGAATGTAATTGTATTTTCCCTTGTTCTCTCCCTTGCCTTGAAGCACTTTGAAACACATTGTATATAGGCGCTATATGAATAAACTATCATATCATATCATATCATTATCATATCAACAGTACCTCAAGGAAATCACTGTAGAGGATCATGAGGGTAACGGGGACTCCCTTTAAATTGATCTCTGCTATTAGGCAGGCCTACACTGACAACAAGGCAGCCGTATGTTTTAGACTAGCTGGTGAATTAACCACACCATTTACAGTATCAATGGGGGTGAGACAACGCTATGTCCTTGCCTACCTTCTTTTTAATATATACATTGAAGAAATTATCAAGGCACTATCCCAGGGATGTATGGACTGTCCTAAAATGGGTAATGAGTACTATCCAGCGCCATCTTACGCTGATGATGCAGTGATACTGTTTACCACACCACACGTATCAAGAACAACATTTAATATATTTCTTGATAACTGTGAGACTCTTGGACTGCAGTTGGATACTGATAAATCAAAGATACTGGTGTTTAAGCCACAGTTCTCAAAACATAACAAATGGAATGTCTATGAAAAATAATGTAAACTAGAACCGACAATAGTTTATGATTATCTAGGAATTAGATTCCATAAGAACTGTGGATGGTCTGCACAACTTGTCAAAGCTTGCTCCAACCTGGGGAAGTATAGTGGGGCCACCCATTCCTTTTTTGTCAAACATGGGAAAGGGGCAATTTCGCCTGCTTTGGAGTTATACCGAAAGCAGGCAATACCAGCCTCAATTTTCGATGCAGAGATTTGGGGCTATGGCACTATGCAAGCATTTGAGATATGGGAAAATGGGTTTCTAAAACATGATTATTACTACCACATAGTTCTCTGTCTGCCCTATTACATTTGTAACTGGATATTATGCAGTTAGGTTACCTACTTTCTGCAAAGCCAGTATATTACTGGCTCAGATTGTGGAGTTCCGAAAGCTTATATAAATACTGTGATGTTTTAAAACCTCTCTTGATCCTATTGGGGGGGAAATGTATCCCATGGGTAATACATGTGAAGAAGCAATTAATTGGACTGAATGAAGTTGCACTATGGGATTTCCCTGATACAATAGACAGATCTGCTTTGCCCAGGATTAAGAGGACAATAACATTGAGGGATAAAGTGTTGATGCTGGAAACGGCAAGATGTATCAAGCTAGGATCAGCCTATATTGAGGGCAAATAAAATGTTGGTTTTCAATATTATCTTGATTACATAGACCCGCCTTATAAGAAATCCCTGTATGTGTGCTTTAGGATGGGAACGCTACAATTAGCGTCCTTTACAAAATCGCGGGATAAAGGTGGATTGGTTATATGCCCCTTATGTGGCTTAGGTATTGAAATTGTTATTCATTTATTGCTTATCTGTGCTCCACTGAAATATCTAAGAGTTCGATACTTAAGACCACTTTCAGGATAACTAGCATACGATTTGCTATCAAGGCAATGAAATATTGTAGATTATCTAATGAATTGCATATTGTATTTGCAGTTGCCCTTTATCTTCATAGGGCTTGGCTGCTAAGATTGAAACTACTGAATATGGGCATTATAGGAGGTAATGATTGATTTAAATTTGGGATTTCATTGAGGTTGCGAGTTCACTCTCCACTTTTTAATTAGGATAGGAAAAAGGGAAGGGAATAGGAATATATTTTCTTTTTTAAAAAACAGGATCATTTTAATGAAAATGTTATACATTTGGAAAATGTATGTATGATTTGTCTTATATGTACGGTATGTTTGCTCATATATGTGTTTTTTTTTTTACAATACACCGAATAAAGTATTAGGGACTGACTGAAACATCTTTTTCCCAAACTGGATTCTCAAAAGAAATTCTGGCTGATCATAGGTCTACTTTTATGAGTAAACTCATGGCTGAGGTAAAAGATATTCTTCAGATTAAAACTCTGTGAACCTCCATTTACCATCCTCAAACTGATGGATTAGTTGGAAGATTTAAGTTTTAAACACACCTTAAAGAAATTAGTAGAGGCAGGCAGGAAACATTTGGATATTATAACACCATCAGCCCTATTTGCTAATCGAAAAACTCATCATTCATCTACAGGAGTTTTTCCCTTTGAGCTATTGTATGGAAGAGAACCCAGAGATATATTACGTGAGACCTGGGAAGAGAGGGAAAGGGCTACTATTCCATTATCCTAGATGGCCCAAAGACTAAAAGAACATATGACTGCAGTTAGGAATATAGTACAAACTAATATGGCCCAGGCTCAGGAACATCAGAACAATTGTTACAATAAGAAGGCAGTAATGAGATCTTTTTAGGTAGGTGTGAGGAATCTGAGGGCATCCTCACATCTTTTCTAGACCAAATACCCCACACAAGGAAGAGCCACTTTGTGATAGAATAAAGGAAAACCTGTGCAAATTGAAATGAAGGAACTGAACTTTATGAACTGGTGAAAGGTAACCAAACTGAAGAGTTGGGAAGTGTCCCAAGGAATTGTGTTATTTTGGAACATTGAATATCCTGAAGAATTGTGTTGTTTTAGAAGTTTGATAGACTTGAAATTCTGGGGAAGGGAACCCCTATTGTGTAAAGTGAACTGTTTGAACCTTTGGAAAGGAAAAAACGTTTTCAACACGAGAGCTGGAAGAAGCTTTGAACTTTCATTTGACCACTTCTTATTTGATACTGACATCCCTACACATTGTATACAGTTAGATGTGAGGGCAAGTATAGATTTTGGACACAGACATTTGTTTTGGACTTCCTGACACAGACTATCAATTAGTTTTATTTAGGTATTAAAGTTATTACATAAAATGTTGTTGTCTATATCTACTTCATGATGCCTTCACATATTCACATAGGCCAAACACTATTGGTTCTACATCCATCATCTAAAAATAAGATGCTTTCTAGATGGCATGGACCATTTGAAATCTTTGAACAAATGGGACCCTTGTAATTATAAAATCTCTCAGCCTGACCGAAAAATTAAAACTCATATATACCACATCAACCTACTTAAAGAAGGGAAAGAAGACCCATTGAACGATACTTGAGTCATGTTAACAAGCATGTTAAGTGAAGACAGTGATGCTAACCAGTTAATCTCTACTGCGTCATCTCAGAATCATAAACACTATTTATTAGTCCTACAACAATTCCCTGATGTAGTCAGAACTGAACCAGATTGACTAAAAAGAGTATACAGTACATACATACTCCCCCTAGACAAGCAGTTCACCAGAAACCCTATAGAATCCCTGAGAACAGAATCAAATTATCCAAAAAGAAATAGAGGCAATTTGAAAAGCAGACATATTGAAACATCACAAAGTCCATGGTCTCCCCCTATTATATTAGTTGGAAAACCAGATAATTATTGGAGGTTCTGCATTTATTTTAGGAATGTTAATGAAGTGTCACAGTTTGACAGATATCCAATACCCAGGATAGGTGATTTGATTGACAGATTTGGGGGTGCCATATATCTTTCAACCATTGACCTACCTAAAGGTTAATGACAAGTACCAGTCAATCCAAGCGATAAGCCCAAGACTGCCTTTTCCAAACCCCTGGGATCATTCCAGTTTAAAGTGCAGCCTTTTGGGTTGCATGTGCCCCTGCTATTTTTCAGAGACTAATGGCCCAGGTTTTAAGACCTCTTTCATCATGCTGTGGGACTTATGTTGATGACATTATTATCCATAATAAAACCTAGCTTGAACATATGTCACATTTATACCACGTCACCTGGGCATTAAGGAAAGCTGGACGGCAAACGCAAAATAAATGTCTGGCTAGATCTGCCATAAAATATTTGGGTTTCTTCGTATGGAATGGACTGATTCAACCTCAGACTGAAAAGGTCAAAGCTGTTATGGAAACTCCATCTCCTATGACCAAAACGGAACTACCAGACTTTTTTAGGCCTTGTTGGTTCCTATCATAGATCCATTCCAAATGTATCCGCCATTTCTGTCCCGCTTACTGATAAACTTAAAAACCTAGAACCACAAAAACCTCAGGTGGCTTCAAATGAAACACATTCTGTTTAGTGAACCTATTTTGAAGGTGGCATACTTTAATAGACTGTTTATTTTGCAGACTGACGACCTCACATATTGGTAACTGATGAAGCTTCTGACATATATAGTACAGAATTAGCACTGTGAATGCATTGACTACCTCTCATGATGACACTAGGCAACTGTTGCAAGAGTCTGCAAAGAAGCGCTGGGAGCAAATATTCAAATTACCAGTAAAACGAGCTAAAGATTCAGCAAGAGTAGAAGAAGGTGGGAGTGGGACAGTAAGGAAAAACAGGTGCACTTTAACACAAACACGTTGGAAGCCCTAAAGCAAAATATAACGCCTAGAATTTAGGAGCATTATTGCCGGAATTATCTTATCTGGCATGGGCAGACAATCAAAGTGGACGTTCAAAGAATTCAGCTACAGTAACTGATGAAGCTTCTGACATGTATAGTACGGAATTAGCAGGGAAAGATTATGGCCGCTTCCTTAACATATTTAAGGGTGAGGTAATAAATAAATGTAGAAGCGGCATACACAAACTGATTGCACACTGTTCAAAAACTGTTGTAACACCTTGGTCGGGTGGGGGTCCGAAGGATCGTAGACAACCGGAAAAAGGTTTGAACCACAATTCGGTAATAGAGAAAGACTGTGTAAATTAGATTATATATTTTGAATTAGATCCACAATTAAACTCATTGGGCCTCATTCCGAGTATGGCGGTAAGGGATAGCGGCCACCGGTAACGAGACCGGTGGCGGTATTCCCTTACCGCCATACTCCGAGTTCCCTCTGCGCCCTCGACCTTAACGCCTGCTTTGAGCAGGTGTTAAAGTCGAGTGCGCAAAGGGGCCTGCAAGCCAATAACGGTGACCGTAATGAACGGTCACCGTTATTTGCATCTTCCCCATTCCCATTGAGCCCTATGGGGGCTCATTTGGGAATGGGGAAGAGCCTCGGTGAATGGGGAATCACCGCCCTGCCAACCTTGGAATGGGGCTGTGATTCCGCCATCCACCAAGGCGCTGCCGGTCCGGGTACGGCGTCAACCAAGGCGTTAATAGCACCATTGGTTAGCGCCGTACTCGGAATGAGGCCCATTGATTGTATTGAATCGCTCCAATATTTTGAAACTTTCGTATCAAGTTCCAACGCTGCATGAAGTGAGCGGATATGGTTGAAATTCTCCTAAAATCAGTACTTGCTAGTGGTATTCTGTCAGTATGAGATGAATTTAAAAAATTGTGTTGCCAAGTTTACATTGAGAGAAAGCACACACATGTAATATCAAAGGGATAGTGTAATAGGCAGAAACATGATAAAGGCACTCAACTAGATATCAAAACTTGTAGAAATGAGTTAAAATTGTTGGGGGGGAAAATCATTTGATATTATTAGCCACATAAAGGACACTGAAGAAAAGGAAGGATGGGCTTGGATAGTTGGTATTTTACAACGAGAAGCTGCTAAATAAAGTGCACCTGTGAAAAGCCTCTAACAAAAAGGGAATTTAAAATAATAACTTCAAATTCTAGAAGCTATAAATGTTTCATGTGTTATGGGCAGGAGAATCACATTTTTGAAACAAATGATATGATCCTATTTCAAGAAACCTGGCTTGGAAAAAAGAAATCAGTATTGATGATTTTACCATTATGCAACAAGAGACCACCAAACATTTGGCCCGAAGGCCTTCCAATGGCCTTGTAATTGCTACAAGAAATTCCCAAATCATTAATCCAATTTTAATTAGGAATGAAGCTCGGGGTATATTAGCGACACAAATTGATCTTATTCTTCAGGGCACCGAAATTAGTTTACTTATTAACTTATATATTGGAACCAGGTGGTGACCGCTTTCGATATTTTCTTAGATAAAATAGCTGAAATCATAGGTGAGTGGTTAACTTCTAATGATACAAACGGTTTATAGTGATAATGTAGAAAGACAAAATGTAGAAAGTCAAAATGTCGAAAAATAAATGTAGAAACAAAAATGACGTTTTTTATTCGAAATGGGGGGGTTACCCCCCCAACCCCCTCTTTTTTTTCTTTTTTTTTGTTTTACCTATTTTTTTTTATTCCCGGACCCCAAAATAAATATATAATTAAAAAAAAGGGAATTCAACATTTTTTTTTCAACATTTTTTTCGACATTATTGTCATTCTACATTTTATTTTCGACATTTTGACTGACCACCGATACAAACATAGTTAGTGCCGGAGATATCAACATGCAATTGGTTAGAAATTCTTCCTCCCTAAGTAAGGAGAAATGGAAGGCTTGGTTTCTTGAATGGGATCAGCTCGTTAAAAATGGAAATATTATTGGTGATTTGGAATCAAATATCACATGGAAAAGTAGTGGTAGGTCATATGTCATTGACTATATGATCATGTCCAGATCTCTGTTTGAAATATGTACCAATCTGAGAGTGAAGGAAACTCTACTCAGTGATCATAACATGTTGATAGGAATGCTGCCAATTGAAATTATAACAAAATTGGGACATAATTGTAATAACTTGGTTATTAATTATGGTAAAAACCGTATTAGAAATGTTAGGAAAGGGGGTATCTCCTTGATGAGAAAATTAGAGAACTATGTATCAACCAACTCAATTGACCTACTCCAGGTAGGATGCACAAGTCATATGTTTAAAACAGTCCTATGGGAAAAAGATGAACCAGTATGACAAAGTAATTCGATACGTACACATGAACATAAGTTTGACAAAGCAGTTTGGAAATTGGCTCCATATTCATAGGCAGGAATTATTTCAAAAAGCCGGAGAACGAATGTTAGGTAAACTGATTGAAAAGGACACTTGCAGCTTTTGGAGTATTAGTGGGGAACAAATTCAGTCTCAAAGGGAACTAAAAAGTCGGGCAGTAAGTGAAAGCAGCCGGTGCACACATTGGAAGAACATGAATGGTACATATATAAAAAGGGTGGGCACATGTGGGGAAAAATTGTGGAAATGTACCTTCAAAACGGCGGATGTTGTGTAAGAGGATTTAATCCAGCACTACAGCTAAGTCAATGCCTAGTCTGGGATACTGAATGGAAACCCTTATTGATATATCTTTATGTCCAGTTCATGAGTTCTGGATGACTACCCCTATATAACACCCCTCTCTTGGAACCCCCCTGACCCCACTGAGCCAAGAAGTAGTTCTGTTTTGCAAGTTTAAACGGTTTATTTGAGAATGTAAACAATATATATATATATATCACACTTTATAATAAATTAATAATTAATATCACACTTCAGAACATGAGCAGTTAACAACAATGGGTAATGTTCTACCAATAAACTGATTTGATTACCCAGGAGTAGTATAAAGGATGAGGTAGCAAGCTTGGGAATAGGAACAGAAGAATAAGGTGGTAGAGAATGCTTTATCTAGTTTCAGATGAATGCAATGTTGTATGAAAATGCAATACAGAAAATACTCAATATGATTTCAACAAAACAATGTAATCACTTTTCTCTGGCAATCCACTCCCCCCCTTATGCAATGTAAGTAAATGAAGAGGAGAGCACACAGTTCTTAGAAATGCAATCAAATGTAATTCAGTTCACCCCAGCAAGCTTAGACCACAGAAGTTTGAAACACAGGCAAAAGGCTTTGAATAAGATGACAATGCAGTGAGAAATATGCTGAAAATGCTTTTAATTCCCTTCAGGAGGTTCAGGGTGAGTGGTATCTAGTTAATAAGAGTTCAGGCACACTCTAGCAATGATTCAGGGATGGTTCTTAAGAGGCAGACGAAATTTAGCAGTTCAGGCAAAAGCAGCTATCTTTTTACAAGTAAAGAAATCGGGCCAAATCGCAAATCGCGGCAAAATTCGCGAGTACGAGAATCGTGATTACGGCAAAAGTATAAAGAGTAGCAAGTTGGTTCTAAGCTTGTTGAAAAGCTGAGATTCTAAGCTTTCAGAGGAAAGTTAAACCAAGTTCCTGAGAAAAAACGGTTCCAGAGATACGGACGATTAAATAAAGGTAGTTTTTCGGATTTGAAATTGTAAAAGTTCAAAGCGACAGGTTACAGCTTGCAGCTAGAAAATGACAGGTGACAGCTTTGCAAATGACAGGTGACAGTTAGGAGGCAGTTAGATTTAAAATAGATTGAATTATATTATTTTAACTAAGAGATTGGTTCTGCACAGTTCTGCTAGGTACTCACAATATATTTTGAAATAGGCCCCCCCACGGATCTGGTCAGGTTTTGGACTGGACTCCGGTTCTGGTCTCGGCACTTCACAGTGATCTGGGTCAGCTCTCTGGTTCTGCTAACAGCGGTCTGGGTCACTCTGGATCTCTGGCCTCTGGTTCTAGATACTGCTCTGCTTTCTCTGGGTACAGCACTGCTTCTGGATCTTTCTGCACAGCTTTCTCTGGACCCAGTGCTGATCTGAACGGCTCCTGGATGCTGCTACCGCTGTTAGGTTTGCTGGATGCTGAGGCCTACTGAGAAGAGTTCTCAGTTTGTGGGTTTGGGCCCTTGCTTTGAGTTCTGAATCAAGTTCTTTGGAGTTTTAAAGTCTAAGTGTTGAATCTGGTATCTTCTGGATGTTGTATGGTCCGGCAGAGCGCGTTGCAGCAACTGGATTTGAATGTCCTCTCTAGCTTCCAGTGGCTCTTTTTATGTCTTTTGAAAGTGGGTGTGTGTACAGCATCACTAGCAAGCCCCTCTATCAACTGCCCATTGGTCAAGCTTTCCGCACTGCTTTGATTGTGGGACGGAAATGTGTGTCATGGTGATGCTGTAGGTTTTATGGGTCAGAGGATCCTCCCCTGGTCAGTTTGCCCACAAATCTATATTTGACCTAAAGACATATTTCATAGATACACAGTGGTTTGAAATTACATGCACCCATCACGTATCACATGAGGTATACTCTGTTCAAACTCTGATGTTTCTAAGAGCTTGCATTCAGAAACGGCAACATTTTGCGTTTTTTAACTGGTTTTGCAATATTGGTTTTTCATTAAAAATTATACACATATACACAGCCTGTCCATACATACTCCAGTAAATTCCCATGTCTCTAGCTTAAACACACAGTCTGTAGTATACATAAATAGCAGGGTTTTGCCCCAGAACATCACACAAATTCCCAAAGCGTCTTAAAACGTGCACAGAAAAATCACAAGAATTATGGTATCATTTAAATAATTTTGACAAGTCCGCACCATGAGTTATACATCTTTCTTAAAATCATATTCTGGCCAACAGGGGTGTGTCTTCCCAGGTCACATGGTGGAGAAACCAGTTTATCCAGTTTCTGCCAAGCTCAGAGACCCTGCCCCTCCCAGCTTCTGCCAAGAGGAAGCTATTTTAAGATTCCCCCAATAAACCATCTGCCTGGGCCCTGGAAGGCCCATTGTTCAAGAGGAAGCCATTTATGGCCTCCCCCCAATAAACCCTCTGCCTGGGTCCTTTGTTTAGTCTCTAGCAGTCCCTTGGTAATTCATTCAGAGAGGGGTAACCTCCCCTCAGAATGCAGCCAGGCCTGAGAACTGCTGTGGATCCAGTTTCACTCCAATTGGGGGGAAGTTGTCAGGCAGAATCCAGTTGATTAAGCCAGGCCCCAGCTAATGTCACTTTTAGTTACCCAGTTTTCTGCATTCAAATAAAACTAACAATTTTTACATATGCAGCTAGAATGCTGATTCTAAGTTCAAAACTATGACATTTTAACAGTGACAAACTATGTGGCAGTCACAAGTCTGTCCCTCAGTTTATTTACACATTTTGATTTTTGGTAATTTTAAATCCAGTTTCAGTTTTAGCCACTGCAGACCTGCAGAGCTCAGCCAGTCTTGTTATAAACCTTCAAGTCACTTCAGAATATAACTTTACATTGTATCCTCTCAGAAAGTCTTTCTTTGGCCTGCTTTGGGTTCATTTATTCAGTTTTACACAAATGTCTGGTGTTGTTTTAAAACGCCAGCTTTCTGATAGTGGTGAGTACTGGTAATGCAAGCATTTTTGGGATTTAAGAAAATGAATTCCCCACAGTTCTAGGTTGCTTTTGGCAATCAGCATTGCCATTCCCAATGGTTTCAGGCAACTGTGTGGGTAGTCCAATGGTGGTTTTAGGCAGTGCCCTTCTGTGCCCATAAGATCGGCAAAAATGGGTGGCAGCCTATTCTTCATGCATTTCCCTGGGCATTTTCTGGGAAGCTCTGGCCATCATGATGTTTTCAATGCCAGTAATGCACAAGTTTTTTTTTTTTGGAAGGGCTCGGATGCATGGGTAAAAACATCCCACAAGCCCCCCTCTTGCGATGGCCATTCTGTTTCACTGATGGAACTCGCAAGATCTGGGATATTCTCCTCATCTTCTTCCAATAGATGGCACAGTTCAGCATCTTTTTCTCCATCCGGTCGGATCGATCGGTTCTCCTCGCCGGTCCTGATGGGAGGTTTGGGCGGTACCCCGGGCCCCTTGCGTCTCTGCTCCCGGTCTCTGGATCGTCCTCCCTGGCCAGTCTCAAGGGTTTCTTTCTCCTAGGACGACAAAGGAAGAGCGGCAATACCTATTCATAGACATTTTTCCCCCACCATTGATATAGTGGGGTGGCATATAAATTTATAGTCAAAACATATGAACATGCACATTTCTTTTTGCATTCAAAAACCAAAACACCCACTTGAGAAACTCAGAATTTGATAGGCGATATGTAGGATATTTTAAGTTAGAACTGAATTAATCTGAGACAGTACCCTCTAGGATTCCAGAGGATTCCTCCAGTTGTTGCAGAGTGTGCCTGGGATGGCAACACTTTAGCTGATTTATATGTACCCACTTGTCTTCCCCCTCTGCCAAACCGCCTTTGGGGATGCAGATCTTGTAGGCCACAGGGGAGATCTTGTCTATAATCTCAAAGGGTCCCTTCCATGTAGGCAAAAATATTCGCTGTTTGGCCTGGGTCCTTTGGAAATTGTATAGATAGACCCGGTCCCCCACCTGATATTCCTTCCTGGAAATTTTCAGGTCATAGTGGGTCTTCATACTCTCGGCTGATCTTTCTAGATTCCACTGAGCGTAGGCAAAAGCATGTTGAAGGTGTTTCCTTAAATTCTCCACATACTCATGAGTTGTGGAGGCATTTATCAACGTTTGCTCTTGGGTTCTGTAGAGCAAATGCTGGGGAAGCACCATCTTGCGTCCAGTCATCAACTCAAATGGTGACATTTTGGTTGCAGGTGAAGGGGTAGATCTGATGGCCATTAGGACCAGAGGTAATCGGATATCCCAACTTGGCCCAGAATCTGCCACAAACTTCTTTAATATGCTCACAATGGTTCGGTTATATCTCTCTACTGCCCCAGAAGAAGCTGGCCGGTAAGCAATATGTAACTTTCTCTTGACCCCCCAGTATCTCCCACATCTTTGTCATCACTTCACTGGTGAAGTGGCTACCTCTGTCTGACTCAATCCTTTGAGGTAGACCAACACGGGAAAAGATGTGGTTAATCATCAAGGCAGCTGCCATTTCTTGGTAAACAAGCATGTCACAGTGAACATGTACTTATTCCCCCTAGCGGAGCGAATCACGGGGCCTACAAAGTCGATTTGTAAATCTGACCATGGGAGTGTCATTCCCCTCTTTTGGAGAGGCGCCCGGTGTGTGAGGGATGTTGGCTGAAATTGTGCACACACAAGACAACCCTTCAAATATTGGTTGAGGTCCTGGCCCATGTGTGGCCAGTAGGCAACCTCTCTTAAGATCTCAAGTGTTGTATGAAACCCCCTATGACCAGCGGTAGCCGCATCATGGGCGTGACTTAACATCAGGCTTCGGAAGGAGGTAGGAACCACCCACTGATCATGGCCAGCTTTGGATTTCCTTACCAACAAACCGTCTTGGATCCGGAACATTTTTGGACATTTCATCAACACTCTTAGGTCCTCTTTCCCAATGTACTCGGTATCAGTCAGGGGAAAGTTCTCAGGGTCCTCAAGGTGTTGGTAAAACTTGCCAATAATTGGATCCCCCTTCTGAGCTGTAATCAAATCAGCATCAGGGGTCTCCTTGCTTCATTGGGCAGTTGAAAGATCATTGTGAGCATTTGTCTGGGACCTAGTGATAGCAGTGACCTGGATTTCCCCCAACCCCGGTTTTGGCCAGCTGATCAGCTAAGTCATTTCCAGTTTTGTCTGGTCCCTCTACTTTGGAATGACCCTTGATCTTCTTCCAATAGATGGTCATCCCCTTTGAGGTGACCAGATCATCAATGTTTTGGATTAACTTCCCATGTTTCAGGGGTTTGTTATTAGCACATAACATGCCTCTGGTTTTCCAATTAACCAGGTGCTCCACGAACCCGTTCCGTACATAATTCGAATCAGTGATTATGACCAGTTCGTGGAGTTGATGTTGGACAGCAGTGAGGATGGCCTGATGCACAGCCATCAATTCTGCCACCTGACTACTTCGGGGACCAATTTTGTATCCGGCGGAGGGTTCTGGGAACTCCTTCACCCATGCATTCCCTACGCCATCCACCAGTTCTTTCTCCCCGTTGTTGTCAACATGGTAAGAGCATCCATCCACATAGACAGTGGGCATTCCCTCACACTTGTCCTCTTCAAAGACTTTGTGTGGGGAATTAAGGTATGCCTCCATGTTGTCCTTGATTTTTAGACTTTCGTCCTTGAGACAGTTTTCTCTGGCACAATCATGCAAGTCAGCCAGACCTTGCACGAGGGGACTCTTCTTGGTTTGGCCATATCTGACCTCCACAGGAAAGCCTTGCATTGACAGAATCCAGGAAGTAATTCGGGAATTACTCACGTTTCCGGCCCGGATTCTGTCACTCTGGAGATATTGCAGAGGCTGGTGTGGAGTCTTCACTATGATGTGTTCCCCATGGATAAACGGGCGGTAATTCTTCAATGCCCACACCGTTGCCAGGAGTGCCTTCTCACAATCGTTGAATTTTTCCTCCACAGAGGATAAAGTTTTGCTCGCGTAGGAAAATACTTTATTGACCTTGTCACGCTTTTGGTATAACACTGCCGTCAAGCACGTATTAGAGAACCCCGTCTCCAGGAAGAACTCCTTGTTTCTGACAGGGTAAGCTAGGCAAGGCGCTTGCGAGAGGCTTCTTTTGAGTTGTCTTACCGCCTCGGCTTGTTCTGGACCCCATTCCCACTTGACCCCCCCTTCAGGAGATGAATCAGGGGTCTGGTGATCTCCGCGTAGCCCTCAATGAACTTTCTGCTGTAATTGGTCAGTCCAAGGAGGCTCCTTAGTTCCCGCAGAGTTGTGGGGTCTTTCAGTTTCTGAAGTGCTTCCACTTTCTTTTCCTGGGGACAGAGACCCTGAGGAGTAATCTCATGCCCCAAGAAATTAACACGGGTTCTACACCACTGTCCTTTCTGAAAGGAAACTTTTGCTCCGGCGGCCCTCAACTGGGTCAGAACATAACGGATCTCCGCTATATGTTCCTCCACAGATGAACTTTTGATGAGGACATCATCTACATAAGCCAAGTTACCCCTTGCACCGAGGTCGGGCATGGCCTTGTGTAGGAAAATGTTGAATTCATTGCCGGAGTTGAGGTATCCGAAGGGAGTCCAGGTCCATGTGTACTGCTGGCCCCCAAAGGTAAAAGCCAGCTTGTATTGGTCCTCCCTACTGACAGGCACAGTCCAGTATCCATTGGTCAGGTCTATTGCAGTGAATACCTGTGACCCCTGGATCTGGGCCAGCCCTTGGTCAATGTAGGGCAGAGGCCATCGGGAAGTATGGACCCGTTTGTTGAGCTCCCTGAGGTCGGCGCAGAGTCTCCACTGGCCGTTTGGCTTCAGTATTCCCAGCACCGGATTATTGAAGGTGCTGTGAACTGGACAGATTATTCCCAGGGACTCCAGGTTCTTAATTATTTCAGTAAGGGACTCCATTGATGCGAGAGGCAAGCGATATTGCTTCACAAACACTGGAGTCATTCCAGGGTCCGTGGGAATTGTTGTTGTGTGGATGTCGGTGCGACCGCAGTCATATGAGTCTACCGCAAAGAGATCTTGGAAATCCAAGAAACTTGTTTCAACTTTTGCTTTTGTTCCAGAGTCACACAGGCATCAGCTAGGTTGACTCTCTCTTCCACAATCTGCCTGAAGCCTGGAAAGACTTCTGGTTTGGCTATCTCAGCGGCCTCCTCCAGCTGGGTGGAGAAGTCCCTGGTCAGAGTGCTGATTTGGACGAGAGGCCTCAGGTGGGAAAGGCAACCCTCATGGACCTGGAAAATCACCTCATCCCTCCTGAAGTCACAAGTCACATCTTCCTTACCATAGGGTCAAGAAGTGTACACCAGGAAGTTCCCCCCATGCCGGGTAAAAATCCTGTCTGGTGTTGTATCGTCATCACTGTCACTGTCAAAACAGTCCTTGGGGATTGGTCCTAACAGTTCATTTCCTAAATCGATGGAAAAATGTCGGTCATCAACCGCCATTCCAATAATGGTGCCTGCGGCTAGAGTAATACTCTTTAAGTCGCTGTTGTCCACCTCTATTGGAATGGTGTCATGTTCTATATTGACTAATGGAGTTGGGTTTACCCCCAACCCTTGCTGTTGGAGAGAAGCATTTAGATGTATATAAGCATCAGGGTTTTTCAAATGTTGTCCTCTTTTAACTTTCACTTCCAGGGAGAATTGTCGGGTCCTTTCTGGGATGGTGACTTCCTCTTTGATCTGAATTTCAACTGCATAAGGTAGCAATTGAGCTGACCTAAATGCTTTTTCTAGATCATCAAAGCCCATGGGATTATCCGCTAATTGGGACCAGGCTTTGAAGTTTATTAGGTCCAAACTAATGGCAAAGCGATTGAGAATGTCACTGCCTAAGTAAAAAGCGGCAGTGACGTCTCGCACGACCCAACAATTGTGGACAATGCTCTTGTTGCCAATGGAGATTTTGAGCATACACCTGCTTGGCAGGAGATGTTTGAAATTGGGTGCTTCCAGGTCCATTTCCCATTTGTCTATCAGTTTGAATGTGGGAATGGCTGGATCTTTTGGGAGTTGGCGGAACATGGCTTCGCTGATGAAGCTCTTACCGTTGTTCACACACTCGAGCGAGAACAGAGTCCTTCCCATCATTTAACTGAAGAGGGATGAACAACTGCTCTCCAGTTTGCTGAACATCAGCCAGGCTCTGAGCTGATTTCACATCTTTCTGGACTATAGGAGTGGGAGTTTCTGATTGTGGATTAGTAAAGAATTTCAGGGTGTTTCCTTCCAGTGTGGAATACCACTTTAAACTGGTAATAAGGTTGATTTTCAGAAATAGAGAGGACCCCCCATCACCAGTCTGTTGTCCTACTGCTATTACTGTCACGTCTGGAATTTGGTTGTTCTGGAAGTGAAATTGTACTTGGTCAGATTTTTGTTCAAACATGTGGCAGGTGCCGTTTAAACTAACATGGTTGACACTCTGTTTTAATTTTATCGGTCGGCTAATATGGGTCCAGAGGACCTTGTTTACACAATATATTAGGGGTGACAACCTTCTCAGGAGGTCATTCCCTAGTAAACAAGGGGTGCCCTCTGGAGTCACTACTATGACCGGGTGTTTCACCTTGTGTCGCCCAATTTTAATGTCCAAGTCTGCAGTCCCCTCAACGGGAATTTTCTTCCCGTCAAAGTTCTGCAGTTGTCCAGGAAGAGAGGTGAGAGGAATACGGTAATTCTCCCCCCTTCCTGCCTTTAGTTCATCAAAGGCCCTTTTGGACAGAAGGGTAGCTTGGGATCCAGTGTCCACCAGTGCCAAAATTGTACCCTGCCCCGCCCCTGTACTTGTACCGGGGCATAGTATCTTCCCTCCTTCTCCTCAAGGAGGCACAGATAATGCACATTTTTGGACAACTGGTGGGCTAACTTTTTGGTTTTGGACATTGCTAGAGAAGAGATTTGGGCAGAATTCTGTGGAGAGCCTTGGGAATCTGAAAGAAAAAGTTGGCAACTGGAGATCAGAGCCATTGTGGGTTCCCCTGGTTCCGGTTCTGGGCTGCCCCCCCCTTCTTGGAGGCAGTCACCAGGATGGGTTTGAACCAGGGATTTCGGTATTGTGGGTTCTGGGATGAGATGATGGGCGGCGGTAGCTCAGTCTCCATATCTCCCCAGTCTGGATTGGAATCCCTTGGGACCCATTTTTCCTTGGGAGGAGTTCCCCCATCTCTGAAGGAGAAGGTCCTTTCCCCAGGATCCTCTGAGGATCCCTCTCCCTCAAATTGGAAGACCTGTACCTCCTCCACAAAGTGGGTCTGTTTGGGTCCTTTGTTTCTCCTACCCCCCTCTGCTCCTTGGGAGGCAGGCTTTCAGGGGTAGGAGATTTTGTTTCCGGTTCCTGGTTTTCTAGGAGCTGTTTACAAGTTGGGAAGGAAGCTGCCTCCAAGGCTTTACACCCCCTTCCCTTTGTGCCTCCTCCCTGGGAACCGGTGTGTTATCGGGGTGCTGCCCCCGTCATTGTTCTGGAGCACCAGGTCCAGAGTTTGGGGCATTCGGCCGTGGCATGCTCATCTGAGAGTTCTGTTGAGCCCTCAGTATGTGACCCAGATCTCGTGCCATATTTTGGACCTGGCGCTCAAGTTGTGAAACCCGCTCAGGCTGATACGGGGCTCTATTTTCTCCCCTGGGCTGATCCCGGGAAGGGTAGCTATCCCTTCTCTGGTAGTACCCCTGGTTGGGAAGATTTTGGTACCCCTCCACCCTTGGCCTCCCTTCTCCCGGATTAGGTTGTCTGGGCTCAGGAAATTGGGGAAAGAAGGATGGATGATTTTGGGGCTGGAAATTGGGTGGATACCTGGGGAAAAAGTTCTGCCCAGGATTTGGAGAATTTCTGCCCTCCTGGGGGAAGTTGGGAGGGAAGTTCCCCGGGTCAGGTGCTTGGCTGGACCCCCCCCTTGGGCTGGAGGAGTCCACACATAACCCAGGATTGGTCGGTTTCCCTTGTAGCGGGGACTTACATAGTCAGGGGAGCGGGGGACCCCATTTGTGGGACTACCTCCTCGACTCCCTGTCTGTGACTGGCCCGAGGGCCTTCTGGGCTGTGAATTATTTGGTGCAGGCATGTTTTTAGGCCCCCCATCTCCAAATCTAAAACGGGGGCAACCTTTACCTCTGCCACCTTGGCAGCAGCAGGGGTGCTGTTGGTTTTGGGGTTTTTCGGCGCGTTATTTTTATTTTTGATAGGCTTCTGCACCTCATAGATCCGGGTAGCCTGTTCAATGACCCAGTCTAAAGATCTTTTCTCATGAAAATCTCTCACGAGCTGGGTCATCATATATTTAGGCAAGGCATGGAAAAATGTATTGACAAATTCTCTGCTGTCTGTGCGCACCCTTCTGGTGGTCTGCGCAAAGGCACGTTTCAGTTCTTGCACGAATTCTTGTGGGGCCTGATCCTCCCCACATTGCAAATTGTAGGCTGCCTTGCGAGCCTCTTGAGGATTTCTGTGAACAGAAAAATGTTTCAAGATGGCCGCCTTATAGGTGGACCATCTTAAATGATTTTGGTCCTCCAGCCCCGCAAAGAAACTGTAGTATTCTGGTGAGAAGGTCCACTTTACATATTGAATACAGCTTTGGCTGTCCTTCAAATGGAAAGTCTCCATCATTTGCTCGTAAAGCTCCAGGTGTTCCCAAACAGAATACTTGGCGTTCTTGTGATAAGGCGTGATGACACTCCTTATTGCCTTCATTTGCTTCAATGGGTCCTTAAGCAAGGCCCTTTTTGCCTTATTGGCCTTTTTGGTTCGGGTAACCCTGGTCCATTCATCCTCTGACTCAGAGGCACTGCTCCCAGAGGTTCCTCTCTGATCTTTCAGGTTTTCCCGGATTCTGCGAGCCTGGGATTGGCTGGCAGAATGTGGGGACCTGGTCTCCTGTGTCCTGCGCCGTTCAGAGGAGTCTTCAGATTCCTCCTTGCTGCCAGGATTTGATGGGTACCCCCCCACTGACCTAACTGGGCAGAAGTTTTCAGGATGCCCTTAATGGGCCTATTCTCCTGGGGTTCCCCACTAAATTGCACTGTGCTTAGGTGCCCATACCCGGATGCCCGCCCATCCATTCCTGGGAGGTACTGGCCTATGAGCCCCATGCTTCTGGCTGGATAGTAATCTGCCAAGAGGAAGCTATTTTACGATTCCCCCAATAAACCATCTGCCTGGGCCCTGGAAGGCCCATTGTTCAAGAGGAAGCCATTTATGGCCTCCCCCCAATAAACCCTCTGCCTGGGTCCTTTGTTTAGTCTCTAGCAATCCCTTGGTAATTCAATCAGAGAGGGGTAACCTCCCCTCAGAATGCAGCCAGGCCTGAGAACTGCTGTGGATCCAGTTTCACTCCAATTGGGGGGAAGTTGTCAGGCAGAATCCAGTTCCTTAAGCCAGGCCCCAGCTAATGTCACATTTAGTTACCCAGTTTTCTGCATTCAAATAAAACTAACAATTTTTACATATGCAGCTAGAATGCTGATTCTAAGTTCAAAACTATGACATTTTAACAGTGACAAACTATGTGGCAGTCACAAGTCTGTCCCTCAGTTTATTTACACATTTCGATTTTTGGTAATTTTAAATCCAGTTTCAGTTTAAGCCTCTGCAGACCTGCAGAGCTCAGCAAGTCTTGTTATAAACCTTCAAGTCACTTCAGAATATAACTTTACATTGTATCCACCTCTCAGTAAGTCTTTCTTTGGCCTGCTTTGGGTTCATTTATTCAGTTTTACACAAATGTCTGGTGTTGTTTTAAAACGCCGGCTTTCTGATAGTGGTGAGTACTGGTAATGCAACCATTTTTGGGATTTAAAAAAATGAATTCCCCACAGTTCTAGGTTGCTTTTGGCAATCAGAATTGCCATTCCCAATGGTTTCAAGCTACTGTGTGGGTAGTCCAATGGTGGTTTTAGGCAGTGCCCTTCTGTGCCCATAACATCGGCAAAAATGGGTGGCAGCCTATTCTTCATGCATTTCCCTGGGCATTTTCTGGGAAGCTCTGGCCATCACGATGTTTTCAATGCCAGTAATGCACACGTTTTTTTTTTTTTTGGTAGGGCTCGGATGCATGGGTAAAAACATCCCACAGTTGCACATATGATAGCCTGTGCTTCTAATTCTAGAGCACCAGACCCAAATGGGCTCATTGCTGTTTATGCTTTTCGAAGTCTAGTCGTAAACTGCCTGAGACATGGAAACTCTCTGTTGTAGTCCCGATATTTAAGAAGGGCGATCGTCTGGACCCTATGAACTACCGGCCGATCACTCTTCTAGTAGTAAGATCTTTGCAGCTGTAATCCTCGATAAATTGTAAGAGCGGATCCTTGTAAAGAAAATCCTTTCCAAAAATCAGAAAGGATTCCGCTAAAATATGGGGACAACATTAAATGGTCTAGTTATGACTACACTGAGAGACATTGTCTGGTCCAATAGGGAAGCATCTTTATATGCAGCAATGATTGACTTCTCCAAGGCATTCAATACTATTAACCATTAGAACTTGTGGCAAAAATTGAGGCGATGGGAAATACCTTCTTCTCTGTTGGCCATTCTAGAGAATATGCATTTGGATAATCAAATCCAAATTGGATTGGATGCTGAAGGTCATCTTTCTAATTCAATAAATATCTTGAAAGGCCTCAGACAAGGTTTTATACTAGCGTCATGCCTTTTTAATTTGTATTTAGCTGACCTGCACAAGACCTTGGATGAGGCATCATTTGTGAGCCCTAAATTGGGAGGAGCACGTATTAGCTGGCTGGCATAGACAGACGATGTTGCACTGTTGGACTGTACTCCAATTGGACTCCAGAGACTGTTTACTGCTCTGACCAAATATGCACATTCTAACAAACTGGTAATCAACCAATTAAAGACAAATGTCATTCATTTTGTAAGACTCCCAAAGAGAATCGAGAAATTTAAATGGCATATTGACACAACTACAATTGAATGGATAAAAAAGTGCACCTATTTGGGCTTTTGTTTGATGGCACAGCCCAACATGACTTATCAGACTAACCTCATAGAAAAGAAGGCGAATCAGTTACATATCAAATAAAGAAGATTCACTCTAAACGAGGTACATGTAACATAATGCCTCTAATAAGATTCTATGTTGGGAAAGTAATTCCAAAAGTACTATATAGGTCAGAAGTAGAACCCTTCTTTTATGAGATGTTGTGGGAAAAGATTGAGGGCTGAATTTGGAAAAAGGGATTTCCTCTGCCAGTCTCAGTCCAATTGCATCTATGAGCTTTGAACTTGGTTTACAGTCCCTGCGCTCTTGGTTCAATTGGTGTGTCATCTCAGAATATAGAAACATTATTTTACCAATTGAAGTTATTCTGTATGAAGATCTGCAGTCTGTACTTTGCATGAAAAACTGTAAATGTATGTCAATAATGGAACAACATTTGAAGCGATTCTCTTTGCCTGCAGTAAAACACTTGAAGTCTTAAAGGTAAATTCTTTACAAGTAAAACGCAGTCTTCGTGAAAAATGTTAGACTGGCACGATTGAAAGGACTAGGAATTATCATATACATTCTACCTTTTCTCGAGTAGACGAACACTTAGGAACGCTGCCAAAGTACCTTGAGCAATACCCATCTCCCTTTTATCGTGAACCAATTTTAAGATTGTGTTTAAATCTTCTGCAGTCAGATCAATGAATAGTGCTTTAACTGAGGAGAAATATGTTTTTGTCAAGATGCTGGTGTACAGCCTTAGCACATCATGGTAAATTGTAAAGGTCTGGCAGAAACTAGAACTAAATATCTGGGCCGGTTCTTTACGAAGTGTGTATTTATGGACAGGGACGACATGTGGGAAAGAATAAACTTGGGTAATGAAGTATTTTTACCTATGGAGATTGTTGGGATGTTGTTAGATATTGGACTTGCAGGCAAAGTGAATATGAAATTTTAACCTTTTAATGTGCACATTTTAACGAGATGATGTATTGCAACTTATTTGCTGCTCTTTTTTAATGAAGATCGTTTAAATAAATATGTAATTTTGTGAACGTTCAATGTCTGATCATATCACAATAAAGAAATAAAATAATAATAGAAAGGGTGCTGTTCTACAAGAAAAAAAGACTTTCCTAAAGCAAAAAACATGTTTTGATCCAATTTCCATCTGCACAATGCATTGCTTGTTGGTTGGAATGGCTTATTCGGCTTGCGTATTTCAGAGAGAATGTGCTTTTCATGTTTTGTAACACACCATAACATTGATGGTGTTTGCTATCTCAGTGCTCTACCACAAGGATGTCAGACTGTACAGCATTCAAGACCCCTAAAGAGTGTTAACCGTGTAGGTGGTTGTCTGTAGCTTTGAAGGCTATCTGTCAGGGGTTGATAAAGATATGCATAAATAATGCATAATAACGTTTACCGGCACATTTCCGGACCGTCAAACTGCAAGTTTGCTGGCGGACCGCCTGATTTACTCAGAACTGGAGCTAGGTCAGGCACCCCACTGGATAAGAGCAGCTGGTATTACCGGCACTGGTGTTACCAGTGCCAGTAACGCTGCCAATCCCCCCATGGAGTACTATGGCACTCCATGGAATGGGGATTAATCTACCCTTACAGGCACTCGGAATCTGCTGATAATTCTGGCAGACCAAGTGCCGGTAACAGTAATTCCGCTTGGTGGTATCCCACTGGATTTACTGGAAGGATACCACCAAACCCATAATGACCCCCAAAGGGTTTCTTTATGAGTTTGGTGGTGAATTAAAAACTGGTGGTAATTCCGTTACGGCCACCGGTTTCACTGTACTGCTGAATTCTGACTTCCTGCAATAGGGTGCATGTGCCTGGAATATAGTGAATGAGGGCTGCACCTCTCAAGACCCTCCATGGAGAGACTGAACACAGTAAACAGTATGCAATGTGGATGAGGACCTATAGCCTATGGGCGTAGGTGGATGAGATACAGGTGTCAATCATGTAGGTGTACAAGTAGTGTGTTGTGATCAGCTTGCCAACTTATAATGCATGCCATGCAGGTGCATGCATGAATGAGGGGAACATCAATCCTCATGTAGCGGGGCAGTGGTGCACCCTATTGTGCGTGAATACTACTAGCTTGTTGTTGGTAGTGTTGGGCAGCTTCCCACTTTCAACTACAAACATGATCTACTTGAACTTTATGTCTCTCCCACAGAAGAACCATCAATTTTCAATTGAAGACTTCACTGACTTGCTCAACACAATGTATCTCACTGTCTTCCATGTTGATGCCAATCCAGTAACAACTTGCAGTAGGGAGGTGTCCCGTGCATTTTCCACACTCTGACCAGTTACAGTAGACAATTTTTTTTCAATACACATTGAAGTTTCCACCCCTTTCGTTCTCATGAACACCCTTGGAACCCCTTGTCACGGTTGTCAAATGACACCGTTTGTGTTGTAGTATGTGAAAATGTACTTTCACATGAGTCACACCACCCCCGTCATCCACGTCCATGGGTAAGGCAACAAACAGGCGTTCAGGAACTTAAAAGTGTTGGCTGTCAGGGTTGTCCTCAAGTTAATCCTCCTTTCATGGGGCAATGTTTATGAACATACTGTGACTACAAGTTGCAAATCCTATCAATGTTCAACAATGTTGCTGACAACATGCACCACCATGTACCTGTGTGCAAACACACTGTGTAGCCTGGCACTTCCACCGCCTCATAAAATGAAGGTGTCATCTTCTGCTATGGAAACTACAGTAGAGGAGGAGTGACCATCCCTAGGCACCTTATGTAAGTGTGTGCTGCACACCGTGAGCTGCCTATAAAGTGAGGATTTTCCTTCATCATCATGCTGGAAGTAAATCCTCCACTTTTAGGCAAAATATCAGCATAATTACTGCATCAGAATTAACAGTAGTTATGTCAAAATCCAGATGGATTCCTATCGTCTCCAAAAATGGGGATTAATACCACCTTGTAAACAGACATAATCCGATTGTAAATCCATGGAACTGAGGGGTGAAAACCATAATTGATTTTGACAGTAATTTTGCAAATATACTGTTGAATTATCGCCAAACTCGTAATCAGGACCAAAGACAATTTTCTGGTTCAAAAATGTGTTTTTGTGCTTATTTGTATGCCTCCAATGCACTGCTCAGTGGCTCTGAAAAAGAGGTGAACTTCAGAAGATGGCTACTGGGTGGACCTTTATTTTATTTTATTTTATTACATTTGTAAAGCGCCCAACCCCTGAGGCAACAGGGTACTGTTCTGAGACCAGTTACATGATAAAATCTTAGCGAACTAAATAGTACATTTCTCGTAAAAGGATAGAACAGCGTGAATAGAAGATTAAGGACAGCAAACAGTGTTTAGAGGGCAGAAGGCCAGAGTGGGTACTTATCTGTTAAGTGAAAAGTCATGTTTTTAGAGCTTTGCTGATTGTCCAGTAGGAGCTCTTAGTTCAGTGGGGAGAGAGTTCCAGTGGTTGACTGCTATTGTTGGGAAACTCGACCCTCCTCCTTTCACTCTTTTGGTTTTAGTTAGGGTGAGGCGGTGGGCAGAGGTGGACCTTACCGGTCTATTGGATTTGGATCTCTCAATTTTCAGGTCCAGGTATTGCATTGCTTAGTTGCTCAAACATTTGTGAGCCATCAATGGAGTTTTGGAAATTATTGTTTCTTTAATGGGGAGCCAATGCACTTTTCTTCTGGTGGCTGATATGTGGTCTCTCCTTGGATTATTTGGAGTTTATTAATGTTCTTTTCTGAAGTTCCTGCAAAGAGAGCATTACAATAGTCCAGTTGTGCTCCTGTCATTGCTCTGGCAATGGTTAAGCAGCTCTGTTGGGCTTACGAATTGTCTTTCAGCGTTGATAAGTTTGGCTGTATAAGCTGCTGAGGAGGTAATTGCATTAATTTGTTTGGTGAGGGAGAGCGCAGAGTCTATGTCGACCCCCAGTGATTTTACTGCAGCTGATACTGGGATCTAGTGTCCCTCTATGGTGAATGCGCTGTATTGGGGACCGGGTTTCTGCAGCATTGCAGGTGGGCCTGTCAGTAGGATCTCAGTCTTGTCATCATTTAGACATTGGTAGTTACCTGCATCCATGATTGTATCGTGGAATTGATTTTGTTAAGCAAGTGTGTGTCTTCTTCGTAGCGGCCTGACAAGGGGAGGAGGATTTGGGTGTCATCGGCGTAGTTGGTGTATGATATGCCGATTTCATCCAGGATGTCAAAAAGAGGGTTTGTGAATATTTTGTAGATGAAAGGGGAGATGCAGGAACCTTGGGGGACGCTGCAGGGGATAGGGATAAGGGGGGGATGCTGGCAGTATATGAGAAGACTCTCATGGTTCTGTTTTCCAAAAAAGAGGCTAAACAAGATGTGACATCGGGGGAGAAATTGGCTGAGGTGATGAGGTGGTGACATAGAGTGGGATGGTTTACAAGGTTAAATGCAGCCGATAGGTCTAGCAGGAGAAGGATGGCTGGTTTTCCCTCATCTCTGAAGGTATTGAGTTATATTTTAAGGTCTGATAGTGCTGTTTTGGTGCCATGGCCGGGACGGAAGCATGATTGCTGCATACCTAGGATGTGGTTAGATTCGAGATGGGCTCGGATCTGATTGTATGCTGCTCCGTCTAAGATCTTCAGGAGGAAAAGTCCTGTTGTTATGGGGTGGTAGGTATTTGGCGCTTCAGGGTCCAATGATGGTTTCTTAAGTAGAGGGTGGTTCCAGGATTCCTTGAGGCTCGCTGGAACTGTGCTGTTGATGAAGGAAGCATCA
Organism: Ambystoma mexicanum; assembly: GCF_040938575.1. Classification (NCBI taxonomy): domain Eukaryota; kingdom Metazoa; phylum Chordata; class Amphibia; order Caudata; family Ambystomatidae; genus Ambystoma; species Ambystoma mexicanum. The sequence continues at coordinate 934,069,722 of NC_090928.1, read as the reverse complement.
ACACATTTGGTAATGAATAGAACTATGTGCTCTGAGCAGTCTTTGATAGTAGCTGCTGGGCAGATGTCAGATTGTGGGCTGTTTTTTACAAAGCGCTTCTGCTTGTCTTTTCTTACTGTGCAAGGTTTGAAGGTCTGCGGTAAACCAGGGGTTGAGGTGGAAAGTGGGCTTAGCCTTTCTGGGGATGAGAGGGGCCACCAGGTTGATAGCATTAGTGAGGGTGATGGCAGCTAGGGCTTGTGGGTCGGATATCTCCGGAGGTACTGAGGTAAGGGGCTTGAGTGAGGAGGAGATGGAGTCTTTGGTGATTAGTCTCGAGCTACGGGACAGAGTAGGTGGGAGTGTAGGTGATGGAATGATGGGTTGTTTACGGGGTGGGAAGGAGAATGATGTAGTGGTCCGACCATGGGAATGGGTGTGTGAGGTGACTTGGCTGTTCAGGTTGGCTATCAAGTCGAGGGTTCTGGCTTTGTCGTGGGTGGGAGAGGAAACGCATTGTGTGAAACCAAGGTATGAAAGTGCATTTGCTGCAGTGGTAGCTGCTGCATCAGAGGGGTTGTGTAGGCCCAGGTTGAAGTAACCTAGGATTATGGCTCTGGTGGCTGATTTGATGTTGCTGCCTAGCAGGTTGTTGATATGTTCCTCAAAAGCGACTGTATGCCTTGGTTGCCGATATAGAATGTGTAGGGTGATGGAGTCTGTTGGGGATGCGGTCAATTTTTGTGCAAGATGGTCAAAGTGTGGAGTTGCTACAGAGTCTAACTTGAAGGAACTCCCTATAGATAAGGGCGACGCCACCCTCAGGTGTCTGGCCTGTAGCACCTTATGGTGGTGTAGTCTGGTGGAAGGGCTAGAGATAGTTCAGGGCCGGAAGCCTGGTGGATCCATGTCTCTGTGGTGGCTAGGAGTCTAGCTCTTGGGCAGTGATGAGGTTATTTATATCCAGGGTGTGGGCTTTGAGTGACTTAGCATTAATGAGGGCACCCTGGAGTGGTTGGGATGTTTGAGGGGGTGATTCTAAGTAGGAATGGTGGCAGCAGTTGTTTTTAGTTTTGCGGCCACCGGTCCTGATGTGGTAATGGGGTGGGAGTTGTTAGGGACTGGGTTGGGAAGGGAGTGTGACTAAAAAGTCGTTGGTATTTGTACGTGAGTGGGTGTACTGGGTGCTGACTTAAGAGTAGGGCCCGTGGTTGGTATTTGGGAGAGGTGCTGCTTGGTGCTGCAGCTAGCGCTCAGGTGAGCATTTCTGAATATGATAGAGGCTGGGAGGTGTGTGGGTGTGCTCCTGGTGTTTCGAGTGCACGATCTGGCTTTACTTGCAGAGATGAGTGATTGTGGAGGTGTATTGTGTGGTTTGGAGCATTCATGTGAGTGTGGTGGAGGTGAGGTGTAGAGGAGCTGTGGGCTAGCTCGTTTGGTGGTGCAGACCATTTACATGAGGCGGGGAAGGAGGTGTGTGGCCGATCTGCCGTGGCAAGAGTAGCTGGGGGATAACAATCAGTGGTAGGGGGCTGGCATACCTGGTGGTCTATAGGCAGGTTTTGGACAAGTGGTATAGGCGTGACTTTGTAATGCGGGCAGTGGGACTTGTGCGGATGTGCGCAGGGCTCGTGGAAGACTCAAGGGAGTGTCTAGGTAAGAGGAGGCTAGCGGGCGGGCTTGTCTCTTCACAGGAAGAGGGATGCAGGCATGTTACGGTGGGGGATTGGCGGAATTGTCATGGTAGCTTGGCTGAAATGGCTTATTGTACTGTCACATTTCAGGTGGGGGACGTTCATGATTTTTTAAAAAACCTACAACCACATTGATATGCTAATTTACCAACAGATATGAACCTGATCCAAAATACAACTGCAGATGAGCTTCCAAATTTAGAATTCATTTTCAGAAATATATTCTTCCATCTTGTATAAATAATTGAGTCATGTTCGACCCCTAAGAAATCAGATCTCTGTGTCCAACCAATTAGTTTCCCATGAACGGTGGAAATGGTAATTGTCTGTGAATCTCCTCTACCATACCCAGTATCTTAAATAGTGACATTGAGGTGTTAAGTAGTCTGACACTATGCCCATGGCACTATCCACTTTTTTGGCTTGCTCTTTCACAATTGTGCATAGACACATGGCTACCTTAGGATTTAAAGTGGGATAATTCAGCCTTTCCCTGCTAGTCTGGGCTAGAACATTTAAACCACATCCTATTATGTTAGAGCATCTCCATTCTTATCTGCATATGTGCTTGAGGGTAAGCTTCACTATAAGCCACTGGAAACCACTCAAAGATGGTGCAGGTCATGTTACCCTGGCCACGATATTGTGATCTTCCTTATTACATCAATACAGGATGCCTACCAAAGCAGTGAGAATTCAAGTAGTTGGAGGTGTGACGAATCCAGGGACTTTGTCCCTTCTCCCCAATTGGGAGTCATCACCTTTGGGACTAGGGAGGTGAGCCTGCTACACAAAATGTGGTTCTATGTTCTTTTAATGCATGTTTTTTTTTTCTTGATGTAATTTTTTATGAACAAATTATATCGAAAAAACTCATCAACATTTTTGTTTATATATTTGGGGAGTTGCCCCCCAAGCACACCCTTCTCTATTATTTTATCCCTATTTCAACCCCATCCCTACCCCTTATCTCCACTTATCCCACCGACCCCCTAACAGATATCAGAAAGCAAGATAAACACCCTGAGACGATGTGCCTGAAACCACTCACTTGAGAGGGTTTATCAGAGACCAGAGAGGAAGAGAAACACCCTGAAATGAAGGATTTGTAGAGTCACATTGTACATTTTTAAAAAACTTTTATATTATACAAGGCTCTGGTGGAAGTGATCAGGGGTCCCCTTCTCTGTAGAAATTAACAAGCTTTGTTGTGAACTGCTCGAAGAGGCATAGGCCTTAAAATAAGTAGAGAAACTGAAAGACATTGAAACTTGGTTTTTGAACTATACGAGATGGCCTGAAAACCCCAGAGGAAAGAAACTGGGAGACACATTTGGGGAGAGGGTCATGCACCACCCACCTCAGGCCAACTAAGGAGAGTAAGAACACATCTCTAGACTAAGTCTTGTTTTTGTTGTTTCCTTTGTTAGTGGCAGGCACAGCCAGCAGGGTAACAGGTTTGGACCAAAGATATGGTTGATTTATGCAAGGCGTCCTGACAAGCACCTTTTTATTATTTTTCGGATTAGGGAACCTCCAACATAGAAGCAGAGCTAGGCTAGTCTATTTTCTTTACTTTAATAAAATTGAGATTTGAAAATAATGACAGGGACCATAATAAAAAACAAGGGTTGTGGAGTTGTCCCGTGGGGAAAAATCAGGGGGCAATGTGGTGTCCTCTGTGAAAGTAGCCCGAACAAGCAGCATCAACCGTCAACACAATTCCCAGGGCCTGACTGTGCCCAGAAGCAGGCCTGAAAGTGCAGTGCAGGGGACTGAAAAATAAACATCAAAAAACTTAAAGTGGGAGTGGCAAGGAGCAAGAGGTATGGGAAAAAAGGGGAAGCTGGATCGGGGATCTGGCTGAGACAAGCTTGAGCAGTAAAAGGGAAACAGAGTGACAGCAATGCTGCTGCAGAAGGAGTGTGAAGAAATGACTGCTGCTCTGCAGGAGCACAGGGATATGTAGTGGTCAAAGCACCTACTCACCTCCATCAAACTTAACCAACAGTGATTCCATTAACAAAAGTGAACAATGCACCACCTGATCAGTATACCTCTTTCCCCTCCTTCAGCAGTGTACACTGACGCGAGTCTGTACTCTTCGGAGGGCGTGTGAGCTGGTAACAGTAGCAACCTTAACATGATTAGTACACTTGAGCTAAAATAAAAGAATGTCCAATCAAAGTTCTATGAAAATATGACCTTTAATTAAACTAAAATTGATCACAACTAATAAAAACACTAACACCCCACCCCAACCATGTTTGAGAGAACACAGAGAATGCAGGCGTTTGTATTGAAAGGGCACTCTGGGTTTGGAATACAGGGGTAGACAGTCAATCAGTTCAGTAGCAATGTCTAACTGAAGAATACATTTTGGGATAAAAGATAAAGAATAGGGTCTACTTGTTCTTGCAGCTCAGCAGCATCAAGCGAGATATCAAGGTGCTTTCAGAGACTGTGATTTGGAATTCAGTTGGTGATGTCGTGTGCATTTAAAGGCCCCAAACTGAAGTCCCTTTCACATGAACAGCAGCCATTTAAACATTGCAATCAAAAATGGCATGTCTTTAGCTTTCCCTGTAACATCAATGGCAGGAATTTCAACTCTGCAACAAAATGGCCTAGATTTTGCTTTGATTTCACATGAGTGGCAAGAATTTAAACACTGTAACAAAAAATGGCCTGGATTTTTATTTTTGTTCATGTAAAATTAAAGACCATCGGGAAAGGGGCCTACTTAGCATTATCCATGGACAAGTCTCTGTTTAAATCCCAAAAGTAGGAGGAACCAAAGAATCCTGTGACATGGAAAACAGGATTTTTACACATTAAAAGCAAAAACGGCCTGCACATGTGTTTACAGATAAAAACAGCTTTAAAAAGCCACAATGGAAAAAGATATCATTGCTCACAGAAAAATGTCAGGAAAGCAGAACTGATGTGGGGTGGGGAGGTGACCAAAGCCAAGGTATAGGATGTTTCACCCACAGAACCCCAGTGACAGTTGGAGAGACACTTACTTCAGGAATAACCTGTTCTGGCTGGGGGCAGAAACTGCACAATGAAAAACCCCACCCCAGCTGGATGTTGCACCTCTCAGATAACAACCCTGCAATAAAATGTGATGCTGCTGAAGGCATCAAACTTCCCTATTCTGCAGACTGGATGACAGTGAAGGAAGTTAAAGCAAAGGATTTCAAAGAAGGCAATCCTTGGCTAAAGCATGACAAAAAGGTGTGAGCCCTTGTTGCACCCACTTCAAAAGAGCCCACACTGACTTCAAAGGGACTAATTTAAAAAAAAAGTCTGGTCACAGGCGAGGCCAGGGAGACAGGTGTCCGTGGGGGATGAAACAGCCTTCCCATTTGGTGAACATACACTCCCAATTAATATTAAAAGACTATTTTCGGTTTAGGCATTTTGCGCAGCCATCACATTGAGGATTGATTTCAATTTCATGCAATTTTTCATGTAATTTCCAGGCAGTTTTGGGGATATAAATTGTATTTACCTGTGACTCTGGGAACTGTAATGGCCAGTTAGACTAGGTTTCTGGTTGATCTGAACTTGTGACAAGTATGAGAATGGGTGAAAAGATGGAAATTAAAATTAGGAACATGCTTGATAACTTACATATTCATAACTGTTGTGCATTTTATGAAAACGACAAAAATGTGACGCATGGTCATGCTACATCGTACAGATTTGGCGGTCGGCTTATTTAATTCCCCATGATCAGCTCAAACCGAATATATGTTTTATATGGCAGTTGCTAGTACAATTAGGAAGTTATGATACCTAACTAGTTTTTGCCAAAAAGTTGTAAGGAGGACAAAAGGGTGCTGACAAATGGAAAAAGACAGATGGTGCTCTCTTCTCCTTAACCAATCCTGATGGGGGCAGAGAGAGGGATGGTAACTGTCCAATCCTAGTGGCTGGGATAATTACAGGGTACTCCCCCTAGATTGAAAAAATGAGTGATGCCATTTCTGCTATATAAGGGGGACTGTACTAGGACTCAAGACACACACAAAAACCAGGGGGACAGAAAAGGAGGACAGAGAGAAGGCTGATGAACCTTACCATCTTTGAGAGTGGAGTGACCAGACCCCCTACCATTTCTTTCCAGAGTGTCCTGAGATACAGCTGGCTTTCCTGAAATCATAAACAAAGGATTGCTATGTAAGTAGCAATAAGACCAGCCCTAAATTGCATAAGCCCTTCATTTTTGTAGCAGTGCATCCTATATTTCCCATTGAAAACCCCAATTGCCTGTGTAGTTCAGTCATATCCCCATAGAAGAATCTCTTGTTTGCCTGTATATGTTAGCCTATCCCCATTAAGAAAACCCCACATTTGTCTGTGGAAGTCCTTTTTGTAAGTAAATCAATTAATTCCCCCCGTTGAATTTCACAGATCGGGATTGTTGAAATTCGAAACCAACAATCTTGTTCTTCATGTTTTTATTAATTGTCATAGTCATTAAAGTGTTACCCAAAAGAATTATTCCCCTTGTGAGCTGAAAACCGAATGTGTCTGTGTATTGTGTGCATTACCAACCGAATCCCTATTTGTATCTGTCAGTTTAAACCCCAACTGGTTTAATTAGTGTGAGTAATCCCTTTTGCCTAGATGTTTACCTGTTATGTGCCTCTGTCCATGTCACTGAAAACTTATTTTCCTATTGTAAGCTAACGCCCTTCCCTGAGCTGCCTGTCATTGTAAGTCTCAGTGTAAACTAATTTCCATTTGCCACTATATTTTCCATTTGCATTTGCTTTCTGCCAAAAACCGATTTTCCTACTTCATTTCTATTTTGCCCTGGTGTGCTGATTAGTATTCTCTAAAACTTTGCCTATCTACTAAGTGTAAGCAATACGAATGTTCTTCTATTCTTTCCCCTAGCAGTTGTGAGAAATAATCAAAACCCCATTCTTCCATTTTACTCCAAAAACGGGTTTCCCTTTCTTTGCTGCCTTCCCATCTCATGGTGGTGGGCTTCTCCCCAAATCCAATGTTCCCCCTATATTCCTACTCCTTGCCCCTGCCTTCCATTCAAAGGAATCAACTTTAATTGATGTTTGTGGGTGAGTGTTGCAGGGGGAGTGCTAAACTGTAGGTGCTATCACTTTGTGGTAAATTGTTCTTTTTCTGTTCTGTCATTAAAAAAACTGAATTAACTGTAATAGTATATCTTAACCTGCTTGTTTTGTAGAGATTATCACATTTTGTATTGCCACAGCATTGGTGGCTGTGCATTTGGTTGTTTTTCCTTTTTCATTAAATAATAAATTATAAATATCTTATTGATACACACCGGCCTGGATCCTGGTCTACTAGGACAAAGGGTGCTGGTGGTGGTTGGGTGTGAGACAGGTTGGAGGCCTCCTTAAAAGAATTTGGATTTAATAATAAAAAGTGTTATCTTGTAGGCCAACTTTATTGCAAGGGAAGAGATCCTTGACTAGCTGGTGTTGCATAATATATTGTGACAGTGAGCTGGGTGACTGGGTACAAATAAGGAAGTGGTTCACAAGCAGCAGCACATGGCACGAAGAAGCTTGTGACAGGCAGGGAATGTCCTGGTTGGTGTAGCTCACACACAGTTTGATGTAGGAATCGTGGCCCAGAATTGTTTCTTGACTTCTGGGTTGCTAGGATGACTTTCCTTTGTCACTAGGGACAAAGGTAGTTCTTGATCTGCTCTTTCACAAAAGGAAGGTTACCAGAGAGCACCTGTGTTGAGTCTACTTATCTATGTGTTATTTAGGTAGGCATGTATTGAACAATGATTAACAGTGTAATATAGTTCTGAGTGTGGATCCAGACCAATCACAATGTTCTGTTCATGTATTCAATTCAGTGTTCCATTTAAGGCATGTGTATTCTTAGAGTGTTATTATTTGTGGAGTTCTCTATAGAGTTCTGAAATCTTCAGTTGGGTCCTGCCTTCCCAGGTGGTGCCTGCTGTCGCTTGAACTAGACTTAAATAAACAAGTCTTTAACTACCACATTGCCCCGAGTTCACTTTTTAACATTGGCGACGAGGATTTGTTTCACGGACCCTGACGCCGGCCCTAGCTGCTGGATCTCTGTGTTTTTGCCAAGCTGCCGGCACTGTGTCTTCTCTGCCGTACCAGCGACAGCAGGCGAGGCAGATCGAGGGCGGAGAAGAAAGGAAGGAGGAGGCAGGCCATTCAGGCAAGTCCGCTCTTATTTGGAAAAAAAAAGAGCCGCGAGGGAGCCGCGCACAGCTGCCAGAGCGCAGGCCCGCTCTTCACCACCTGCGTTCGTTACGAGGCGGAGAAGGAACATTGCGGAGGAGGAAACCCGATCAGGCAAGTTGGCATTATCGGGGGGAGAGCCGCGGGGGAGCCGCGGAGGAGCTGCGCGAGTACTGCTGCAGCAGAGCAGGCCCCGCGAGCCGCGAACGAGCCGCTCATAGCTGTCAGAGCGCTAGCTCCGCCCCTCGCCGCCTACGTGCCAGCACACGCGGCTCTCAGCTGGCTCTGGCGCGCGCAGACACGCGCTGCAGCACACGCTGTGGAGGGAGTGTCAACTCGAGCCCCGGTCTCCATTGTGACACCAGTTGCCCTGCAACGACTCGGCTCTATCTTCAAGAGCCCCGGTCTCCATTGTGACGTCAGCTGAAAAGAAAAAAAGGAACACTGTATCTGCAACAAAGAAGACACTTCGTTCCAGAAATTTATATTTATATAAAAGGAAAAGTGGAACTTAGGAGCCTGTACATCAAAGGAAATTGTTCATACAGTGAACAAATTTGACAATTGGTTTTTGCATCACATAGTTGAAGATCTGCCGCCTCACAGCCACCACAGCCACTTCCTACACACACATAGCTGGCCATTTTTTCTTCATCATGGCAGCATCAATTCCTTCACCTATTCCGTTCCTCAATGAACCCGGCCGCCCCCCCCTCAGGTGGGACAAGTGGAAGGACACATTTGAGAATTACTTGGTGGCAATGGGCGGTGACAGATTTTCTTCAGCTCGCAAAAAAGCTCTGTTGGTTCACAATTTGGGCACAGAAGGACGCAGGATCTTCGATGGGCTGACTGGAGACCATATGTTGGAGGCGGGTGATGCTGATGAATATGCATTGGCCCTCAAAAAACTACAGGACCATTTTGAGCCCAGAAAAAATTTCAGCTTTGAAAGACATAAATTCTTCCAGCGAGTACAAGAACAGTCAGAGTCAGTTGAATCATATGTCGCCTGCTTGAGGTCATTAAGTTACTCATGTGAATTTGAGCAATCAGGGATTCTCTAATCAGGGATCAGTTACTCAGGTGCACTAATAACGCCAGAATCCAAGAGAAGCTACTGGCCAAAGATATGAAACTGGATGAGGCACTCGAATTAGCCAGGAGCATCGAACAGACATCATTATATGTTAAGGAGCTAAAGGGTGACAAACAAAATCTGACCACCATGTCAGTCTGTGCAATAGACCAGAAGAAAAGGTCAAACATTCCCAGTGGAAAGAAAGGTAATTGGACTGCGAGAAATGCATGTACCAGATGTGGTAACTCCAGACATGGTGCAAACTTTCCGTCGTGCCCTGCCAAATTTGCCGAATGCTTTAAGTGCAAGAATAGAGGACACTTTGCAAATGTATGTAAAGCTACTTCCATAAATTTCCTCGAACCCAGAGTAGAGAACAGGGCCAGCATTGAAGAATCGGTCAGGAGAAATTACAACATTCAAGAAGTATCAGCCACCCAGGAACCAAGTGCCAAGTTTGTTTTCGAAATTTCAGCTATCTCAGGCGAGGCTAAAGGTCCGGCAGACACCTTTCTGATTGATGGGCGCAGTTTAGTCATGAAAGTTGACACTTGTTCTCCTTGGACCATAATCTCAAGGGATACCTTGGTAAACATATTGAAGAAGGGTGAAGGGGCAATTAAACCCACTGATGTTAGAGCCTGTGGATATGGAGAATCTACGATAGAAATCTTGGGGGAATTTTCTGCATCCGTCAGTTACAAAGGAAAAGAATGCCAGGCCAACATTCTGGTAGCAAACAAGGGAGCCTCTTTATTAGGATGGGATGAACAAAAGAACTTGGGTGTAAGAATACAGGCAAATGCCCCCCAGCCAATATCTATTGCTGAAGTGGAAGATGACGTCTGGACTAAAGAGTTCCCTGAAGTGTTTTCCGAGAAATTAGGGAAACTTAGAAATTTTGAACACCATATCAAACTAAAAAATAATGCGCAACCGGTGATACACAAGGTTAGACAAGTGCCATTGAAAATGAGAAGTAAGCTTTGTGTAGAATTAAATGACTTGGTGGACAAAGGAGTAATCGAGCCAATAACAGCAACAGAATGGTTATCGCCGGTTGTACTAGTAGCCAAGGCAAATGGAAATCTGAGACTATGTGTAGACTTACGCAGCCTCAATCGGAACATTGTTGTAGAGAGACATCCTCTTCCTAACATATCGGAGACTCTTTCCACCCTGGGGGAACCGAAGGTATTTTCCATCATTGACTTGTCAGCAGCATATCATCAGGTTCCGTTGTCCAAAGGTTGCCAGCATCTCACAGCATTCACCACTCCCGAGGGAGTGTTCAAATACAATCGCATGCCTTTTGGATTAGCTTCCGCTGCTTCTGTTTTTCAAAGCGTGATGGAGGAAGTGCTTAGAGGGCTAAGGAAAGTAACAGTGTTTCAGGATGACATACTAGTGTTTGCCGAAAATGAAGAGGAACATAATGAGATTTTGAGGGCTGTCCTAGTCAGAGTTAAAGAATCTGGTTTGACTGTGCAAAGAAAAAAATGCAAGATTGCTGTTAGAGAAGTAGACTATTTAGGTCATAGAATTTCTGGCGATGGTATTGCTCCGAAAAAGTCTCTTATTGATAGCATCAGCAGTGCTCCCCAGCCACGAGACAAAGATCAGTTACGTTCTTTCATGGGGCTGGCGGAGTACTACCACAAATTTGTTAAATGGATTTGCCACCATCTCCACTCCGTTAAGAGAGTTGTTGAAAAAGAATGTGAAGTTTGTGTGGTCGGGTGAATGCCATGAAGCTTTTAGGAAAATAAAAGAGTGCATAGTGCAAGCACCCTCCTTGGGAGGTTTTGTGTCGGGAAGAAAAACTGTTTTATCGGTTGATGCAAGCAATATGGGTCTAGGTGCAGCTTTGTCTCAGGTGGACTCTGGTAAGACCGAACATATAATTGCGTTTGCCTGAAGGCCATTGAAGGGAGCGGAAGAAAACTACTCTGTGATTGAGAGGGAGGCATTGGCGGTCTCGTGGGCTGTAGCACATTTCAAATTCTATCTATGGGGTCAAACCTTTACGGTAAAAACTGACCACAAACCTTTAGTCCAACTACTAGGTAGTGTAGAGTGGGCCAAAGGATCACCCAGAATTTCTAGATGGATGATTGAACTCCTAGCCTATTACTTCAAGATAGTGTACATAGCAGGTAGAGACAATGTAGTAGCAGACTGTTTGTCTAGGTTACCGGTGGAGGGCAAGGATTCAGAAGAAGCATCTTTAGAGCAGGGCGTGAGTATTTCTGAGGTTGAGTACAATGCCATAAGCAGAGATGAATGGGAGATTGCTGATAGTGAGGATCTTATATTGAATCAAGTCAAGGTGTGGACCAGGACAGGGTGGCCTCACAAAAACATTGTAGAAAAACAATTTGACTGCTTTTACTGCATAAAGGATGAGCTGAATTTATCAGAAGACGGTCTAAAACTCAGGAAGGGTACCAAAGTGATTCCACCCAGCAATGTCAGATCCAAGCTAGTGAGTATAGCTCACCAAGGCCATTTAGGGATGGGAGGAACCAAAAGATACATCAGGGAATTCTATTGGTGGCCGGCAGTTGACAGTGAAGTAGAGAGGTGTGTGAAAAACTGCAGAGAGTGCGAGAGGAGTGATAAAAGTAAGGTGGTTAGGGAAGCACCCATTAGACCTGTTAGTGTTCCGGGTGAACCCTGGAAAAAGTTGGCTGTGGACCTGATGGGCCCACTACAGAATTTGGGGGAGAATCTCAAATACTTAATAGTGTTAGTAGACTACCACTCAAAGTGGATAGAGTGGAAGGCAATTGGTGAAGCAACCACGGCCCAAATGATATCATTTTTTGAAGAAACATTTTACAGGGAAGGCTTCCCCACTGAATTAATTTCAGATAATGGTGCCCAATTTTGTTCTGACAAGATGGTGGAGTTTTTCAAAAAGTTTGGTATAAGGCATTGCAGAACAGCACTCTATCAACCCAGGGCTAATGGGCTGGTAGAGAGGGCAAACAGATTTGTAAAGGGAGGCTTGCAGTTAGCAATGGCGGCAGGGTTGGAGTGGCAGAAAGTGTTGAGGGAAATGGTTTGGAACTACTGCACGACGCCCCACACTGTTACCAAAGTCTCACCTTTTATGTCCCTCAAGGGCAGGCAGCCGGTTACTAAACTCTGTCCAGGGTGGCTTGACTTGGCCAAGAGTGTAAATATTGATAGGAATAAAGTTGTGACACTTATTAAAGAGGCCCAAATGCATACAAGGAAAGGTTTGACACAGAAAAGAAATCCAAGAGTTTGGTATGGAGAGAAGGTGAACTTGTGTATGTAAAAAACCCCAGGTTGTCCCCTAAATGCATCGAGAGCAAATTTATTGGGCCTAAGAAAATAGCGGTAGTAAGAGGGAATGTGGTCATAATGGAAGGTGGGGAATGCTGGTCCATGTCCAAATTGGTGAAATGTAATAACAATGGTCAAGCAGTAGAGGATGGAGAAAATAGTGATGGAAATGACAATGGCAATGACAATGAGTTGGTGCATGAATCTGAAGGAGTTAGTAAGAGTGTTCAACAAGACACAGATGTTAGTACCAGTACAGAAAGAAGGAGAGGTAAACCTCTTTGGTTGCGAGATTATGTACTAGAGTAACCCGGTGTTATTGAAAGGGGGAAGGTGTGTTGAGTCTACTTATCTATGTGTTATTTAGGTAGGCATGTATTGAACAATGATTAACAGTGTAATATAGTTCTGAGTGTGGATCCAGACCAATCACAATGTTCTGTTCATGTATTCAATTCAGTGTTCCATTTAAGGCATGTGTATTCTTAGAGTATTATTATTTGTGGAGTTCTCTATGGAGTTCTGAAATCTTCAGTTGGGTCCTGCCTTCCCAGGTGGTGCCTGCTGTTGCTTGAACTAGACTTAAAAAAACAAGTCTTTAACTACCACATTGCCCCGAGTTCACTTTTTAACAACCTGCATGAACTGCTACTTCCAGTGAGCAGGATCCTTGTTCTAGTGTTTAGGCAGCAGATAAAACCTTGACCCATACAGCAGCTTCATCCCACACATGTTCCTAGGATGGTTGGGACAAACTTCGCCTTTTCCTTGGAAGTATAATGCCATCACCGTCTGGAGCAGACTCTACCACCAACCATTTTCGAGGCTAATAATTCTTCTTCTTTCTAAACATACATCAATAAAGGGAGCTCAGCTCACCAGCCCTTGTATAGTGAAAATGCCATAGCTGATTGATTCCCTTATATCCTTCTGTAAGGACTCTAATCGGGACTATTGTGACAAATGTCCTTAGCCCTGTGATGTCATAACTAGAGTGATTTGTCTGCAGGAAATGGAGAGGGGACAGGATGTTTGTGTAGCCCCAGAAAAAAACAAGATGGTGGAACCCATCAGTACACTGTACTTCTGTTCCTGGCTACTCTATCTCTGCCCCATTACTCATCTGTCTACTTGCAGAGGACTTCAGTAATCAGCAGCCTGGTAAGGACTTCTTGCTGTATCCTGCAGGCATGTCTTTGAAAGCTGGTTCCCATCCAACTCCCCAGGAGGATTTCCTGTATGGGGAGGAAGTGACGGCCATTTTTAGTAGAATCAATGGGTACGCGTCCTGGCCTCCACCCATTAATGTTGGATTGGAATCTGAATAATACATTCTTAAAGAAAATGTAGGGTTAACATGTGAACTAATAAATTAGAATGAATGATAAGTAATGTGTCAAAAACATAATAAATCGAATAAGGAATTATGTAAAGTCAGAGTAAATGATTTGATATTGCTATTACTTGTGACATATCTTCTTGCATAATCAGTTTAAGAATAATATTATCTCAACCTCGTATATGCGGTTTGTTTGTTTTGTGCTAGTGTGGTTTATGATCTGGATGTAATTTTTCATTACCAAATGTTGGTGCTGTCTGATACTAATTTCCAATTGTTGGAATAATGTTATCAGCATTCAAAACAATGATGGTTGTCAAGAAATCTAATTGAACAGTGCATTATTTTGTCCCGTTTGCTGCACAATATTATAAGAAATGCATGTATTACATTTCTTTTAATGTTATGCAGCAAACACAGTAAATAACATTGCCTGCTTCATTTTTGCTCTACTGAAAATGTTTTTGCTAATGCAGGTTGATGTAAACCTATTTGCTTCGTTCTGTATTATATGAGCAGGAGAAATAGTGCTAAATTAATTTTCTTCCGTTTTTGCACAAACGCAAAGGTTTGATCATCTCGACCCCGGTTGTAAGGATGGATTTCCATTTTTGAATCAGCAGCACACAGTTTTTGGTTAATTTCTGCTGAAACTCATCCACATTCCCCTCGCCTGAGCTTTTATTCAACATTATATGGAGTTTGGCTGACATATTTAGTGCCTGCTGTTGATCATATGTTGTCATTTATAATCATAAACCAGACCCCATCAAGAGGTCTGCCTACAGTTCCTATGAAATATCTCATTAGGTGTTTACACGCTAGGCAATATCTAGTTAGGTCTAAAGGTTGTGCAGCTTTCATAGTTTTTATGCAACATAATAACTTGGGTTATTTTTCGGCTGTTCGTGAAAAATCTTCTGAGAGGCAAATGCCCTTTGTTCAATTGGGAATGCCAATTGAATGAAATGTGCCTATTTCACCTGAACATCCGTTTACTTCCCTTGAAGTCACTACCATTAAATGTGTTAATGAGTTCCCCTACTTTTTTAGGACTTGAGACCTGTTCACATTATAAAATAATGTATGCTGAACAGTTCTTCACAGAGCTTGAACTGGAAGCATAGCTTGGATGCCTCGGCCTAACCTGCTTTGTGTCACCTGACAGACCGCCACGCTCTTCAAGAGAAGGACGCAAAGCACAGGACCACGCGCATCCGCTATCGGGCGTTGCATATGTTCTGATTGGCTGCTCTCTCTGTAAGAGCATGGAAAAAGCCACGAGAGATAAGGCCCACACCTCCGTGTTCATCCCAGTGGCTGCTGGCAGCAAGCGTTTATCACGGCCTTCGTTGCCGCAGCAGCGTCTGTTTCTGATAAGCGCCGCGGCCTGGTGCCAGGATTGCTAGTCACTCCACTTTCACTCCAAGACAAATGGGCAGGACACCATCTAAGACACATAATCAGCGGTCGGATCACTCGCCGCATACCAGCCCTGAGCTGGTTTCTTTAGCCCGCGTTTCACCTTGTTTTTCAGCAGCACTGCGCTCCTGGTTGAGTGACCTGTTCGAAAGATATTTCTGTGTGTAATCCAAGGCTGGAGTCGCACCAACTCTAACAAGCTGGAAAAACACATGTGCAACAAGGTGTAACAAGGAAAACAACTCCAAATCCGCTTTCTCTTTCGGCTCTGGGAGACGGCATGTGCGAGGCAATGGCTCGCGCGCGTTTCTTCTTATTGTTCTGCGCCAGTGCAGTCCCAGCCTGTGATACTCTCCGAGGGAGACACATGTATACAACCGGAGGACTGCCAGATGTCCGGCTTTATTTTCAAGCGTCTCAGCTATCAAGGGGCTCCCTTCTTCCTTATTCACACTTGCCAACTTATTTCCGGTATTAATTTGTAGTGTGTACAGGACGGTCTCAGCCATAAGTAGGCCCAGTTTAAAAATAAGTGAACATTTGTCCCCAGTCTGAGTTTTTCATATCTTTGTTTTGGGAAAAGGTGCAGGAAAAATCTGCGGAATCAACTGCAAAAATATACATTCATATTATTTAACTGGATGCTTAAAATAACAAAAAAATCGCCATACTGTTTAATTGGTAGCATTTTTAAAGTTTAGAAAGCAATCTAAGAAACGTATTTTTGATCTCTCCCTCTGTCACAGGTGCGCCTCTCCTTGGCCTCCAGATGTTAACACTTCCTTTGTATGTATTTTACCCTCAGCACACCACTGCAACGTACAGCAACATGAATGGCAGGTGCAGCAGGCCACTCTACCACTGTTCGTGGATGAGATGGTGTCCCGGCATTTTCACGTCATGACTCGGGATGGACGTTTTTCTGCATTAAATTGATATTCAAGTGTGTGGATGGCCGCCATGAGGGTTGTATGACTGGCGACGCAAGTCTCTTTCAAAAGCGAAAACAGCAAGTCTATTTAGCAGAAAAGTAAGTAGTCTTGGGTCACTAATAGTTATTTTGCTCAAGCGAGAGGGTGGTTTAGGGAGCTTAACATGCACAAAGGTTGGAAACTACTGCTGCATGGGTTACTTGTACATGTGTTCACAGAACAATAAGATATATTTTAACACATTCTGTGGACATTCTTCTGTTCCCAATAGGGTCTTTGGTTTTATACAAATCATCTGGACTCAGTGTCTCCTGCAGGCGACTCCCATATGCACTTTGGATGGGGTTCCTTCTCTCTGCCACCCTGCTCCGTTAGGTTGATAGAGTTTGCAGAGTAAATATTGTGCATTTACAGCACTGACGAAAATCTGAAAATGCTGGCTGTATTGCAAATCTACTGTATCTTCATAAGTGCAGTTACTGTATGCAGAAAGAGGAATTGCATATACACAGAGTGAAACTATGCAGGTGATTTTTAAATGTCTCAAATTTCAGGGCAATTTCAAATTCTTTGTGTTACATTCATCAGATAACATGTACTTCACTAGTATGTTACAGAAAACCAATTTACAGCTTATTTATATTGGCAATAAACCAAATATATAATGCTGTTTTCAAATGTTCCCCAAAAGTTCAAAAGTTCCCATGACAGGTCTCGATTTTGCCATGTGGTACTTGCCTTTTCTCGACCCTGCAAGCCTTTCAGCTGCAATCATCTCTTTAAATGATTTCCATTTTCATACATTGCATGTACATTTATCTCATGAACAGTAATAATGCTCGATAGAGTGAAAACATGGTTTTGTGGCCCTAGCGGATGTGAGGAAAGCAGAGTAATGTCAGCAGAATTTAAGACCTCGTACATCAAGCCCCCACTTAAAAAGACCTCCCTCGACCTAACCAACTACAGACCTATCTCAGACAAACGCTATATAGCCAAATTAGCAGCACGAGCAGGATACTCATGACTTTGCCTTGTCTCAGAATTAAACCATATCCTCAACTCTTCTTCAGACCTTTACGAGAAACAGAAGACCAATAAGTCACGATCTGGGGGGACCTCAAAAGACACACAGACTCAGATGGCTGTGCTGCCTTACTACTCTACCTCTCGACAGCGTTCAACAGCCTAGACAACTCCATTCTCACCAAGAGATTACATACTCTAGGCATGAGGAATACAGCCCTGAACTGGATATCCTCCTTCCCCTCCAATAGATTTTAAATAGTACACATGCCTCCTATCTCCTCGCCACCCCAGTCACGCACAGAGTGCTGCAAGGTGTATCACTCTCCCCTCTCCGATTTAACCTCTACATGAGGCTGCTGCCCACACTCAGTCGATCTGACGGTGTATCGTGCTACATTTTTGACAATGACACCAAACTCATCTTCAAAATCCTGAACAGACGTTCCTCTACCTCTCCCGATCTCGCAACCTGACTCTGAGATTGAGCACTGTATGACAGCCAATCACGTCTTAATCCAGGCAAAACCAAGATCATACTTTGTGGTAAAACTGTCCTGTTCCCCAACGTATCTCCTGGCCACTCTTCCTAGGCTCTCCTCCCCCACCTCCAACACAGTAAAAAATCTCGGGTGCATTATGGATGTGAACTTGACTCTGTCACATTACATCAACACTATGGTAAAAAGCGGTTTCCGCCACATTAGCATCCTTTGCCACCTCTTCCCTTTCCTGACCTTCCCACACAGAGTCACTGCCATCTTTGCAATTGTCTTTTCGCTACTAGACTATGCAAGCACACTTTACCTACGGGTCCCCGCCTCGTAGCTGAGAAAACTCCAATGAGTCCAAAACACTGCTGCAAGACTCTTCCTAGCCATAGGCCCCAGAAAACATATCTCTCCCGCGCTCTGCATCCTACACTGGCTGCCAATCTGGTGGTTATCTTTCAAGGCAATGTGCATCGCCATTGAGTCTTTTACAACAAAGGACCTGAGTACCTGCAGCAATTTACCCACCCACTACAGGCAGGCACTCACAACCTGGCTCTTCTGCCCAGCACTGATGCATACATAACCCAGACCTCTTGCCCATCACAACTTCCCTACCTCTCCATAAACCTCCCTCGCAGGAAATCACACCCAGGGTATGCAGTTAGGTGGTCCATCGCGAAGGACAGCATGTGGTCTTTCTTGCAAGTTTCAGGTACCACCATGAGACTGGCAATAATGAAGATATCAAGCTCGATCCTCCATAGGTGACTATGCAACATCTCCTCCACACATGACAACATTCTTACTCAACAAAAATTGGGTAATGACAAATGGAAATACGACGTTGGCTATCCATGTCGCACCCGAGATTTGTGCCTGTAATTGCATATTACCTGTTTGCATGCCTTAGAGGTGGTTTGTCCTGCACACCACTTGCAGCAAAGCCTGCAACTGTAATCGGTTGTATTAGGGACTGATAGGCTTCTTACTTAGCCCCCCCTTCACTTGCACTGTGACAGATAGCCTGCAGATGGGTCCCATATAAAGTTCTGCCCAGGTGTCACATAGCCTCAGACATAGCACTCCTGCCTGTGCAATTTGCACTACATGACTAAAACTATTGCATTAGACCAACATCACCCTTGCTTCTCGCATGCTGCGACCCATAGAATAAAGCTGAGCCCCACAAAATAAATGTGTCCAGCTGTCACATAGACCCTGACGCAGAACTCTTCCTC